>NC_057843.1:40163181-40474318 GCF_910594005.1 Cervus elaphus | reverse complement strand
CAGATGCAAACTATTATCTATAGGATGGATAAACACAAGGATCTACTGCATAGCACAGGGAACTATATTCAATATCACATGATAGCCATAATGAATAAGTAACTTCACTGTGCAGCAGAAAATAATACAAAGTTGTAAATCACGTATACTTGAATAAAATAAGACTCAATGGACATGAGTTTGGGTAAACTCCGGCAGTTGGTGACGGACAGGGAGGCCTGGTATGCTGCAGTTCATGGGGTCGCAAAGAGTCGGACACGACTGAGCAACTGAACTGAACTGAACTGATGAAAAGACACCACTGATTATAAGATGCATCACTATTATATAGCATTAAAGAGAGAAAAAAATGCTACTAATTAACTATACCTCAAACTTTTTCACATTTCAATCCCCACTTTCCTGGGCCTACTCAAAATTGTCACATTTGTTCCCATCTTCACGTGATATTAGTATCTTTGTCATCAAGAACATTGAGAATGCAGTATTTCTTTTAAAAGCATTCCACTATTATCTCTGGAATTTTCTCCCAAGCAACTAACACTTGATCTGAAGGTTTTGACGTTCTTGCTTTTTTGACCTAACCAGCAAATGACAAGAGTAAGTTTTTAAAACTACTAGGATTTTATTCTTTGTTCAAATAGTCCTTAAGTTATCTGCTGACTGAAACAATGAGGAAGTTCTTTCTAGTTAAGCCACCAAGAATAACAACAAAATTTGCTCTGCGTAGGCAATGACAGCTCCATCCCAGCTGGAACCTGGCCAACAGATGCCTGGGATGTTAAAACGTGACATATGGAGGCTTGGGATAACACACAGTAATTCCACCTCCCTGTCTACTTTTTGGTCCTAGGTTATGCCCTTTGCCTACTAATCCCCTGCCTGCTTTCCTTATTGGCCATGGTAACCTCTGCCAGCTCTTGCTTCTGTAGCTGAGAGTCTCTTCAAGTACACTCCTGGGTTGTCCTTATTTCTATTTTATGCCCAACTTCATCTACTTTGGAAGTATTCCCCATCTTCACATTTTAGTTAGTTTTCCATTATATGCCCATCAACTGATAGAACACAAAGCAAAAATGAAAAGGTCAGGTAAGATTTTGCATCTCAAAAGAAGACACACTTCATCTCTCCCTGTTTTTATTGAGCAGCACTATAAAGCTTTACAGTAAAGACATAGCTCTTAGGTCTTGCTGTGAAGTAAAATACTTTGTAGAGATTTTTAAAATGTAGATTCCAGTGGGCTATCCCAAGACCTACCACTGACTCAGATTCTTGGGGTTGGGAGTGGAATCTGGGGGTGGGGGGCGGAGGGGAAGGAGACACTTGTATTTTTAACAGAGCTCCAGAGTAATGTGGTACATCATCTAGGTTGGAAATTATGAAGAGGACATCAGGCATTTTCACTTTCTCGTTCATACAAGGATAATTCTTTCAACAAACACCAACACAAATTTGAAACCAAGAGCCCCACTCTTACGTGTTCAGTAAAAACCGATTCATATGGGCAGGCCAGTTTTATTCATTTGAACCATAATATTCATACCAGCCTATATTCATCATGTTTAAACTAAGGGGTATGAAGGGCTTTGTGATGACTGGGGATGTGCATGGTGGGAGCACATGCTGGAAACAGAGGATGAGATTTCCTTTTTCCAATCTTGCAACAAACTCCAGCGCTGACATGCCACAGGGAAGGAGATCGTGTCTTCCACTCTTTAGCTACAGCTTTCCAGGGCCATTTCAGGAGCAAGATGATCTGGGCATAATTCTGGTTCCCTGATTTGAGGACAGTCTGTCACCTGAGAGTGGAAGACTGAACTCGTATGGGCCGACATTCAGGAAATACACACATCCCTGCACCAAAGGGCTCAGGAAATGGTTTTCAGGCCTTCAGGGGAGTCCCACTGGGAGACATTCTCTCCCAATCATCTCCATTTTTAGCAAAGGTTCTACTGAATTTAGGTGAGTGTGAAGATCCCCCATCTTGTGTGGATAAAAGTAGGTAAGCAGTGATTCTGCAGTTGACTCCATGGCCTTTTTGGCCCAAAGAACTCAGAACGCAGTTTCCACACTAAAACACAGATCACCTCTCACTTACCTCTTGGATCCAGGGAACTCTTGCTCATTAACAAGGAAGAGTCTGAGAGTCACTGTCTCCTCTGATTTTCTTTTCCTTTTGGGCCCAAATCAGAGGCTACAAGCAAGAACACAGAGATACAAATCATTGCAAGTCAGTGCTGATGGCTGAAATAAATATTGACACTGTACTTTTTCTCTTACTTCTATGTACTGAACACATACTCTGTGCCTGGCCCTTTATCTACATCATCTCATTTACTCCTCACCACAATCATGAAACAGGTTTCAGTGGCCCCTTGTTGACTACACAGGGGGAAGAAGATGCAGGGTAAGCATCACCCACAGGGCCAGGCAATGAGTAAGGGCCAAATCCAGGAGTGAATCTCAGATCTGATCCCAGAGTTGAAGGTCTCTCACACATTGGTTATATGTGAAAGGTGGTGAGGAAAACATAATTTAGATTGATGCAGGGAAGGAAGGATGGCTAGATGGATAGATAAAAAAGTAATACTATGTAAACAAATATAGATACATACATATAATGGAACATATATTATAGAAAATAGGTGGTGTTACATGGGTATACTCTAAATGATTCTTTAAAATGTTTTGCATGTTGGGAAAAAATCTGAAATCAAGTGTTGGGGACAAAGAAGAAAGACAGTAAGGGAATCAAAGATACAACCAACGAAATCTTCCTTCAAGGATCTGTCTCATGTTTCGCTATTTGTTCTAGAATCTTAAATTCAATTTAGGTTAACAAATATGTATTGAGGCTTTACTCTTTATCAGGCACCAAAATACCTGCCAGTCTCGGATGTTGAATTCATGGGAGGTGCTATTAGGACAGAAGACAGAACAATTCTGGGGTTCATAGCCAGCAGCTGACCCTAACTTAACCCACAGTACAAGGCTGACTTTGATAAAGAGGGGTAATGAATAGGTGAAGTGCTATAAGAACACAAAGATAGATAAAATAATAACTGAGAGGTCTGGGAAGATGCCTGGGAACAGGTAAAATGTGCACTGTGCCTTGGAAAACAGGGAAGATGTCAAAAGGTCTGAACTATTTTTACTCACAACATTTTCAACCCCAAACACATGGTTTTTTTTCCCTGACACCAGCCAGTCCTCTGATACCACCTGGGTGTCCTACAATGGATTCAATTCTGACACTATCTCCTGGAGTAGTCAGATCCCACAAGTTAAGGGCTCAGTCCCTCCAAGAATGTCCCCAGTTTAGATGCCAATAGAAGGCTGTGAGTCCTTTGTTATACTCTTGAGCACAGAGGACTCCATATAACAGCCGTGTGCAGCGTGCCCTCCACTCCTTGAGGTGGCCTCAGGCTCTCTGTAAGTTTCTCCTTGGAAAGTCATGACAACCCAAGCTATCTGGGGCTTCTGTAGTTACCACCTTTCCCTCTGAGGAGCAGGGCCAAAGCCTCTTTCTCAGAAGAGAGAGGGGCCAGCAGCTTTTGCTCCCATCTCCCCCTCACCTACTTCCCTCCTCCTCACCTCCCACCAACATCTAAGAGCTCATCCCCCTCTGCTAGATATAGTCCTCTCCTCACCTCCTTCCAGCACACCTGCAAAACTGCATGTTCTCTCTGAAGCAAGACGCTGCGGTCCAAATTATCTTGTCATTTCTAGGCCAAGTGCCATTAGAGTCTTGACTTTGGAAAATCAAAAGCTTTCCCTCCCCCCAGTTCTTTGGTGAATCTCCTTTTTTCCCTGATACAATAAAGATGCCCGAATGAGGTTGATGGGAAAGGTCAAGGCAACAGGAGCCGCCAGAGGGGTACAGAGGGGCGAGTCAGTTCATATGTTCAAAATATCACTCTGCCAGTGTCCTCACTAGCCTTTAAAGCTTGAGCAAAGGCCACAGTGCACTCTGCATCCTCCTTCACAATCATAACTCCTCCCTGTTCTTATGTCTCTGAAGAATTTCAGTTCCAGATGACCTGATCTAGACCGGGCTGCAGACAGAATCCCAAGGGAAGCCCAATACCTAAAAATGACGCATCTCACACCTTAAAAGTGGCTTCTGTCTTAGAGTTACTTGTGACTCTCTGGGAGAAATTCAGCAGATGGATTCCCAAACTGCTCATCACCAAAGTGTATAATAGTTTTGAAATAGAGCCATTTGTTTATGTGAGTTGCATGGTTGGTGTGCCTGCCATATAGTCTTTGAAAAATTCTGACACAAGTTCCTCAAGTTGGGGCAATGTCCCTCGTGAGTTTTCTGTGTAGGTCATCACCACAGAGAATTAAATATTTCTCATGGTCCCACCTGACCACGCACAGCTGGTCTGATGCCCTGTTTGTCAAGATATCTGCTCCTTCTCACCCCTGGAGGCATGCCTTTGGCTACACACTAGAGTCCTCTCTTTGGTTTCAGGTACCCTCTCTGGTTCATATGACAGTCCTCTGTATCAATCGTGGGGCCTGAAAGAGAAACAACTTGTCAGTTAAATCAGTTGGAAATGCAGATGTCTGAGAAAAATACTAACTTGATGCTTTTCTTCACCAACTGCTCACCCTAAATAAGGACCTAGGAGGTTTTACTTCCGAAGCTTAACTACATGCCAGAGAGACCCCTCAGTTCAAGTCAATAAATACCACAGGGCCTGTCTCCCACCATAAACCCACACAGATAAGGTCAGATGTGCCTCTTCACATGAAGCAGAAAGAGATTTTACTTGTCATAAATTAAAATCCTCCCTTATGGCCATGGATTTATCAGCAGACTTGCTCATAATGGTCATCTTATGAATGACAGCTGGGAACAATAAATCATTCCTTGTTACAAAGGTTGTGCCACATGGTTCAAAATGGCAGACTCCCTGCTAGAATGAACCTCCTCTGGACCAATAAAAATCTTTCTAGGGAAAAAGTGGAGGGGACCAGTGGTTGCAGCAGGGTAAGACACACACTTCCAGGATCTGAAGGGAAACATTCAGCTGCTTGTGGCTTCACTACCTTACATCTACTCCTCAACAACACCCAGAAGAGGTATTGACCTCAAATACGCTGAGTTTTCTCATCCACTCAGAGCTGAACATTAACTATTGATATTCAACCAAACTTTTATTAGTGAAAAACAAGCCTAAGATCATCCCGGGAGTCTGTGTGTACTGATACTATACTCCTTCTGTTTCTTCTTTCCAGCAGGAATGGAGGAAAAATACAAATTTAAGGGACTTTCCTGGTGGTCCAGTGGTTAAAACTCCATGCTTCCTCTGCATGGGGTGCAGGTTTGAATCAATCACTGGTCAGGGAACTAAGACTTCACATGCCCATATGACCAAAAAAAAACAAAAACAAATTTAATACATATGACCAATAATGCTATACAATATGAATAAAACATTGTTTGGGATTTGCAATTCTGAAAGCAGTACATTGCCAACAGCTCAAGCACTGATCTCTTAAACAAGATCCTGAATACATTTATTTAATTTGGTGTATTATCAATCACTTCTACTCTCTTCTTGGCACTGGGCAAAAACGCACAGGCAATTTCTCTCCCAACATCCTCCCAACTCTCCCAGAAATAAAAGCACATGTTTACAAAAAAACTCTCTCACCTAATCAGACATTTTCTGAGAAGCATATACAGTATTTTAAACTCAAGGCAGTACTCAGATCTGTTAAACATTTTTCAACGCCCCTGAAAACTCCACTGAAGAAAGAGAATCTACCTTCTTTACTCAGTCTGTCTGACCTAAAGTAGCATAAGGCTGGAATCATCCACATGTAAAGTTAAACAATGAAGTTCCCCAAGTACATACACGCTGTGAGAATCAATAACCTCTTCACAAACTAGCAAATTGGTTTCAAGTGTTTGGTTCACTGGTTACATCCAACAGACGTGAATAAGAGGCTACCTCCCAAGTGAAAGAAAGGAGGGCAAGGAATTCTTGAAAAAAAAAGTGTGTTCTCATCAGAATTCCTGTGTTTCACATGGCATGGGTGGTGTCTGTAAAACTCTTTGGGAAGTTTTTTTCTTTTTTTTGGCTGTTTAGTTGCTAAGGCATGTCTGACTCTGTGACCCCATGGACTGTAGACCGTCAGGCTCCTCTGTCCATGGGATTTCCCAGGCAAGAATACTGGACTGATTTGCCATTTCCTTCTCTTGACCCAGGGATCGAACCTGTGTCTCCTGCCTCTCCTGTATTGGCGGGTGGATTCTTCACCACTGAGCCACCTTGGAAAGTATGCTGGGACTTAATTTCAGGCAATCCTCTTTGTTGGAATTTTAATTGAAAAAGCTTTTCTCAAAGCACTGTGTACTACCTCCTTTCACGAAAACAACTCATTGCCATGTAATTGCTTATATAATTTGATAAGCTCAGGATTTCAGATTTTCCTTAACTTTGCAACCAGATTATCTTTCCTAAAAATAAAACATATTTTCTAGAAAAGTATAGCTAAAGTAACTGGCTCTTCTACTGAGCTATGGGCTCTGGGAATATTTGTCAGAAAATCTGGTCATTGAACTAGCACAAAGTTCATGTCCCTCATCCTTAGTCAATCAGCCTGTGTTTTTTCTCTCTCTTCATTCCCTGAGTGCCTTTCACCCTTCTCGCCAGCAGTGTCTAACATCATCTCCATAAGCTGACTTCACTTCCCTGTTCATTCCAATCTTTCTACCTTTGGATCGCTTCTTCTTTCTCTTAGGGTGGAATGTTTATGCAGAAATTCTACAGCTACTTCCATAGTCTAGATGCAAAAACGTCTTCTTCCAGTGGAGTAAGCTGTGTCTTCTACTTAAATGCATACACTTTCAAAAGGACCATACACAGAAGAAAGGAAAGGGGACTTATGCTAGCCAGTCCTCACAGCTGGCTTGTGAGCCTCTTGTTCCCCTAAAGGGTCCCCAAGGCTCCCTTCCATCCCATCTTCCCACCCCCATGCTCACTGTTAGAATGGCAGACCACACACCTGTCAGAGCATCTTATACAAAGTTCTGGGAGTTGCTAGTAATTAGAGTCCTTTTTCCTTCCATATCCCTAAGTCTCTCTCAAGGGCCATAGGGCCTTGGTATATTTCAAGGTTTGAAACTACTGTTTTAGTTTTGTTATTAATTTTTTGAGGCATCTCAAAAAAATTTCCACAGTGGCTGCAACAATTTACATTCCAAACAATGGTGTGTGAGGGTTCCCCCTTCTCTACATTCTCTCCAACAGTTGTTATTTCTAGACATTTTGATAATATCCAATCTAACAGGCATGAAGGGATATCTCATTGTGGTTCTGATTCGCATTTCTCTAATACTTAGTGATGTTAAATATTTTTCATGTGTCTATCTTAATTTCTTCTTTGGAAAAATGTCTATTCAGTTCCTTTGCTCATTTTGTAATTGGGTTGTTTCAATTAGGTATATGGCATCTACCATATAACATAGCTACTTCACTTCCAGGTATTCATCCAAAGAATGTGAAAACACTAATCAAAAAAATAAAATATCCACCCCTATGTTCACACAGCATTATTACAATAGCCACAACATGGAAACAACCTAAGTGACCGCTGACAGATTAAAGATGTGTTTTCCACACAATGGAAAACAACTTAGTCATTAAAAAAGGTGAAATCTTGCCATTTGTAACACATGGACGGAACTTGAGGATATCATGCCAAGTGAAACAAGTCTGATGGAAAAAGATAAAAACTTTGAGATTTCATGGATATTCAAAATATAAATAACTAAACAAACACATAGATACAAAGAACAGAGTAGTGGCTACCAGCAGGGAAGAGTTAATGGGATAAAGGGGGTCAATAGCATGATGACAAATGAAACCTAAACTTTTGGCAGTGAGGACACTGTAGTGTATACAGAAGTCAAAATCATACACATGAAACTTATGGTATAATCAAAAAAATAATTTAAAAAATGTAAACTACAGTCTTAGAGACAGTAGTTTCTAGAGTCAACAGGCCTTTGTGAGCTATCCTAAGCATCCTACTAACATTAATTATATTTTAGCTACTGAAAAACTTATATACCTACTTGTAAAAAGGATTTTAGTGTTATTGATAATACTGTTCATGAGTAGCCTAGTACTGAAGAGAAACTTTGAAATTAAAACAACTGAATTTTATACAGGACGTGAACCAAGAACTTCCAGATATTCAAGGTGGATTTAGAAAAGGCAGAGGAATAAGAGATCAAGTTGTCAACATCTGTTGAATCATAGAAAAAGCAAGGGAATTCCAGAAAAACATCTACTTCTGCTTCATTGACTATGCTAAAGCCTTTGACTGTGCGGATCACAACAAATTGTGGAAAATTCTTAAAGAGATAGGAATACCAGATCACCTTACCTGCCTCCTGAGAAATCTGTATGCAGGTCTAGAAGCAACAGTTAGAACCAGACATGGAACAACAGACTAGTTCCAAATTGAGAAAGGGTGCATACATCAAGGTTGTATGTTGTCACCTTGCTCATTTAACTTATATACAGAGTATATCATGCGAAATGCCAGAATGGATGAACCACAAACTGGAATCAAGATTGCTGGGAGAAATATCAATAGCCTCAGATATGCAGATGACACCATCCTTATGGCAGGAAGCAAAAAGAAACTAAAGAGTCTCTTATTTGAAAAAAAAAAAAAAAAAAGAAGCTAAAGAGCCTCTTGATGAAAATGAAAGAGGAGAGTGAAAAAACTGGCTTAAAACTTAACATTCAGAAACCAAAGATCATGGCATCCAGTCCCATCACTTCATGGCAAATAGATGGGAAAACAATGGAAATAGTGACAGATTTTATTTTCTCGGGTTCCAAAATCACTGCAGATGGTGACTGCAGCCATGCAATTAAAAGATGCTTGCTCCTTGGAAGAAAAGCTATGACCAACCTAGACACCATATTAAAAAGCAGATATATTACTTTGCTGACAAAGGTCCATCTAGTCAAAGCTATGGTTTTTTCAGTAGTCATGCATGGATTTGAGAGTTGGATTATAAAGAAAGCTGAGTGCCGAAGAATTGATGCTTTTGAACTATGGTGTTGGAGAAGGCTCTTGAGAGTCCCTTGGACTCAAGGAAATCAAACCAGTCAAACCTAATGGAAATCAGTCCTGAATATTCATTGGAAAGACTGATGCTGAAGCTGAAACTCCAATATTTTGACCACCTGAAGCAAATAACTGACACATTGGTAAAGACCCTGATGCTGGGAAAGATTGAAGGCTGGAGGAGAAAAGGACGACAGAGGATGAGACGGTTGGATGGCATCACCGACTCAATGGACATGAGTTTGAGCAAGCTCTGGGAGTTGTTGATGGACAGGGAAACCTGGTCATATGGTCCCTAAGAGACAGACATGACTGAGGGACTGAACTGAATCTTTGAAAAAGGGTTGGAAAATTGAAGGCTGTTTTGAATGTTTTTTTTTTTTTTTTGCTTGCTTTTTATTTCTTTTACTTTTCTACATATTATTCCTTCAACAAATGTTTCTTAATCTCCTGTCGGTCATCCTATATATTAATATTATTGGCTAGGACTAAAACAATAGGCTAAAGCAGAAACTTCCTGCCCTTGTGAAGCTTACCGTCTAGTAGAATAGAGAGATAACCAAATAATAAAAAGAAAAAGAAGTGTAAAAAAAGTTAAATAGCTACTATGACAAAGGAAGAAAGTAGATACACAGTGCTCCATCAGGAATAATGATCTAGTCAGAGAAACCAAGGAAAGCTGGGTAAAGGTGGCAGAAAAGAATGTTCCGAGAGAGGGAAAAACTGTGCACAAGCCCCATGGTGGAGGAAGCCTGGCTCACCAAGGAGACGAAAGGATGTCCAGGCGGGAGCACAGACAGGGTGGCGGGGGGTACGGGTGAGGCAGAGGGGCGCACAGCAACTGCATGTTACACATGCATGTTACACTTTAAGTGTGTGTGTATGTGCTGAGTCGTGTGACTCTTAAACCCCATGGACTGTAACCCACCAGGCTCCTCTATCCATGAGATTTTCTAGGCAAGAATACTAGAGTGGGTTGCCATTTCCTTCTCCAGGGGATCTTCCCTACACAGCTTTGTGGGGAAGAGCAAAAGGAAACCACTTTAAGGTGGAAGGAGTAACACGATCCACCTGGGCATTTTTAGAAGATGACTGTAGTCACAGTGTGGGAAAACACAGGTCACCTGTAAGTAGGTAAGGTCACCATAGGAGTCTTCACAGGAAATGATGGATGGAGACAGACTCAAGAGGTTGTTGGTGGGAAAAGCGACAGGATGTGGGGATGGGTTGGATATGAGGGTTGATGTTCAGAAAGCATCAGGTTTCTCACATATCCCATTTTAACTATCCAGTCCTTAACTTAATCATTGAGTATTGTCTATGGTCTTTAGACACTTATTATTTTTCCTTCTACATGTTCTGACTTCATCTTGAATGGAAAATTCCTCTTACTTCAAAACTAACTAACTACAGAGCCCTTCAGCATTATTCTACCAAGCCCCCTAAATCTATTTTTAATATAAATGTAATTCCCATTTGATTTATGTTATAATTTTTAAACTAAGTTTGGTCTCTCCCCCTTAAAATTATTTTTCTGTTCAGTTAAACTTCCTTCACTGAAATGATAAATCTGAATTTTGATATAGTGATAGAAGACTTTTAGTTACAGGGAAGTCAAACTTGAATCAACTCAAATACAAAAGAGAATGGTTTATAAACACATGATGGTGTCTCACAGATCAAATGCAGAAGTGCAACCAAGACTGCCCATTTCAGAATGGGCTGGAATCCCTTGGAAACTTTACTCAATCTTCTGTCTGCTCCTCTCTATTTGCTGGCTTCAGCTTCTTACTTTGAAAGTTCAGCTTTTTCCAACATTCAATCTATAAGACAGCTCTATTACAGTTCTTATATTTTTATATTCTGGGTTTAGCCACAGAGACTGACCCTCAGCCCCTCGGTGTCCTGATTCCAAATTTCAAGGAGGGGAACTTGGCCCTGATAGAGTCGGGTGATCAACCACGGTCAGTTAACTATGACTGGATGTGGGTGGGTATAAGAATTCAGGGAAGAAATAGCCAATGCCAATTCTGAGTTCCCAGAGAAAAGAGAATTGTTGTGAATTTGGCAGACACCCATATGGAGAAAGAGGGAAACAATAGCTCCTTTACTTCAATAAATATGTGCTAAGCACCAATCACATACCAGAGGCAGGCTAGGTTCATGAACGCAAAACTAAGTGCAGCAAATTCCACCTTCCGGGAGTATAAAACCCCACACTGCCTGTGATACCCTGGTCTCCATATATGGTCACTAATCTATAGCACATATCTAAAAACTCAGTGTACTATATGGAACCCACACGCAAGATTTCATTCTGTGGAATCAGCATTTAGCTCTCATCTTGGACAAAAGCAAAACATTTGCAGACAAAAAAACAAAGAGTTAAAGTTTCATTTCCAGTTGTTGTCAGATGCTACTAAGCAGGATAAGATAAAAAATTTATTAATGCAGATAACTTTGGTATTTCTTTTTACCAACATTCATCTATCTTCAAGGGATAAAGGTATCTATCTATGTATGTACCAGTAGAAGAAAAAAAAGTGTTAATTGAAGATCTACTGTATGGACATCAAGTTGCTAGACAGGCCCAGACCACAAGAGTAGACAGCACATCAGATTCTGAGCTGGGAGACCCATGGTCTCATCATACCAGCTGTGTGACCTCAGGGGGCCACACACCCTGAAGAGCTTTACCTGTAAAGTGAGGCTCTTACCTCCCTAACAATGTCAGCATAGGTAACTGAGAAGGCAGTCCAAATAGGAATGAGGAACAAAGGGAAGAGAGAAAAGTGGTCCAGGCCACATAAAGATTTCTTCCGGACAAATGTCTGATGACCAGACAGCTAACCTATAGGCCATGAGCTTCCAATTTTCCCCATGCATAACATGGCTCTCTCTTTGCAGACTGAGTTGTGCTCGGTCTTTCCTTTTCACACAAAAAGGAAAAAAAGCCACCTAGTTAATGTAGTAACTTTCACCTATGAAGAGAAATGTTAATATTATTTCCTTTGGCTTCCTTATCCAGCCCAATTTTCCCTTCCATCCTATTGCCTCTCAAACCTTTCTTTTATGTTTCCTTTTCATGAGAAGCTTAAATTCAAATTAGCTGCCTCTCTGGAAAGCTTTCATCTTCTCTTCAGTTTCTAGTATTATTGCCCTCTATCAGATTTTATTTTTGCCTTTTCAGATTTCACTAAACCTCCATTCATTTGCATGAGCATTGCTGTCTGTTTAAAGGGCTATAGATATTTGAGCTTTATACAGGCTATCAGGACTTCCCTTGTGGCTCAGCTGGTAAAGAATCTGCCTGCAGTGAGGGAGATCTGGGTTCAATCCCTGGGTTGGGAAGATCCCTTAGAGAAGGGAAAGGTTACCCACTCTAGTATTCTGGCCTGGAGAATTGCATGGACTGTATAGTCCATGGGATCACAAAGAGTCAGACATGATTAAGCGACTTTCAGCGTTGTTTTTTAGTTTATTTTTTTTGTTTTTTTTTAATGTGGACTGTTTTTAAAGTCTTTATTGAATTTGTTACAATATTGTTTCTGTTTTATGTTTTGTTTTTTGTGGCCCCAAGGCATGTGGGATCTTAATTCCCCAACTAGGGATCGAACCTGAACCTGCTGTATTGAAGGCAACCACTTCAAAGCACTACAGGAAAGTCCTCTGTTTTTGAGTTTCCTATTGCTATCTCAATATAATCCAAAATGGACAACAAGTGATATTAAGCTACTTTTAGTTTAATAAGTAATTAAAACATCATAAAAAACATTTTTTACTTTTAGAATTCATTCCTCTTTTATTTAGAACATGCCTTCACAATGATGATATTACCCCAAGAGGATGAAAATTGGCTCATGTGGCAGAAAAACATCTTAGATATCATAGTGGTTTGTGGCCCTCCCAACCCTGACCCTCTTCAACTACATAAACAGATATACAGCACACCTGTAGCATTAAAATTTCATGGTGGGAGAAGGCAGTTAAGGAAATATGTATCTGCAAAGGCACCACAGTGGGGAGATAATTTTTTAAAAATTTTTAAAGGTGGAGGAAAACAATTTAGAACTAATCTATACTTGTATAGATCAGTTTACAAAAGCATTAAACACAGTCTTTCATTTAATCTCCACAAATCCAAGTGAACTGGGTACAATTAACCTCTTTTCCAGATATGTAAATTGATGATCAGGGAGCTTCCTTCCTAATTGTGCAAGTGTGGTCACCAGTTCCCGCCTCCATCTATGACAGTACAGCTCATATATTTCTTTAGAGCAGGATTCCTCAACCTCAGCAGTACTGACGTTTGAGGCAGGATAATTCTTTGTTGCAGAAGACTTTCCTCTGCAATGTAAGCTGTTGAACAGCATCCCTGGCTTCTGCTCAGTAATATCCTCTCCACCACCACCTCCACCAGTGGGGACAATCCAAATGTCTCCAGATACTACTACCAAATGTCCCCTGGGGAACCAGGTGGGGAAATCACTCTTGGCTGAGAATCACTTATTTAAAACCTACTGATAAAAAGAGACTACCATCTACTGTTTTTAATGTCATGAGAGCTAAGAGTTATGGAGCTTTACCAAAATACCAGGCATTTCTTATGTATTGACTCATTTATTCCTCCATTAATGCTATGGAGTGGAGAGTAGCATCCAACATGCCCATTTTACAAATAAGGAAAACAATTTGGAAGAACTGTAGTCAGTAAACTGTGAAACTAGGATATGTAGATACTGGAGTTCCGCTTATATCACAAAGAAGTGCTTAAACTATTGACCCAATTATAACTATTTGGTTCATGAAAAATAATCTACATTATGATTATAATGTTAACTTTGAATTTAAACCCAGAAGTTGCTGCAAATGGAAGTTTCCATTTTATGTATACACACACACCACATCTTCTTTATCCATTCATCTGTTGATGGACACATGGGTTGCTTTCATATCCTGGCTATTGTAAGTAATGCTGCTATAAACATTACGATACATGTATCTTTTTGAATTAGTGCTATCATTTTGGGTTTTTTTTTTTCCAGATATATATATCCATGAGTGGAATTGCGGTAGTTCTATTTTTAGTTTCTGAGGAATCTCCATACTGTTTTTCATAGTGACTGTATGAATTTACATTCCTACCAACAGTGTTGTTCAACAAGGTCCCAAAATTCAAACTGCTTACGCACTAGCAGAAGAGAAATACCATGTCCACAGATAATTGGAGATTAGACTGGTGGTTCTCAAAACTCTAATTTTCTAATAAGACTGAATAACCATTTCCAAATTTTCAAGGATAATTAAATTTAGAGAGAGAATTTAAAGTTTTTTAGCTTTTACATTGTCCTTAAGTGTTGGATATCTGCTTCTTCTTGTTTCTAATAAAACTACAAAAAGAAAAAATATGAACAAATGAATGGATAGCAAATAAACATTTGGATCAAAATTTGGAGACTGAGTAGCTTAATGTACTTAAAGTATTTTGTGGACAAGGTAGTCATGCAGTTATTATTTCCTGTTTATAAGCTAGAATTAAATATGAGCAGTTCATGACTTCCAAATACTAAATAAGATTAAACTAGATTGATTTCCAGAGCAGGCTCTGCCTCTCATTTTCCTTTATAGCCCCCAGCAACTGGCATGATATACAAACCCTTTATGGTATTAATGGGTTTATTAATAGCTAACGAGTACAATGAAGAAAGAATCTTGAAAAGAATAAGGAAAACGAGTGATATGAGAATTCACAGGAGAGACTCCAGGCTGAGTTGATGAGATGGACTGACTAATTGTTCACTAAACAATTTCTTTTTCTTTCCTCCAGGTCACATAAAGTTGGTGATTTCCCAGCATGCCTTGCTTTAGGAGTAGAAATATGATTGCTTTACATGCAAGAGAATGTGGTCAGAAGGTAGGACCATTACTCAACTTGGTCCATAAAACTCATTGACTGAGGGGAGAGGATTTTGAGAACTTGGAGGTAGGTGGAGCCACTAGCTACAAGCCGCCAGGCTCCCTGAAATATTACCTGGAGGAAAACTGCCCAATCAGCAACACTCCTTTGGACAGTTTATGGGGAAGAAAAATATGTGTTATATTAGGTCACTGGAATTTGGGAACTCTTTGTTATGTTCATTAGCTACCCTGACTAATACATTTGGTTCAACGTGAAGCCACCCCAATGCTCAAAACAAACCATGACACTAAAATCTTTTTCAGATAAGCTGCTTCATAAAATTCCTAACTAATACTGCCTCTGTTCTGCCTCTAGAGACAACAGTACCACTGTTATTAGGATACAGGTAAGTATATGAATAAAACACAAAGGTCACACCTGAAATAAGATTGTGGGATAAGAAAACTCTCTTGAACCAACTATTCAAGGGACTTTTGGCTGAAGGGAACCAAACACTTTAAAAAATAAAGTGTTTATTAAAAAAACACTTTAAAAAACTGTCTTCACATCCATGCATCTTTAAATACGACAAAGAGCATGCTTGATTTCACCACGGGTAGGAGATAAACATTAACATCCAGAAATATGGCAAGAACAAAAACTTGTCTGTGAGAAAATACAAATCATGGTTGCCCACCAGACCCAGAGCATTTAACCTAGATCCCACCCCGTCCTATCCCATGCCATCCCATTTCCAATTAAGGCTTATTGAGCACATACTGTGTGCTCATACTGTGTGTGAGTCACTGGGCCTATCATTAGGGACATGAAGATGAAGGAGGCAGCTGCTGTCCTCAGGAGATACTCTATTCAGGAGACAATTGTGGACATAATCAGTTCAACAGTGTGAAATAGATATTTCTAGTCTATCCAAATAGGGTATAGTGATAACCAAAAATCAGTGCTTACCACTACCTGGGGTGACTTCCCATAGGCAGTGCTCCTTAAGTGTCCCTAGTCCCCCCTTGAAGTGGCAGCTTCTTTGACTTGACTCTAATTATACATAAATTAACAGCCTTGGCTGAACACTAGCTAATTATCCAGATATGAGAATACAATGTGCAAATGACACCACCTTAATGGCAGAAAGTGAAGAGGAACTAAAGAGCCTCTTGATGAAAGTGAAGGAGGAGAATGAGAAAGCTGCTTAAAACTCAACATTCAAAAAACAAAGTTGATGGCATCCAGTCCCATCATTTCATGGTAATAAGACGGGGAAAAGGGGGAAACAGTGACACAGTTTCCTTTCTTGGGCTCCAAAGACACTGTAAACAGTGACTGAAGCCACAAAATTAAAAGACACTTGCTTCTTGAAAAAAAACTATGACAAACCTAGACAGCATATTAAAAAGCAGAGACATCAGTTTGCCAACAAAGGTATGTATAGTCAAAGTTACGGTTTTTCCAGTAGTCATGTGCAGATGTGAGAGTTGGACCATAAAGAAGGCTGAGCACCAAAGAATTGATGCTTTCAAATTGTGGTGCTGGAGAAGATGCTTGAGAGTTTCTTGGACAGCAAGGAGATCAAACTAGTTAATCCTAAAGGAGATCAACCCTGAATATTTATTGTAAGGACTGATGCTGAAGCTCAAGTTCAAGATCCAATACTTTGGACTGACTCATTGGAAAAGAACCTGGTGCTGGCAAAGATTGAGGGCAGGAGGAGAAGGGGGCAACAGAGGATGAGATGGTTGGATGGCATCCCCTACTCAATGGACACTGAGTCTGAGTAAACTCCAGAGACAGTGAAGAACAGGGAAGCCTGGCACGCTGCAGTCCATGGGGTTCCAAAGAGTCGGACATGACTTAGCAACTGAACACAACATAGTGATGTTGTCTATGAACTCACTGTTAATGAATCAACAAAATACATTAAATAAGGTGTTTTTAAGCAGAAACACAAATAAAACCAGGTTATGTATTGACCAATTGATGAAAAGGTTTTGACCAGAGAATTACAGGAAACTAACCCTGTGTTTCCCCAGGGAGCAACAGTTCAGTATTCACAGGGATTGTGTAGAACGTAACTACTGTGAATAACAACACTTGAATGTATCTATTTTACCAGTTATTTATTTAATATATCACTATGTACCTACAGATATTTATATTATGGGTACAGTCTAACACTATCATTAATTTATTGCTCAAACTGTTCCATCCTTAGCCATTGGGAGAGTAACTTTAAAATGGAGAAGTCTAATTGTGACTCTCTTGGCCAGGCAATCAAGATCAACATCACTTTGATCTTGATTGGTGATGATCAATCATGATTCATGTCAATGTATGACAAAAACCACTACAATATTGTAAAGTAATTAGCCTCCAACTAATAAAAATAAATGAAAAAAAAAATCAACATCGCAGTTGCTGTGATATTGAGTGAATGGTGCAATCTGATGTACTGAGAGGGAGGCGGAACCGTTTCTGTGGTATTCTTGATGGGGACCTCAGTCTAGTCATAAGAAGATTCCAGACAGGCCTGAAGCAAGTGACATGCCACAAAATGATCAATACTCTTTGGAGGTGTCAAGGTCATAAAAGACAAGGAAAGACTGAGGAACTATTGCAGACTATAGGAGACCAGAGAGAAATAACTAAATGAAGATGTGGAATCTTAAATTGGATCTTGGGAACAAGCACAACATCAAAAAGACATTAGTTGGACACTTCAATGTGAAGTCCAAATGCAGTCTTTAATTCATGATACTGCCCTGCTATTAATTTCCTGGTCATGATAATTATACTGTATAATTATAATTATACAGCATGTAAGATGCTAACATTGGGGTATGCTAAGACAGGGACATACAGGAATTCTCTGTACTATTCTTGTAATTTTTCTGTAAATCTAAAAGTAATTCAAAAGTTGACCATTGGATGGTCTTGCATACCCCCTGGGTGCGCAAGTTGGAGAGTTGGGAGAAACGGCATCTCAGAGACTATATATATAGGAAAGTGTTCAATTTTTTCAAAATCCTTTGGGGAATAGTGGAGACAATAAAAACCTTCCTGCTTTACAATAGTAACAAGATTTGGTTCTTCCAAGACAGGAGACTTCACTTTCAGCTGTTGACCTTGGGCAAGCCATAAACATAGTTTCTTCTTCCATAAATGAAAGGGCTAAAATGAATAATCTTACCTTATGTCTGTTGTATAATAAAGTCTTATTATTCTAAATTAATCTTGCTATTTAGCATTTCAAATCATATACTGTAAGAATATCCTTTAAGAATGCCTATTTATTCTGCTTTCTTGAAATACAGGAATTAAATAGCAACAGTTTGAAGAAATTCTGCAGCAGTGCTCCCCAAAGCCCATTTATAAAACAGATATAGTTTGCATGCTCACAAACAATGTAAGTATATTTAAAGAATCAAGAATTATGCAGCCCTCTAAAATGTGTAAGTCACTAAACCATTATATAGAAAAGCAGATTATAAACATGTATAATGATTTCAGGTAACATTTTCCAACGTAAATATTTTTAGATGGACATAGGTAGACCTTCTGATTATAGTCCCGAAAAGTATTATTTTAGAAGATATGAGTCACTAACAGAAAGAAATACACATTATATACTGATAAAATATAACATTCAGAACAAACAATAAAATATTTATACACCTTTAATCTACTTTCTATTATAAAGGAAATAATTTTGTCAGATGTTGCCAAGTTGGCTGAGAACTTTGACTTCTGGTCATGTCATAATTAATACCATTGGGGAAATATTAGGAGACAGGAATGAGATAGAAAGCAATGGATTTGATATTCATGAGTGTGTAATGGTCACTTTTCCAGTGCAATAGAAGGAGTGAGTGGAGGGAGAAGCTGAACATGAACCCTTGTGGGTTAATGAGGAGATTTCTCCTCTTCCCTTTCCAACTGAAAATTCATCAGCTCACTTAGGATGGTTAAAGAAGGAATGAGAAATGAGGAAACTGACTAGAATGGAGTTTAGTCTATGGCGTTTTGTATGGGTTATAATTCCCTGGTCCATTTTATAGAAAGCAAAAAAGGTACTGTTAAGAAATTTAAATTTATATGTTTGGACCATTATTAATACACATTAAATTATTTTTCTCAAAGATAACCTAGCTTTTAAAAAATTAATCCTCTAATTGCTAATAAATTTAATTAAAATAATGAAATCTAATATTAATGAAGTAGAACAGTGGCCAGAATAATACATCATTAATATCGTCGTGGGTTCCTCTCTGCTTGCATTTTCATCCTTACTTACTTTGGTCAAGTAATTTCATTCTCTGAGCCTTAGTTCTTCATTTAACATGAGAATAATAGGTCATACTTCATAGAATTGTAATGAAGATTAAGTGAAATAATGTACATAAAATGCTTGGCATAGATCTAGTACATAGTGTAAATATAAGCTATTATAATGCAACTTTTTATAGAGAAATTGGATGCAAGTATATATATAATTAACATACAGATTAAGAAGACAGGAAAGAAATACAGCAAAGTATTAACAATGGTTTTCCTGAGTGGTAGGGTTATGGGTGATTATATTTTCCTTTATTAGTGTTATTCTGCCAAATTTCCTACACTGGACAAGTATTTCTTCTATAATCAGGAAACTCATGTTGTCTTAAAAACCAAACACCGTGAGCAAGACCTGTAAATTTACATATACATTCCTTTATGTCCTTCTTCCTTTCCAATAAAATATTATCTACTCATTTCTGAACCAGGAACAAAGTTGGGTATGGACAGCTCACTTCCACTTGATCAAAATTAAGCTGGGATATAAGGAGTCTTCAAGGACAGGAGGAGAAGGCAATGGCACCCCACTCCATTACTCTTGCCTGGAAAATCCCATGGACAGTGGAGCCTGGTAGGCTGCCGTCTATGGGGTCACACAGAGTCGGACACGACTGAAGTGACTTAGCAGCAGCAGCAGCAAGGACAGGAATGAAATGATAAAAATCGATGGGAGAGGGTGGAGAGATCCAGGGAGTACCAGATCTTGAAGAAACAGAAACAGGAGAGGACGAACTAAGAGAAGGAACACTGCCAAAATTCTCACAGACCAGAGAGGCTGCCAACAGAGCATCAGAAGAAAGAAAAGACTAGATATTTAGTGTGGAGTGTCTTTATGCAACAGTTATCCATCGGAATTGTTTTTAACCTATTGGATATCTTAAAAGGAAAAGGAGAGCCTACTGTGGCGAACGAATCTTGCCATGTCATGCCACTGAGTAACCATTCTCGATGGCTCTTTTCCAATCATGCTCACAGGTTAATGATTATTCGTATTTCATTTCAAAATTTTGTGATGAGTTATGGCAATGTTAATGGTATAAACTGCGTAAGGATGCAAATGGAGGGGGGAAAAATGGAGAAACAAGGATTCAGACTGTTTCAACCTGGGTTGACTATCTGTGACCACCAAGGTTCTCAACAGTCAGCAAAGAAGTGTCTGGAATTAGATTTGCAAGGATTATTCAGTTACCACATTTGTGAATTAAGGAAGCTAATATTCTTATTTTACCAGCTTTCCAACTTTCTTAAAGTCTGCTAAAATCATTTAAGATGAACAACTTTACAAGTGTATGGTTAGCAAAAATCTTCCTTGTGAGTCTATTTCCCTTTTGTTGACTTTTTTCCTGAAGAAATTTTCAGAATATATCAGATTATGCTAGTTAAGAATATTTTTTATAAATATTTCTCAATAAAATACAACTAGAAATGTATAAAAAATTTTGTGAAGACACTTCTGACAGTGATAAGGATCCAAACAACCAACAGATTAGACAAGAAGCTTTCTCTTCACCCTTTCTACTCCTAATTAAATGTCCAGTTTATTCTTCATGACTAGGGTTCCCAGTGTATTATCTGTACAACCATAAAACTCACCACTTGTGGAACTGCCAATGGCCTCACATAACTAGGTATGACTAGCGAGCAAGGTAGACTAAAGAGTAACCTCCACTGCCCTTATCTTGGATTATGAATTTCCTTTAACAAAACATGATGCTTCTGATCTACTGCTCATCACTGAAATGTATTTTCCAATGAGAGTAAGTTATTTATGCTTACTCAGCCATACACATGACTATTCAATCTTCCCCAGGAACCAATCTGCCCCTGATGAAAGTTTCAGCCTGTAACCACAGGAGAGAATCAAAAATGACAATAAAACTAGGGATTGAGTCCATGACTACGTTTCATTAATTCTATGAACTAGATAGCTGCCCATCTGCTGGAAAGGGTACAGATTAGGGTGAGTCAGTTGCAAAGAATAATTCTACCAACTTTTATTTTTATGAATGACTGGAGGCTATTTATTGGTAAATTATTAAGTGCATTATTAAGAGTGCTAAGTGTGTTATTAATAAACTAAACTTAGTATACTGCCAGAATTCACTATGGATTTATTCTACATTCAGCTAAGATGGCTTTGTGCCAGGCAACTCTGGCCAATATTCAAAAACTCCCACCAGGGATGCTCCACAAAGAAATAAAACCCTGTACATTTTTAGAAAGGGTATTTCAGGAAGACACACCACTGCAGATTTGAGCTGGTCAGGTTTTTAATTATTGTTGATTTTCCTCTTTAACTACAAGTGCTCTTAGTTTAGTATCTTCATTACAAATTTAGTTTGTTGTGGGTGGTTTAGTTAATAACATCTACCGTTTGAAAGTGTTTTCAGTCCAGGCCCTATGCTGGAATCTTTACATCTCATTTATTGCTCTTAAGACCCCTTTGAGACAGGTAATAGTCTTGTACTCATTTTACAATATGAAACTGAAGCATAGAGAGGCTAAATATATTGCATGGCATCACAGAACTGGAAACCACAGAGCCAGAATTTGAACTCAAGGATTTCTACTCTAGATTGGGGGAGGTCAGAAAACTTTTTTAGTAAAGGGCCAGATGGTAAGTATCTTAGGGTTCATAGGTCATATGGTCTCTTCTCATCTGTGCTACTGTAGCTCCAAAGCAGCCACGGACACTATATAAACAAATGGGCATGGCTGTGTTCCGATAAAACTTTATGTGTAATAACAGGCAGCGTGCAGAATTTGGCCTATGGGCTACAGTTTGTTTCCTTTAGAGCCCTCACTGCTAACCACTATACTGTTACCATATGCTTTCTTAGCTTCCACTGAAGTACTTATGAGTTCAGGAGACTAAAATATTCTAATAGCTATATTGAGACACACAAAGGCATTACAATTCAAATATTAATCACTTATGTCTTTATTGATAAAGACATAAAAGATGTGTTTCTACATTCATTGGAGATAGAAAATTTTGTCTTTTCTTGAACTGCACATGTGATCAAGATGAGCATAATAAGACTATTTGATTAAGTCCATGGTCTAGGTTGTAATGGTGATGTAAAAATCTATACATAAGCTTATCATTTGATTTTAAAGCAAACTTATGATCCACATATTTTGGAGCCAATGGCTTTATATAATATAGGTGGAACACATGAAGTAGAGAGGCCAAAGGATCTTCTGAGCTCCCTAGAATGGCTACAGTCCAAAAGTGTTTGAGAGTCATCACTCTAAAGAACTGAGCAAGGGAAGCTTCTGAGACTGTTATATCTGGGAGGAGATACCAAATAGTTACCATGAGGAATGAGGGCGTTCTATTACAGGCAGCACCAGTTAAACTTGCTCTTATGAATTGTGCCCCCCTCCCTGCCCCAAATTCCTACACTGCAATGTGACTACATCTGGAAACAGAGCCTTTAATGAAATAATCAAAGTTAAATAAGGTCATAGAGTAGGGCCCTCGTCTCGTAGGCCTGAGGTCCTTATAAGAAGAGTCATCAGAGTTTGTGTTCTCTACATGTGGCAGAGAGAAGAAGGCCACACACAACGAGAAGGCAGCCATCTGCAAGTGAGGAAACGGGCTCTCATTAGAAACCAATCCTCTGGCACCTGGAGCATGGCCTTTGAGCCTCCAGAACTCTGAGAAAAGAAGTGTTCACTGTTTAAGCCACCTGGTCTGTGGTTTTCATTATAGTGGCCCCGGCAGACTCACAAAGTTCCTAACTGTATAATGTAAACAAATCACATTAATTTCCACAAAGTATTAATTGGCTGAACACTCACTATCTGTTGACTGAGATTATATATAAATACATATATCAGTTCAGTTCAATCTAGTCGCTCAGTCGTGTCTGACTCTGTGACCCCATAAACTGCAGCACGCCAGGCTTCCCTATCCATCACCAACTCCTGCAGCTTGCTTAAACTCATGTCCATCAGGTTGGTGATGCCATCCAACCATCTCATCCTCTGTTGTCCACTTCTCCTCCAACCTTCAATCTTTCCCAGCATCAGGGTCTTTTCCAATGAGTCAGTTCTTCACATCAGGTAGCCAAAGTACTGGAGTTTCAGCTTCAGCATCAGTCCTTCCAATGAATATTCAGGACTGATTTCCTTTAGGATGGACTGGTTAAATTTCCTTGCAGTCCAAGGGACTCTCAAGAGTCTTCTCCAACACCACAGTTCAAAAGCATCAAACCTTCGGCACTCAGCTGTCTTTATGGTCCAACTCTCACATCCATACATGACTACCAGAAAACCCATAGCATTGACTAGATGGACCTTTGTCGGCAAAGTAATGTCTCTGCTTTTTAATATGCTGTCTAGGTTGGTCATAACTTTTCTTCCAAGGAGCAAGCGTCTTTTAATTTCATGGCTGTAGTCACCATCTGCAGTGATTTTGGAGCCCCCCAAAATAAAGTCTGTCACTGTTTCCACTGTTTCTCCACCTATTTGCCATGAAGTGATGGGACTGGATGCCATGATCTTAGTTTTCTGAATGTTGGGTTTTAAGCCAATTTTTTCACCCTCCTCTTTCAATTTCATCAAGAGACGCTTTAGTTCTTCTTTGCACACAAATAATTTGATGTTACTAGTAACAAGCACTACTGAACTCATCGTAACAATATATAAAAGTCTTTGGAGAAAAAGTTGTATACACATTCAGGAGATATTCTTTTAGTCAGGCTACAGATAATATTTAGTACTCACATGTTTTCACAGTCAACTTCCTACAATAGTAACTCAATGTTAGCGGAGTAGTAACATTGACCTCCTGGCATCTTTGTTCTTTTGGGTAGAAATCATCTATTCCCAGACTCTTTTAATTAAGTTTGAGAAACACTGCTTACAAACTCTTCCTTTGGAAAATGTATTATGACTCATACCAAAGGCCTTGAAATTCTGCAGCAAAGAAACCAGCTAAAAAAAAACTCTAAGTCTGGCTAAATTTGCACTACTCTTGGCTCCAATTGTCTCTCTCTCTCTCAGCTGCCTCCTGACTGAGAGCATGGCCCACACAGAATGACATGTGCCAGTTACAGTCTGAGAAAATGACCTAATTGCAGGGATCCCGAGAGAAAGTCAGATTTTAGGCCAAGGAACAACCATGACAGCAGTGGGATTGAAAGCTGACCTGTTGCTATGTGCCTTAAACCATCAGTGTTATTTGCCTGAGATTAGAAATTCAATGAGAAGCAACAACATCTCCATCTTACAACTCTTTCTCTACCCCTTGTGGTATTTTTCATTATAACACCTTAATCAATATCATTAAACAGAAGAAGGGTCTAGACCAAGAGTTTCCAAACCTGATTCATCATCAGTATTACCTAAAGAGCTTCTAAAACTATGGGTACTCAACCCCATCCTTTTCTCATTTGCCTTTTGGTTCTTTTCTTTTCTCAGTTATTTGTAAGATCTCTTCAGACAACCATTTTGCCTTGTTGCATTTCTTTTTCTTGGGGATGGTATTGGTCACCACCTCCGGTACAATGTTACAAAGAAGAGAAAAGGAAAGATGTACCCATCTGAATGCAGAGTTCCAAAGAATAGCAAGAAGAGATAAGAAAATCTTTTTAACTGAACAATACAAAGAAATAGAGGAAAACAATAGAATGGGAAAGACTTGAGATCTCTTCAAGAAATTGGAAATACCAAGGGATCACTTCAGGCAAAGGTGGGCACAATAAAGAACAGAAACAGTTAGGACCTAAGAGAGGCAGAAGATATTAAGAAGAGGTGGCAAGAACACACAGAAAAACCATACAAAAAAAGATCTTAATGACCCAGATAAGCCCGATGGTGTGGTCACTCACCTAGAGCCAGACATTCTGGAGTGTGAAGTCAAGTGGGCCTCAGGAAACATTACTCCGGACAAATCTAGTGGAGGTTATGGAATTCCAGTTGAGTTATTTCAAATCCTAAAAGATGATGCTGTGAAAGTGCTGCACTCAATATGCCAGCAAATTTGGAAAACTCAGCAGTGGCCACAGGACTGGAAAAGGTCAGTTTTCATCCCAATCCCAAAGAAGAGCAATGCTGAAGAATGTTCACACTACTGCACAATTGCACTCATCTTACATGCTAGCCAGGCAATCTCAAAATTCTAAAAACTAGGCTTCAACAGTATGTGAACCCAGAACTGCCAGATGTACAAGTTGGATTTAGAAATGGCAGAGGAACCAGAGATCAAATTGCCAACATCTGTGGGATCATAGAAAAAGCAAGGGAATTCCAGAAAAACGTCTACTTCTGCTTCATTGACTACGTTAAAGCTTTTGACTGTGTGGATCACAACAAAGTATGGAAAATTCTGAAAGAGATGAGACTATCAGATCACCTTACCTGCCGCCTGAGAAACCTATATGCATATCAAGAAGCAACAGTTAGAAGAGGACATGACAACAGACTGGTTAAAAATTGGGAAGGAAGTATGTCAAGGCTGTATATTGTCCCCCTGCTTATTTAACTTATAATAATTTATTATTTCCCATGACACATCATGTGAAATTCCCTGCTGGATGAACCACAAGCTGGAACCAAGATTGCTGAGAGAAATATCAATAACCTCAGATATGCAGATGACACCACCCTAATAGCAGAAAGCAAAGAGGAACTAAAGAGGCTCTTAATGAAGGTAAAAGAGGAGAGTGAAAAAGTGGCTTAAAACTCAATATTCAAAAAACTAAGATCATGGCATCTGATTGTTCCATCACTTCATGGCAAATAGATGGAGGAACAATCAAAACAGTGACAGACTTCATTTTCTTGGGCTCCAAAATCACTGCAGACCATGACTGCAGCCATGAAACTAAAAGACACTTGCTCCTTGGAAGAAGAGCTATGACAAACCTAGACAGCATATTAAAAAGCAGAGACATCACTTTGCCCAAAAAGGTCCATCCAGTCAAAGCTATGGTTTTTCCAATAGTCAGGTATGGATGTGAGAGTTGGACCATAAAGAAAGCTGAGTGCCAAAGAATTGATGCTTTCAAATTGTGGTGCTGGAGAAGACTCTTGAGAGTCTCTTGGACAACAAGGAGATCAAACCAGTCAATCCTAAAGGAATTCAACCCTGAATATTCATTGGAAGAAACAATGCTGAAGCTGAAGCGCCAATACTTTAGCCACCTGATGTGAACAACCGACTCACAGGAAAAGACTATGATGCTGGGAAAGATTGGGGGTAGGAGGAGAAGGCGGTGACAGAGGATGAGATGGTTGGATGGCTTCAGCGACTTAATGAACATGAATTTGAGCAAACCCTGGGAGATACTGAAGGATAGGGAAGCCTGGCATGTTGCAGTCCATGGGGTTGCAAAAAGTCAGACACACCTCAGTGACTGAACAACAACAGCCCCATCCTGATCATATCTGAGGGATAGGGATTAAAGACGTGAAATTTCACTATGCCCACCCTAGCAATTTTGCTTCAGCTGTCTTGGTACCATTCCTCAGATTCGCATCTGAGAGCTGCATTAATGAATATAACCAATAGCCCCAGTTAACAGCCACACATATCCTTGTCCTCTGCCCTATAACTCTGCAACACACTGCCACTTTGAGCTTGCCTAAATCACTTGACCAACAGAATTTTCACCAACTTGATGCAAACAATTTTTTTAGCAACCTGATGCATGGATAACTGTATGCTTGCATGTTTCTTCCCTTCCACTCTGTCACCACAATGAGAATATCCTAGGTTCGCCTGCTGGAAGGATAGGAGGGCCTGTGGAATTAAGCTGAGTCATTCCAGCCAAGGCAAGGCTAGGCCAGCCATCATCCTCTACTCATGAGTGCAGATGCATAAGTCAGTCCAGCAAAGATCAATCATGAGCAGCCCAGGTCAGCAAAATCACCCAGTGAGCTGTAAGCATGAGAGAAATAATAAATGGCTATTACATTAAGCCACTAAGGACTGGAGTGGTGTGTTCCACAACCCATCCCTGACTCACAGTGGTGGTGCAGAACAACTGGGGGACAGAGCATCTAAACCAAAGGCTGGGCACTGATGGTGCCAGAGAATCTTGCAGAACTTTTTCATGTATATTCATTCTGTAGGATGGTGCTAAAAAGAAGAAAGGGGGTTTTCCAAGATCATGGTTCTGAGAAAATGCTGTTACATTTAGCTGGTTTCCCTCCTGCAGAATTTCAAAGCCTTTCAAATGAGTCATGACAAATCTTCCAAAGGAAGCGCTTTTAAGCAATGTTTCCCAAACTTACTTGACCACAGACCTTTCCCTACAGCCCCATCCCCATGCTGAGCATCCCACGAGATGAATATTCCATGAAGCACACTTCGGATATGATATAAGATGAACTGGTCTTTGTCTTGTTTCAGTGTTTCAGAGGGTAGAACTGCACTTAAGGCATGACAGCTACATGGAGCAGGATGGGGACTAAATACATCCAAGCAAGGGCTCGTCAACAGTGAGAGTGATGCAAAGATGGACTTGCCTGCCTTGTGAAACAGTGGCTCAGAACCCAAAACTGAAAGCATTCAAAGAGAAACAAATGAGGTTCAGTACATTTTTGTGATTACTAGTTACTTTAAGGTTCTAATTCAATAACACACTCAAAAATTCAGATTACGTCTATCAGTTAAAAGTAGTAAGATAGTCACTTTTATGTGTCAACTTGATCAAACACTGGCCTAGGTGTTACTGAGAAGATATTTTGTAGATGTGGCTAACATTTATAATAAGCAGAATTTAAATAAGCAGATTACTCTCCATCCTGTGGGTGGGTCCCACTTAATCAGTGGAGGGCCTTAAGAGCAAAGACTGAAGCTTCCTATAAAAGAGAAATTCTACTTCAAGACTGTAACATAAAAATGCTGCCTAAGTTTACAGCCTCCTGTTCTGCCTCATGGATTTGTGAGCCCCATTATCATATAAGCCAGTTCCTTAGAATCAGACAATCAATCTCTTTTCTCTCTCTTCTCTCCACTCTTCTTTTTTCTCTTTCTCTCTCTCTTTACTTCTGTTTCTCTGGAGAACTCAGACTAAATACAGTCAGATATCAAACATCATTTCTATTTTATCACAATCCTAGATTAAAGTCAGCCTCTAAACCTTCTACCCTGACTGCTTCCTAGTACCTGCCTTGGGCAAATCAAAGTGTTAGGTTTCCCAGATTTCTTGTTTGGTTCCTGTGAGGACTCTTCTGGATAGTCAGCTGAGAACTAGAGCTCATAATTGCATTACAGTGATAGCCAGGAGGTGAAATTTCTAATATTCCCTTTTTAAGGGGGGCAGACTTTATGAGTCACCTTGGGTGGCATAGTCATTTCACAGCTGTGTAATGTTTGCGAGGAACTGACAGTCCCTCATGAGCCACAGTGACCCAACTTGGCAGGGCCCCAGCACCTTTTTATGGCCTGAAATACAGGGGAGGAGGTCACCGGAGGTGGTTCTCTCTTCTGGAACTGAGTCAGACAGATGATAACACTCCAGGTCAGAGTTAACACCAAGTCTGATTTATTGCATCGTGTTCTCTGAATGACTTCCTGGGAGCCTAACTGAACTAATACAAATCCTGAGCTGATATCTTAATACTTAAACCTATTTAGAAAAAGAAGAGAACCAGAGATCATTTTTTTTAAAAAAGAGGATTTTAAAATAGGAGGAATCAGTAAGGAAAAGACTAAGTGTAGTCCTGTGACTGTGGGGACACATAGCTGGAACAACCACCCTGCAAGGTCAGGTGCCAGATTCAAATATTCATCATAAGACTTGCCACACTGTAGCACTGGCCGTAACTATTCCTTGAGGACAGATTCTTGTGCCAATCCATCTTGTATTTCCTGCACCTAGTTCAGTGCCTGGTACATTGCAGGAACTTAAAAAAGACTCACTGAGTGAATGAACTAGAAGAGACATAAAGCACTTCACATCCACAGAGCTAGAGAGTCCAGCCAGGATTCTTTCTCATTCCATGAATGCTCTTAGAAGCCCGGCATGATCCCGCACCTGATACTGTGTCTTTCTAAGCTAGCCCTAGTACATATATGCAGTTTTGGAGTTCTTACAATCTCTAGGGCTGGAGTCCTTTTAATTGGTGCATTGTATTATTTTGCTGGGGCTGGCATAACAAAGGAACACAGACCAGAAAACTTCACCAACAGAAATGTATTTGCTCACAGTCTTAGAGGCTAAGTGTGAGATCAAGATATTGACAAGGCTGATTTCTTCTGACGCCTCTCCCTTAGGTTTACAAAAGAAATAGATGTCTTCTCCCTTTGTCTTCACGTGGTTTTTCCTCTCTGCCTGTCTGCATCCTAATCTTCTCTTCTTATAAGAATACCAGTCTTACTGGCCCAACCCAATGACCAAATTTAATTTAATTACTTTAAAGGCCCTATCTCCAAATATAGTCACATTCTGAGGCACTAGGGGTTAGGGCTTCAGCATATGAATTTGGGTGGTGAGGGGACATGCAAATACAGGCTTAGCTCAGAGATCTTCTGGGTCTGGTTCCAGACCACAGCTATAAAGCGAATATCCCAACAAAGTGAATCATATGATATCTTTTGGCTTCCCAGTGCATATAAAAGTTCTGTTGATACTATACTATAGTCTATTCAGGGTGCAATAATAGCATTATGTCTAAAAATGTAAAGTCCCTACCTTAATTTAAAAATACTTTATTGCTAAAAAATGCTAACGATCATATGAGCCTTCAGGGAGCCCTAATCTTTTTGCTAGTGGGGGGTCTTGCCTCCATGCCAATGGTTGCTCACTGATCAGAGTGGTGGTTGCAAAAAGTTGCTGTGACTGTCACAATTTCTCAAAGTAGGACAGCAATGAAGTTTGCCTCATTGATTGACTTTGTCTTTTTATGAACGGTTTCTCTGTGGCATGGAAGACTGATAGCATTTTACACACAGTAGAACTTCTTTCAAAATTGGAGACAATGTTCTCAAAACTTGCCACTGCTTTATCAACTAAGGTTATACACTATTCTAAAATCCTTTGTTATCATTACAACATCTTCACAGCATCTTTACCAGGAATAGATTCCATTTCAAGAAACAACTTTTTTGTTCATCCTTAAGAAGCAGCTCTTCATCCATTAAAGTTTTACTATGCTTGCGTGTACTGCTTCAGTCCTGTCTGACTCTTTTGCAACCCAATGGACTGTAGCCCACCAGGCTCCCCTGTCCATCAGATCTCCCAGGCAAGAATACTGGAGTGGGATGCTGTTTCTTTCATTGGATCTTTCAGACCCAGGGATCGTACCTGCATCTCTTACATCTCCTGCATTGGCAAATGGGTTTTTTACCGCTAGTGCCATCTGGGAAGCCCCAAAGTTTTACTATGAGATGGCAGCACTATGATATTGCAGCAATTCAGCCCCATCGTCAGGCTCCACTTCGAGTTCTCTTGTTGTTTCCACACTATCTGCAGCTACTTCCTCCACTGAAGTCTAGAACTTCTTCAAGTCATCCATGAAGGTTTAAATCAACTCTCAAACACCTGTTAATGCTGGTATTTTGACTTCTTCCCATGAATCATACATGTTCATAACGGCATCTAGAATGGTGAATCTTTCCCAGAAGATTTTCAATTGACTTTGCCCAGATCCACCAAAGGGATCACAATTTATGGCAGTCATAGCCTTATGAAATGCTGTATTTCTTAAATAAAAAGACTTGAACATTTAAACGACTCCTTGTTTATTGGGCTGCAGAAGGAATGTCTGAGCAAGCATGAAGACAACACTAATCTCGTTGTATATCTCCACTGGATCTCTTGGGTGAGCAGGTGGACTGTCAATGAGCATTAATATTTTGAAAGGAATAATTTTTTCTAAGTAGTAAGTCTCAAAAGTGGGCTTAAACCATGTTGTAAACAGATGTGCTATCTACCAGGCTTTGTTGTTCCATTTACAGCTCAAAGGCAGAGGAGATTCAGCATAATTTTTAAGGGTCATAGGATTTTTTGAACGATGAATGAGCACTGGCTTCAACTTCAAGTCAACCAGCTGCATTAGCCCCTAACTGGAGAGTCAGTCTGTCCTTGAAACTTTGAAGCCAGGAATTGACTCTCCTCTCTAGCTATGAAAGCCCTAGGTGGCATCTTCTTCCAATGTAAGGCTGTTTCATCTAGAAAATCTGCTGTTTACTGTAGCTATCTTTGTGAACTATCTTAGCTAGATCTTCTCGATAACTTCCTGCAGCTTCTACATCAGTACTTGCTGCTTTGCCTGGTACTTTAATGTTATGGAGATGACTCCTTTCCTTAAACTTTATGAACCAACTTTTGCCAGCTTCAAACTTTTCTTCCACCACTTCCTCAGCTGTCTCAGCCTTCATAGAAGAGAGTTGGGTGGGTCCTTGCTCCAAATTAGGTTCTGGCTTAAGGCAATGTTGTGGCTGGTTTGATCCTCTATCCAGATCACTGAAATTGCCTCCATTTCAGCAATAAGGCCATTTCACCTTTTTAAGCATTTATGTCTTCACTGGAATAGCACTTTCAATTTCTCTCAAGAAGAGGTCTAGCCTTTAACCTGTCTCAGCTTTCCACATGCTTTTCTCACTAAGCTTAATCACCTCTAGCATTTGATTTAAAGTGGGAGATGAGAGTCTATTCCTTATATTTGAACACTTATAGGCCATTGTAGGGCTATTAATTGACCTAGTTTCAATACTGTGGTATCAGGGGCTAGGGAGGTCCAAGGAGCAGGAAAGAGATGGGGAAACACAGGTCAGTGGTATAGTCAGAACACTCACAACATTTATCAATTTCCTCCCCTGTCTTGTATGAACATGGTTCATGGCACTCCAAAACAATTACAATTGTAATGTGAAAGATCACTGATTACAGATCATAACAAATATAACAATAACGAAACAGGTTGAAATATTGCAAGAATTACCAAAATGTGACACAGAGACATAAAGTGAACAAATACTGAAAAAATGTTGCTGACAAACTTAATCATCAAAGCGTTGCCACAAAATCTTCAACTTGCAAAAATATCTACAAAGTGCAATAAAGCAAGGTATGCCTGTATATACATGTACAAATGTACACAAACACACAAAATATACATTATATATATGTATATGTAAACATTTTCATTGCTTTAGGGTCAGGAAGAGAGGCTCTTTCCCTCCATTCTACCTTAGTATCTTCTCCCTCGCTGCATCAAGCCCTCGTTAAGTGTGAAGGGAGATGAACTGCAAGGTATGTTCTCTGCATCTTTCCTCTAATTGCTCATTAAATCACTTTCAGACTAATCAATTTCTTTTTCATTTATCTCAATTTTTCATGTCTCCTTTAATAATTCTTGAAAGCTGACAGAAATAGGAACTTCATAAGAGTCTCGAAGTGACCCACAGTGAAGTCACTAGATCCTTCCTGAGGACTGGCCTTGTGTCTCTGTATCACAGCATATAACACATTACCTGGCTAATAATAGGTGTTCTAAAAATACATGGTTAAAATGATGTATGTAGGAAAAAAGATTTCTCGCTAGGTTCCTGTTTTCAAGTTCCAGAGTCACATTTGCCCCCTAAGCAGTATTCCCACATGCTGACTCATGCTGAGCTCATTGTACCTTACTTTTTTAAAAACATACTTATGTAGAGTCATTTATTTCCTGGAGTTTCAGCAGACTTGTGTTTGCAGCTGTTAAAAGTAAAACAGGGGCTAGAAGACTTTAGGATTTATTTACATATAAATAAAAACCAAATGGCATCAACTTATGAGATAGTCAGTACGGTTCATTCAGAGATGAACCCCACTGATTCACTGACCGGCAACCTGCCATGGGGCACACTTGACTCCCCATTGCTGGGGCAGTTGGGTCAATAGGCACACACCTGTCAGGGTCAGTCTGGCTCCTGACCTCGCCTTTGCCCTGGCTCAAAAGGTAGCATCAAGAGGCAACCATGAGCACTTGGTTATTTCTAGAGTCCTCCTTGTCTAACACATATCAATGTCTAGATATTCATATGACAGGGAACAAATCCATCAATCAGTAGACCTTACTGCTGAAAATCTTGGAAACATCACTTCTAACCTTCTATATCTTGGGCCTGCAGCTAGTTATTTGACTCTGATCCTTGAATGAATGATTCTGACCTGGTTAACTTTCTGTCTTCTGGCTTCAAGTCTGTATATACTCTAGTTCCTGTTATGGTTATTTATTGGGAAAAGGATGAGGTTATCTGTTGGGATAAGGATGAGGAAATAAATAACTACTACAACACAGTGACCAGTCATCAAGTTTCTGACCTGTCAATTCCAAACAGACTATCAAGAAAACAGAAAATATATTCCACATCCTCTATGTTGGGGTTGAGGAGTCCTGATTGATAGATATATGGATGGGCTACAATTTAGCTTCTTGAGAAATTTCATCATCAGTTGTAAGATCAGTTATAACCTAATGATACTATCCTGCCACTGAACACCAGTAGCTAAGTCCTGAAAGGCCACCTTCCAGCACTCACTGACATTGCCCTGTATCTTCCGGGACATCACTAGATGGGGTTTGACATTCAGTGCCACATCATGAGGACCAAAATTCAAAACTCAGCTCTGTAACTGATACATGTATATGTACAGCTGAGTCCCTTTGCGGTTCACTTAATAGGTCAGCTATTATTAATTAATCATTAATAATTAATTATTAATCAGCTATACCCCAATACAATAGAAAAATTTCAAAAGAAAGAAAGAAAAAACTCAGCTTTGTAATATTTACATTCTCTAAGCAAGTTACTAAGCCTGCCTTTCCAGTTTGTTTGAAAAATCAGAATACAGGCACTTAATACCTAAATACAAAAGTAGGAAGTCAAGAAACACCTGGAGTAACAGGCAAATTTGGCCTTGGAGTACAGAATGAAGCAGGGCAAAGGCTAATAGAGTTTTGCCAAGAGAACGCACTGGTCATAGCAAACACCCTCTTCCAACAACACAAGAGAAGACTCTACACATGGACATCACCAGATGGTTGACACCAAAATCAGATTGATTATATTCTTTGCAGCCAAAGATGGAGAAGCTCTATACAGTCAGCAAAAACAAGGCCGGGAGCTGACTGTGGCTTGGATGAGGAAATCCTTATTGACAAATTCAGACTGAAATTGAAGAAAGTGAGAAAACCACTACACCATTCAGGTATGACCTAAATCAAATCCCTTATGACTATATAGTGGAAGTGAGAAATAGATTTAAGGGACTAGATCTGATAGAGTGCCTGATGAACTATGGATGGAGGTTCATGACATTGTACAGGAGACAGGAATCAAGACCATCCCCAAGAAAAAGAAATGCAAAAAAGCAAAATGACTGTCTGAGGAGGCCTTACAAATAGCTGTGAAAAGAAGGGAAGTGAAAAGCAAAGGAGAAAAGGAAAAATATACGCATTTGAATGCAGAGTTCCAAAGAATAGCAAGGAGAGATAAGAAAGCCTTCCTCAGCGATCAATGCAAAGAAATAGAGGAAAACAATAGAATGGGAAAGACTAGAGATCTCTTCAAGAAAATTAGAGATACCGAGGGAACATTTCATGCAAAGATGGGCTCAATAAAGGACAGAAATGGTATGGACCTAACAGAAGCGGAAGATATTAACAAGAGGTGGCAAGAAGACACAGAAGAACTGTACAAAAAAGATCTTCATGACCAAGACAATCACGATGGTGTGATCACTCACCTAGAGCCAGACATCCTGGAATGTGAAGTCAAGTGGGCCTTAGGAAGCATCACTACGAACAAAGCTAGTGGAGGTGATGGAATTCCAGTTGAGCTATTTCAAATCCTGAAAGATGACGCTGTGAAAGTGCTGCACTCAATATGCCAGCAAATTTGTAAAACTCAGCAGTGGCCACAGGACTGGAAAAGGTCAGTTTTCATTCCAATCCCAAAGAAAGGCTATGCCAAAGAATGCTCAAACTACCGCACAATTGTACTCATCTCACACGCTAGTGAAGTAATGCTTAAAATTCTCCAAGCCAGGCTTCAGCAATACATGAACCATGAACTTCCAGATGTTCAGACTGGTTTTAGAAAAGGCAGAGGAACCAGAGATCAAATTGCCAACATCCGCTGGATCATCGAAAAAGCAAGAGAGTTCCAGAAAAACATTTATTTCTGCTTTATTGACTATGCCAATGCCTTTGACTGTGTGGATCACAATAAACTGTGGAAAATTCTGAAAGAGATGGGAATACCATACCACCTGACCTGCCTCTTGAGAAACCTGTATGCAGGTCAGGAATCAACAGTTAGAACTGGACATGGAACAGACTGGTTCCAAATAGGAAAATGAGTATGTTGAGGCTGTATGTTGTCACCCTGCTTATTTAATTTATATGCAGAGTACATCATGAGAAACGCTGGGCTGGAGGAAGCCCAAGTTGGAATCAAGATTGCCGGGAGAAATATCAATAATCTCAGATATGCAGATGACACCACCCTTATGACAGAAAGTGAAGAAGAACTAAAGGGTCTCTTGATGAAAGTAAAGAGGAGAGTGAAAAAGTTGGCTTAAAGCTCAACATTCAGAAAACTAAGATCATGGCATCCGGTCCCATCACTTCATGGCAAATTGATGGGGAAACAGTGGAAACAGTGACTGACTTTATTTTGGGGGGCTCCAAAATCACTGCAGATGGTGATTGCAGCCATGAAATTAAAAGATGCTTACTCCTTGGAAGGAAAGTTATGACTAACCTAGACAGCATATTAAAAAGCAGAGACATTACTTTGTCAACAAAGGTCCGTCTAGTCAAGGCTATGGTTTTTCCAGTGGTCATGTATGGATGTGAGAGTTGCACTATAAAGAAAGCTGAGTGCCGAAGAATTGATGCTTTTGAACTGTGCTGTTGGAGAAGACTCTTGAGAGTCCCTTGGACTGCAAAGAGATCCAACCAGTCCATCCTAAAGGAGATCAGTCCTGGGTGTTCATTGGAAGGACTGATGTTGAAGCTGAAACTCCCAATACTTTGGCCACATGATTCGAAGAGCTGACTCATTTGAAAAGACCCTGATGCTGGGAAAGATTGAGGGCAGTAGGAGAAGTGGACAACAGAGGATGAGATGGCTGGATGGCATCACCGACTCGATGCACATGGATTTGGGTGGACTCCAGGAGTTGGTGATGGACAGGGAGGCCTGGTGTGCTGGGGTTCATGGGGTTGCAAAGAGTCGGACACGGCTGAGTGACTGAACTGAACTGAATCCCTAAAAGAAGTGCTGTGAGGATTCAATAAGACAAGGAACCATTCTGTCAATTAGCCAACAAATATTTACTGAAAGCACTCTAGTGGCTAGACACTGCTCTAGGAACTAGGGATACAGCTATGAACCAGCCCTAGTGCAGCCTATCTTTTAGCAGAGAGAACTGGACAAAAAAATCAAAGAGCAAATGAATGAGCAGGGCAAGGAGAGATAAGGAGTAACACAGTGTAGAGTAAAAGGCTCTCATTTGAAAGAGGACATATTCACAGCCCTCAGAATGAAGCGAAGGACAGAGACATGCACACACTCGGGGAAAGAACAGGCCTCTCCCCAACCCCTTCCCCTAAGGACACAGCAAGAGCAAAAGGCCTGAGGCAGGACTGTGCTTGTCATGTTCAAAGGAGCATCTGGAGGTCAGCGTAGGTGAAATGGGTGAGCAAGTGCAAGATGGTAGAAGATGAGGTCACAAAGGTTGCCTTATACCAGGTAGAGCCTTGTATCCAGTGAATCAACATTTGGATTGTATTCTCTCATAGGAAGCAGCTGGATGATTTGAATAGGAGAGTGATGAGTCTACCTGTGTTCTAAGGGACCACTGTGGCTGCCGTGTTAAAAAAGCCCCATAGACAAGGCTGGAAGAAGGGGGACTGGTTAGGAGACCACGGAAGTGTCTAGGTGAATAAGAGTCAAGGCTTGGGCTAGACTGATCACAGTGCAAGGAAGAGAAGTGATATCAGGGTGTATTTTCAGGTGGACCTATTAGGCTTTGCTAATAGATTAGACAGGGATAGCAGATAAAGCACCTGTTTGCTGTTGTCGTTTATTCGCCCAGGCATGTCCAGCTCTTTGTGACCCCAGGGACTGTAGCCTGCCAGGCTCCTCTGTCCATGGGATTTTCCAGGCAAGAAACCTGGAGTGGGTTGCTATTTCTTTCTCCAGATTAGATGTGGACAGCTGATAAAGCACCTAGTATATATAGCGTTATTCAGAACCTTTTGATCTGGGGGGCTACAGTGGAGGCATCCTGCTCAAGAACACAGATCTCGAAAAGTAAGACTCTTCAATCATCAGCTCTACAATCAGGACATAAAGGCTCAAAACCAAGATCTGCGGTGTCACCTTAACAAGACAGCCCAGTACTACCGCCAGCGAGGTAAGACCAGACCTCAAAGGTCTTAATATAGCTAAAGAAGGGATATATCAGCCAAATGGGGGTTTTATATATGAAAACATACATAAAAAGAGAATTACAGAGGTAGAAGATGACTGTACCTTTCCAAACACCATCCAGAGTATGGGGAGCCTTGCCAAGTGATGTCAGTTATTATGGTCCTGTTGGCAAGGCCACCTCTATTGCAGGGATTGATATAGGGAATTGCAGCCAACTGACTTCGAGTATCCTCAGCTTTTGGCAAGATAAGTCTCATTGCAGAGATGGATGCTGATTGGTAAGTACGGCAGGCAGTAAAAAGGGAAATCTGGCTATTGCAATCACAATATAGTCCAGAAAATGGCTATTAACAGGATAGAAGGTTCTAAGACAAAGGCAGACAAGTCAGAAAATCACTGTTCCTTGGCCCAGGTGAAGAATTGTGGTCAAACATTAAGTTCTCTCTTCTATAGAACCCTCAATCTCTCTTATCACCTTTAAATTAAAGGGCAATGATATTTGCCATGCGTAGACATGCTTGGATAAAAAAGCACCATGATAAATTTTTTTCAACCTTGGTGCTAAGTAGTGAAGAACTTGATGGATTGTTTTCAACAGCTGAAATATCAACACTAAATTTTGTTAGCTCTTGCATAATTCAGTTGAAAAGAAAATTGTTTTTTGGAAATGGTATCCTACTGATTGACCCTAAAAAATACTTATTGTTTATTGCTGCACGAGATTTATCAGGTTTTGGAAAACCTACCATTCCATGTAAATGGATATTTTACAGGATTGATTGCAACCCACAGACACACCAATATTTTAGTATGTTGACAAAGAATAACTCTAAAATAGATTACACTCTGTTCACTGCCCTCTTAAATAGAGGACATTGAGAATATTTCATCCTTTTCTTAATGAATCAGATTCATTACTATGAACATGAGCAATCATGAAGGCCATAGGAATCACTGACCTCCACAGAGTGACATGTTCCTGAACTAAATGGTCCCTCTGAAAAATGAAATATTACAACAGCTTTTCTTTGGTCCCTCTCTATCAAAGAATTACTTTCTCTTTTGGCTACTGCTGATATGTCTGACTTTTCCAGAAAGCTTTGCACTGAATTTTGTCCCCCTAAAATTGTTACGCTGAAATCCTAACATCCAGTGTGATAGCATTTGAACATGGGGCCTTTGGAAGGATAATAGGTTTAGATGAGGTCATAAGGATGGGCCCTTCATAATGTGATTAGTGTCCTTATAAGAAAACACTTCGCTCAGTCATGGCTGACTCTCTACAACCCCATGGACTATAACCTGCCAGGCTCCTGGGGAATTCTCCAGGCAAGAATTCTCCAGGCAAGAATACAAGAGTGGGTAGCTATTTCCTTCTCCAGGGGATCCTCCCGACCGAGGTATCAAACCTGGGTCTCCTGCATTGCAGGTGGATTCTCTACTGTCTGAGCCACCAGGCAAGCCCTATAAGAAAACACACCAGAGACTTTACTTTCTCTCTCCTCACATGCATGCTCTGAGAAAAAGCCACTGAAAAGCTGACTCTCTGCAAGCCAGTAAGAGGACTAGGAACCAAACTGGACTGTACCTTGATCTTTTTCTTCCAAGCTTCCAGAAGTGAGAGAAATAAATGTCTTGCTTAGGTCACCCCATCTATTGTATTTTGTTATGGTAGCTCAAACTGACTACAACACAATGCAACCACATTTCTACTTCTGAGTCACTACTTCTAACCTGGACTTCCTTGGTGGTGTGGTGGTAAAGAACCCACCTGCCAATGCAGGAGACGCAGATTCCATCTATGGGTAGGGAAGATCCCCTGGAGAAGGAAATGGCAACCCACTCCAGTATTCTTGCTTGGGAAATCCCATGGACAGAGGAGCCCGGCAGGCTGCAGTCCATGGAGTCACAAAAGAGTCAGACGTAACAAAGCAACAAAACAATAACAACACTTCTGATCTACTATGAACCACTTGACCAAAGTTTGCTTAAAGCAAAAGTTTGAATGTGGTCTATGGAGGCTATTTCATTTGGTTTGACTGCTCAATTGTCTTCATTATCCACTGTCAAATTCCAAGTTAAATTTTGGCATTCAGAAGTTCAATGTTTACATTTATTTTCTAGGATACTAATAGCTGAAAACTGGTTCATAAAATTAAAAATCTGTACTGATAATAATTTATTATTTTTTAAGGAAGGGGGGAAAATGTTTAATTGTTTCAAATCTGAATTAAGAGAAGACTCTCAAAACCCCGCTAAGGTTCAGAGACAAGTGTTCTCTTTGAGAAATCATGATGATATTCTTTCTGACTTTTAGCATTTTTGGTGTGAATGGATGAAAGATTTGCAAGGGTGGAAGTGAGATGGAGAAGCAAATAGAAACTGTGTATGTAGAATTTATATTGTCTTTAGGGATATAGTTAAGATGGTATTTTTAGACATTCAGGAGTTTGGGAGAATCCAGGGTAAGGGAGGACTATTGCTAATGAAACTTCTGGAATAATAAAAGTAATTAATATGCAGTTCATGTCAAGCATATAATTACTGATGTTGGGTGACAAGGTAAGCATAAACTGCAACAGACTATTATTCTGAGAGTAAATAATGTGCTTTCTTACCAATTTTAGCATTTGTTCTGGGTAGGGGAAGCTACTAGTTTGCAGTAGGAGTTGGGACTACCTTGAATTGTTTTTTTCTGTTTTTTAGCAGGTAATTTAATAATGAGTGGTGAAGATGCTTAACAGAATGGGGTCAAGGAATACTTGATGAGGAACCTTCTTAGGAGATAAGATTTTAAGATTATCAGTTGCTAATAAGGCCCTGGAGAAGAAAAAAATGTACTCTGCAAGTAATGACTTGTTATTTCATGTACACTTTATGCCGTGTATATATTATGATGACACCTGGATATAAGAGAAGAAAGGAAATAGAGCTTAGTTATAAAGTAAATAAAGAAGAACATTGACTTATTTCAACTTCCACCTTGGATGCAGAACCAAGTGCATCAAGTGGGTACTATGAACAATGAATGCAAATATTCTCTAAGCTAGGTGCTAGGATTTTAGGAGTGTCAATTGAAAAATTAAAAAATGAAAAAGCAAGAAAGAAAATTATGTGATTCTCCCTTGCCTGTGTTATAAGCAGAGGACCCTATGTGGAAGTGCCATTAAGTGCCTACTATCTCTCCTCCAGCAAATTTTCTAACATGGCCAAGCACAGTAGCTTAGACACAATGGGGCAGCTTAAATGTCTGTGCAAGAGACAGCTACATTTGTAAGTTTCCTAAGCACTGTCACCTAAATTATTACAACAGTCTCCTGTGAGATTTCATTACTCTTAATAATATGTAGATAAGGAAGGCAGAACTCAAGAAGTTAAATGCTTTCCCAAAATCAAATAGTCAAGCAGGATCAAAGATGGGTCCCCAACTTAGATCTGACTCCAAATGCAAAGCTCTTTTCACTGACTACACAGAAGCCATATAAACCAAACAAGAGGCATGTGTACCTCCCAGCACTGGGCTTGACCTCAGCCTGGCAACGCAATAAAAATTAGCTCCTGAGTAACAATCCATATCCAAAGAATTGGTTTCACACTACACCTTGTAGCTCCCAGCTTATTTCCAGTGCTTCAATCCACCCAAAATTACAATGACATTCAGGCTTAGAAAGAGCATTTCATCATGCACCCATCATGAACCCTTATTCACTGGAAAACTACGTAGCATTTGCTCAAAAGTTCTTTGACTATCATTCACCCCTCAGTTTTCAATCAGCTGTCTCTTAGTAGCATCTGAAATGACAGAGTAATTTTCAGTGAAGCTCAAGTTTATGAACTTGAAGTAACAGCAAATGTGTAAAGTGAGATTGAAAATACCATCGCATCAGTTTTTCAGAGTTTAAAGATTCTTCAAAGCATGAGAAGAATCACCAAGCTACTTATATATGTCATTAGTTTGAATGGAAAATAATTTCAAACGCTACTTTTGAATAAGAATTTTGTTTCTCAGAGATTTCTTATTTCAGCTCCACCTGGAGAATTTTTCTATCGTATTCTACCACACAATCTGACTTACCTCCATGAAAGATTCTAGGGGTCTCACTCTTCCTTGAGTTGCTTTGGCCTTCTTGTGTAAATCATCAAGGTTGGCACTTAATCCATGGTCATCTGTCATTTCTTCATATACAGACGTCGTTTGTTCCCCGTCTTTTGTTCCTTCCCTAAGGATAAGGACTGTGTATTACATATTTCATACTGTAACAAAACCCCATAGACAGATAAAGTAACAGCACTAGGTCTTAAAAGCAGCAGGCATTACTATATGGTGGGAATTTAGAGGTAAATTTAGCGGTATCACTGATTACACAGTGGTAGAAGGGTTGAGAAGCCAAAAAACTCTTAAGGCAGCCCACAAGTCAGCAACAGTAGGAAGTCCTAATACTGTTGGATGGTGGGGGAGAGCGGGAGGCACAAACGATGGGAGGAGGTGTTACCACAGCCCAGAAGCCAGAGCCTTTCAGTAAGAGCTGGAACCATGAAGAAGACCTAGCTACTGCCAGAGACACCAAAGGAAGCAAAAAGAGAAGTAACAAAACTCTGACTTCTCTGTCCTACTCTCACCCCCCAGTTTTCTACTGTGCCTTCTTTGGTTGCACCTACTTAGGGGCCAAAGAGTAAGAGAGCGTGTCTGTGACACAAACCAGAATGAGAAAAGAATCAGAGAGTAAACAAACAGCTTAAAGAAACAGTGATTAACAAATTCTTATGGTAGATACAGAAACCAATTAATCCATAAGCAACCATCATATATTACAATTTGAGTTTCCCTTTTAAAATGATTAGTATAAAAAATAAAAAATAAAATGATTAGTATAAAAGGCTACAGGATGAAAGGTTAAGATGTGTATAGAGTAGTCTTTTGCTTTTAGCAATGGGAGATCAGGAGATTTGGACGAATCTTCTGAGGATAACTAATGTGCATACACACAATACATATACATATTCTGCCTGAAAGCACTGGATACTGAGCAAAATAGTAATGATTCAGTGTTAGGATTTTTCCTCTGATAAAATTTACTGACTCAGGAAGAGGCAGCCAAAGGGCTATGCAGTACTGTTCTGCAGCTTCATGAAGACAAAGTCACAAATGTTATAGTCTTGAGCTTGGTAAGAGAGTCTAAAACAAAGTGTTAGTTGCTCAGTCATGTCCAACACTTTTCACCTCATGGACTGTAGTCTGCCAGGCTCCTCTGTCTATGGAATTCTCCAGGCAAGAATACTGCCGTGGATAGCCATTCCCTATTCCAGGGGATCTTCCTGACCCAGGGGTTGAACCCAGGTCTCCTGCATTACAGGTGGATTCTTTACCATCTGAGCCACCAAGGAAGCCCAAGAGAGTCTAAGTCACCCTAACAGAGTGAACCAGAAGGAGACTGGCTCTTACATCTATTTCAGCCGAGCTTTGAATCATCTTCATCCCCAAAATTGGATTAAGATGGTTTCAAATTTAAGAGCTGCCAGGCATGTAGTAGAAGAAAACATAAATCTTCCCCAAAGAAAGAACTTATCTTACACATCAAGTTATTTCTACACATAATTTTTCAATACAGCTTCTGAAACCCAATAAAATAACAGCAAGAAGACAAGAACAAGAAACATAGAGCCAAGAGATGATGGAAAGAGACTCACAGTAGATCCAGATATTAGACTTATTAGGCATGAATTTCAAGATAACTATAGTTGCTAAGTGATGATAACTGTTGAAATTGGGTGATGGATTTTTGTGGGTTCTCATATATTTTCCTCTACTTTACAGTATATATTGTGATTTTTTTCCATGATTAAAAGAAAAAAAGTCTATGAATCAATCCAAAGAGAATCCTAGTTGGCTCTTTTGTCATTCCCACATCAGGAACACACCGAACACCACCGTCAAGGGAAACATCACATCATCTTCCTGACATTCATCAAAGTTTGGTAAGTCATGAGCCGCAATGAAATACTGAAAGCAGAAAGACAGAACTATACCTATTCTTTCAAGGAAATAAAAGACCAGATTGTGAATTCAGCACAGAATAGAATTTACTTTCAAAGGACATTTCAAACTGAAGAACAACTAAGTAGAAATTCTAGAAATGAAAAATACAATAGCCAAAGTGAAGACCTCAATGGCTCAGTTTAGAGCAATTTATACACAACTGAAATCAGACTTAATGAACTAAAACTAGTGATGTAAGAAAAATACTTAGCAGAAAGAGGCAAAAAGTTGGAAAATATTTTTCAAAGATGGTAGGAAAATATTGAGAAGCTCTTACATACTTCTGGAATCCTAGAGAGAAAGGAAAGCAATAAATGAGTCCAAAATAACATTTTAAGAAACAGTGGCTAAGAATTTTACCAAATGATGAAAAACAATAAATTGTGGATTCAAGAAGTCCTACAAACTCCAAATAGGGTATAGAAGTCCTCACATAGGCCTTTACTAGCCAAACCACAGTAAAACTGCTGAAAACCAAAAACAAAGAGATATTTTAAATGCAGTTAGTGTAGGTGGCTCACACAGGAGACCCAGTTCAATCCCTGGGTCAGGAAGATTCCCTGGAGAAGGGAATGGCAACCCACTCCAGTATCCTTGCCTGGAGAATCTATGGACAGAGGAGCCTGGTCAGCTATAGTGCATGGGGTTGCAAAGAGTTGGACAGGACTGAGTAACACTTCCACTTTCAGTGTACAAAGAAAACTGCTTTTAAAGAAGCAGCGAGACCAACATCCATCTTCTCAAAACATGAAAATGAATGCCAAATGAAATTTCTTCAAGGTAGGTGCCTTTTGGTGCTTCCCAGGTGGCGCAGTTGGTAAAGGATCCACCATGCAGAAGACACGTTCAATCCCCAGGTTAGGAAGAGTCCCCTGGAGAAGGAAAGGCAACCCACTCCAGTATTCTTGTCTGGAAAATCCCATGGGCAGAGGAGCCTGGAGGGCCACAGTCCATGGGGTTGCAAAGAGTCGGACATGACTGAGCACACACGTAGTTTGGGCACCTTTTGAGAGGAAAAAGGAATGATTGGGGGAGGACCACCGAAGGGCTGCTGTCGATATTTTACCTTTTGACCTTGATGTGCTTACACAGATATTTACTCCATGATTGATTACTGAACTATATATTTTTATGTTTAGTGTACTTTTCTGTATGTTTATCATAGTTCATAATATGTTTAAAAAGCAGACTGTGGTAGAAAGAACTCTAATTATTAAATAATCATGTAATAACTGTCAGGCTGTGCTTAGCTCTATTGGAAAGCAAACTTTATTGTACAGTAAAATTTTAGGCTACAGAAGGAAAATCCCAAATATTTGAGATAAAAAAGTTCTATGAAGCCAAGGTGTATAATTGAAACCAGTCTATCCTCTTCTTTCTTATTTGTGATCCTGAAGAAGCCTGACTGTAAAGACCAAATACATATGCTAATCACAAATAGTCATATCAATAATATGTTAAATACGCTTTCAAAGTGCTTAGTTGAAACCTTTGAAAGCCATTTGCCTCCAAACCCTTAACCATATACCATCCGCTGCTTTTATTATTTGTCAAGTTTTGCATTGCAGAATTCAATAAACAAAGGAGCCAGACTAGGTCTTCTATAATTATTTCATCATTAATCATGCTATCTTTGATCACTGACTTTTCTCTACAATAAAATGTGTAAGCTATCAAAATTATAGGATGGAAATGTATCGGTGCCATTCGCTCTAGATGTGGTAAGCTGCATCCATGCTGCTTATACTGCATCCATACTCCCCAGTGTTGCCATGAAAACGCAAAGAGAAGCTAATTGCACATAGTAAGCGTTTTAATTGATGGGTACCTGACCATTACAGCAATTTCCACTTCCAGAAGCATCCCAGCTGACATTGTTATAGATTAACATAAGTGAAAAGAGTGGGACTAATTGGAGCAATTAATTAAAAATACACAATTAGCTTCCACAGCAGAGATATTTTTTTAGTTCTTACCCTCATCGCTTGAGGCCTGTGAGGACTGTATGGAGTCTTACTACATGGGGGTTATCTGTGCTGATAATTAAAAAGGAGAGACTTGGAAAGAGGGGGGAAAGAGAGGGGACAACTCACAGGCCAACCAGGTGATGGGGTCTGGCCAGTTTCCCTCAGATGAACCAAGAATAAAGCAAAGGTCGGGAGCCTGAGTGAGAACACAAGGTGGTGTCTAAACAAGAGGCCCAGAAACTGAGGGGTTTCATTCTCTTACCAGTTCCTCTGTCTGAAAAGAAGGAAGGTAGCACTTGTCTGTCTACTTCCTAAGAATATGGAGCAGAGTCAGGAAAAGAACACTGCCCCTTTGCACGTCACCCTCACTGTCATTCAGCCTGAGGTTGGGGGACTTCAAAGTTTGGCAGCTGGTTCCTAGAATAAAATCTGATTTCTCTGGTTCCATGTTGGAGTGATAAGAAGGATTCAGCACGTTTCTAGAAGGATGTGAAGAGTCAAGAAAGGGACATATTCTCATCCACTTACATCCTGGTCTCACAGCAAACTGACCTAGCTCTCATCTGAAACATGCAGAGAATGTACCAATGAGCCTGAGCTACAGGGTATATCACAGAAATTCCTTTTATATACTTAAAATCAAGATGTCAGAGTGAAGCTTGCACCACAAAGGAAGCCGAAAGTGAATGAGTAAAAAGTAAGGATTCTTATTGGTCAGAGTCTCTGGGAAAGGTCACTACATGATATCACGTGTCCACCCACAGAGGACCTGCCTGGGTTTTCCTTGGCACCCTTTTCCTGGGCACTCTGCTAGGAACTAACATCCTACATAGGCTCAATTCTTCCCATGACCTACTCTGTTCCAATGAGATGGAGCTAGAATCACAGTGACAGGCTATGTAAAGAGGATGCTCCAGTGAGCAAGTGATATGACCTAGGCTCCAAAGAGAGCTCTTTGTCACAGCTGTTTTCACGCTCTGATACATGTTACATCTGAAAAAGAAGATGAACTTGATGATTCTTGGTTACAAATAAACCAGGTCACTGTTTCAGCATTTCAGTTCAAGCGCAGGATTGTAGATACACGTTTTTTCATGATTCTTCCACAGATTGAAGATGACAAGTGTAGTGGCAAAATACTGACCAGTTCCATAAATTCCTACATATTTAATAGAAACAAATAGTGAATGCTAGAAAACAATGCAAAACCATTCTAAAAGTCGCTTAGCTAAAAATTTGAATAGGTAATGCTAGTGATAATTATGTAGAGGAAAAGGTAAAATTTACCTTTATTTTCCCTCTTGATTCAATACTTAGCTATTATAGCAATGATTGGACAGTTGATACATTTCTCTTTAACTTCAAACATATTTGCATTTTCTTTGCCATCCTCTAGCTGAACACACATAAATCATAGCTACTTGTGCTTGGTAAATATGTTCATCACACAGGCAATCAAAAATTTATGATGCTTCAGTGACTGATGAAAAATGCCAAAACATTTTAATTGCTTTATATACCCATGGCTTCAAGCTCACTCTAACAAAACCAATTAAGGCACTGGCATAACATTTGGCGGCAGAGAACAAATAGATGTAACCTCAAATTACATTCATTACCAAAACTGTTTCCGTCGTTAAGGATGAGAAAAATTGTGTCGAATTAGAATATTATAGATGATATTTAGACCGAGAGGTACCAATAGGCTGCTTAGAGATCAGCCTCCCCACCTTACTAGAATTGTAAAAAAAAAAAAAAAAAAAAAAAAAAAAAAAAAAAAAACCCAGAAATCCACATGAAAGAAAATCAAAAAGGAAGCAAATAACTATTATTATTAATATATGTCTGTGGGCCCAAAATTAAAGGCGAAAGTGTGAAGTTGGTATAGACAATAACTTCTCATTTTTTTTCTATTTGAATTCAGCCTAAATAGCTTTAGACTAAAGTAAACTGACCTACCAGTACAGGCAGAAACATAATCAGAGACAGATAAGAAGAAGCAGTGACTTTCCCCAGTTCTTGGCCCAAGAACTGACCGCAACCTGACTACTGCCCAAGGAAGAAGAGAATAAAAGGGAGATAACAAGCTAGCTCGGCCTTGCCCTGTTTAGGAATGGTCTTGGACTTTAAAATTCAGCTCTTATACAGAAAAAAATAGGAAATGACAAGCTACGATCAATGGCTAAACGTGATACTAGGAAAGTATCATTTGGGTGAATCAGGAAAGCTCTCAGCTGAGAGTAACAGAAAATCCATCTAACATCGACTCAACTAAGAGCATGTTTAACCCTCAGCAAAAGTCTGGATGCAGGCAATGGTTAGTGTCAGTCCACCAGCTAAAAGATAGCAGAACCATGTTGGCTATTCTCTTAGTCTTTCTCTTGGGTCTCTTAACTCATGGTTGCAAAATGGCCTTCAAAATCTAGGCATCATATCTGAATTCAAGGCTAGAAGTAAGGGAAAGGGGTTTCAGGATCACTACACTTTTATTTGGAAAGTGCAACTCTTCCCCAAAGCTGCCAGCAGAATCTTGTTTACGTGTAATTGGACAAAACTATGTACTACTGTCATTCTTGGCTGTGAAAAAGTATGAAAAAGTAAGTATTGGGATGTGGAGGAGGGACTTCTCCCTCTTCCAGAGAAAGAGCAAGTTGTGGGGCCAGGGGCAAGACAGAAATGAGGAAATAAAACCCTTTAAGGAAATAATGTAATCATCTGGCATCAGATTTTCAGATAACATCATTAGAAGTGCAGAGGAAATATTCCCTTCTGTACTTCTCACACATGGGAAAACCTTTCACCAAAGAGCAGACTCTCTCACACCAGCTTACCCTAACAGGAGGAGCATCAATAGTTTCCCTAGACTAACAACTAAAAGGGCCCAGAACATGCCTGGAGCATCATAAAACCTGACAGGTCAAACTACATACAGGCCTTTTGCAGTAAATCAGGTTATGTACAGTCTTCTTAGTACAGGCCTTCTGTAGTATTTCTATCAGGTATAGTCTTCTTCAGTATTTTTATCTACCAAACCACAAATAAGATGGGGAAATGATGGTTACCCTAAGATAAAGACAATGTATGACCTGGTGCAGAAAATGCCAAAATAAATGAAATACTTGACAAACAACTGAATAGTGATTAGAAAGGCAAAACAATTAACATGTACTACTTCTGAAGCAGCTTCAGAGACAGAAAATTTAGAGATGAAATAGGAAAAAGTAGAAAAAGCCCTGCAAAAGTTTTCTAAAAACTAATTGTTAAGATGGTAAGGAACAGGGGGAACTATTTTGGTGCAGAGATGACCTCATTTTTTCCCCCAAGTATGTGCAGATCCACTTGGGGCAAAATATTTTGGCCAGACCCTAATTTCACAGTATGTTTTTCAAGCTAATGAGGCAGACATATACCACTTAGATCCTAATGTGCTGTGATAGCAGAGGACTTTGAAGTATTTTTCATTTACTCAATTAGCAAAGTGGTTCTGAACCCTATCAACTAGATGCATTGAGGAGCTTTTAAACTTATATTCATGTTGGTCCTCCAACTCCCCAGAAATTCTGATTTCATTGGCTTAGGGTAGAGCTCAGGTGTAGCCTGTTTTGTGTTTGTTTCTTATTTAAAACTCTTGCATTGATTCCAGAGTAAAAGCCAGAGTTGAGAAAAATTGGATTAAAAATATAACTCAATGGCACTGAGGGTACAGTCAGAACACATAAAAACACTAATGAGTGAAAATTAGTATCATCTGTCTGACATGCAATTTAACAGTAAGTCAGGTGCCTAAACAAACTGATTCCCTTTCTAAGAATATATCCTAAAGTAATGGGCAAAGAACCAAAGCTTAATATACCAAAATGTTCACTGCAACATTAGTTATTATCAACTGTATCCAATAATGAATACAATGGAACTATCTGACTTATTTGTTAAAATGTTTTCAAAGAAAAACTTCCAAAGTGTTAACAATGGTCTCATAATGGGATTATACCAATAATAATCATTTCTTAACAGTTTTGTGTATTTCCTCAAATCTATATACACATGCTAATTTTAAAATCAAGAAAAAACAACAACAAAAAACATTTATTTCCAAAGTCTTTGGTATTTGTGGGACCTTCATTTGGCTGGAAAAATCTGATTACTGCCATATTCGCTACATACAGGGCTTTTAGTTTGAAGGAAAACTTAGGTTTCCATCATTAAATGATCAGATCAAATAAGCTGTAGAGAAATATTCAAAATATATTTTAGAGAAAACTTTCATAGCTTCTTTATAAGATTAGCTCTATTTCATGAAAAGTATAATTTAGTCTTCAAAAATATAATTTTAAAGGAATGTAACTATATACAGTCAGTAGGTATAATGAAATTCACCCAAATTCTCTAAAGCATTGGTGCCAAAGATGTTATTCCCCTAGGAGAAATTTAACCAGAAATGCTTTTGAATATGTTAAATATACAGGATAATCAATAATAGACTAAGCAACACAGGATAACTGTGGATATTCATTTATAAAGGTGTTTGTTCCTGCAGTACTGGACACTCCATCTTTTTCTCTCCTTATTCTGTACTTCTCATTTTGTCCCCATGATCCTTTCCCCCCCAAAAGAAAGGTAGTTCCCTCCCTGCCCCTCTGAACTCAAATATTTACAATATTTACACTTGCTTTATTTAGCTTTGCTTCATGGAAATTCACGGCTGAGCCAAGCATACTGCAGCATTGGTTTCCAATTTCACATTCCCCAGAAAAAAAAACAGCTGGCTTAATGTCATGGTTATTGAGTTAATTGCTGTTTTGATGACTTAGGGTAATGATTTGCATAAGCCCCTAATTTAAACCTTCAGAAAATGTGCACAAGCTCTGTTGGGTATGGACAAGAGTCCAGTCTGAGTCAGTAAGCTACAGAGAAAGATGGCTGCTGCCCCACTGGCTGGGGAGGGAGGAAGAGAACCTAGCCATGCTGTCAGCCCTCAGGGGTGAGGGTCACTCTCAACTCTGCCAGAACCCTAGAACTTCAGAGGGATCTAAGACTGCAATCCTTGAAAACATACTCATAACCATGTTATTATCACAATGAGTGAATATTTACTATGCTCCAGGTACTGTATTAAAACCTGAACTTGAGTATGTCATCCTCATTGTCTCCACCATCAATGACTCCCAGATACAGAAACAACCTTAGAAAGTGGAAGGTTTTATCCCAGGTGACACAGCAAGAATGGGGATCCAAGATTGACCCCAGGCAGCCCCATGACAGAACAATATTTGAACCACTCACTATAGGAGGTGGGGGTGGGGGCAGGTAAAGAAGAGGGAGCAGAGGTGAGTCAGTCACACCTGAGTGCTAACAGTACGCCAGCCTCTCTGCTAAGCACCTTTCACCCACTTCTGCTATTACAACATCTTAAGATAGGCTTGTGTCATCAACTCCTATCTTACACATAAGAAAACTGAAGTTCAAAGGGGTTACATGATCTCTCTCTGGTCCTTCCAGAAAAATAAATGCTGGAACTAGCATTAGAATTCAGACAGCCCAGATTCCCCAGTGTTTTTGGACCCAATATTTTTTGCAGCTACCAGGAAGAAAAGCTCACTGAGAGGTCTGGCTGGTAATTTGAATCTTGAGCATATTCTAATCTCTAGAAGGATAAGGAAAGTTTCATTTTGTTTTGTTTGAGGTTTTCTGTTATTTGATTTCTTTTTCTTAAAAAGAATGAAAAAGGGACAGTTATGGGGGTCTTCCAACACTGTAACTCCACCTCAAATAGAGGTGGTAGGTACAACAGCACAGAGAAAAAGTTGATCGATCACTCTTCCTCATGGACCATGAGTTTAATCATGAGCGGGTTGTAAGACCAAAGATCATAGCTCAGCTGGTAAAGAATCTGCCTGCAATGCAGGAGACCCCGGTTTGATCCCTGGGTTGGGAAGATCTCCTGGAGAAGGTATAGGCTACCCATTGCAGTATTCTTGGGTTTCCCTTGTGGCTCAGCTGGTAAAGAATCTACCCACAATGCAGGAGACCTGGGCTTGATCCCTAGGTTGGGAAGATTCCCCTGAAAAGGGAAAGGCTAGCCACTCCAGTATTCTGGCCTGGAGAATTCCATGGACTATATAGTCCATGGGGTCACAAAGAGCCAGACATAACTAGAGACTAAAAATAGTACATGTAAATTAAAGAGAGTTGTTCTTGAGTACCATTATCTTTTTCATAGATGCTACATTAAAAAAAAAAAAAATTTCCTCACAGTAAATACAAACTATAGCATGAGACCTAAATTCAGATGCCTGTTGGAGTCTATTACACACCATATTATTTCCCTGGTATTTGATGAAAGTGAGAAAGGATGATGAACATTTTGGCAGGCTTTAGACTGGGCTGATCAATATTTTCCATTTCCCCATTTATGTGCTCCTACAACTCACCAGGCGAGAGGACAAGTTAACCGGATACAGCAGGAGAGAACGGGCCAAGCAGACCCATAAGTCAAAGCAAAAAGAGAAGGGAAAAATTAATGGAAAGAAGCTGGGGGAAGAAGAGAGGGTTAGAGAAACACAACAACAAGCTCATAAAATAGCTTTTGAAGTGACCAGTACACATATAATGAAGAGTGAGTGAGAAAGCAACTTAAAGGAAATCAGTCCTGAATATTCATTGGAAGGACCGATGCTGAAGCTGAAGCTCTGATATTCTGGCCACCTGATGTGAAGAACTAACTCACTGGAAAAGACTCTGATACTGGGAAAGATTGAAGGCAGGAGGAGAAGGGGACGACAAAGGATGAGATGGTTGGATGGCATCACCGACTCAGTGGGCATGGGTTTGAGCAGGCTCCGGGAGTTGGTGATGGACAGTGAAGCCTGGCGTGCTGCAGTCCATGGGGTTGCAAAAAATTGGACATGACTGAACTGACTGAACTGATTCACCCCATACCAGCCCAGCGCTGTCAGTCAGTCTCCACGTAACTGGTAACAATCCCAGAAGTTTCAGGTCCTAGATACACCACAAAGAGGAGACCCAGAAGGGAACTTTGAAACTATAGTCAGTTTCAACATCTAAGATCTGTCTCAGTAGGCTGAAGGCTGTCATTAGAGTCACTATAGACAACTTAGGCTCCAGGCTCCCTGACACTGCTGGGTTTGGGTGTCTTGCTTGCTGGGTCCCCACTTTCCCTAAAGACTTGAAAGTTGGCAGTAATGGAAGAAAGGTATGAAGATCTCAGGATAAAGTCAAGTCTTAGGTGGATTACCAGTAAATACCTATCTCCTAGCACGCTCTGGTGGGCTAGGATGAGGAACTGTATCAGAGCCCATTGCTAAGTTTCTTCAATTAAGCAGAGCTTGGGGACAGATTTAAGTGTATCAAAGCCAAACCATCACAAACCATGGAATCAGGAAACACCCACGAGGTCAGTGTTAGAAACATGGACATCAGGATCCATAAAAAGCCAAGAGAGTAATGAAGAATGAGATCAGGAATAATGAAGACCCAAGTCAGGCTTCCTAGGAAGAAAAGGAAAAAGTGGACAGTCACCAAGGATCTAGGTGCTTGTACAGATGGGAGAAGAGACACACAGAACTCCAACAAGAGCATCTCCTATACCTTCAAATGACCTGCTACACCTGCTCAAGTCTCTTACAGGTGATTGTTCCTCATGAATGTATCCCCAGGGGCCCCTCAATCTGCTTACTTTCCCATACTTTTTGGATGAGAATGGGTGTTTCTTAAATTTGCTTCTCGGCTATGCACAGCTCCCATCTACACATAATAAACTAATAACTCACAAAGCAACAGGATAACCTTCTGTGAAACTCCACTTGACATGGCCTTGCAGACAAAGAAGGGCCTTCAGATGAGCCTATGGCCTCATGAGATACACACTTGATAAGCTATCCCTAGGAAGGGCAAGAAAGAATATGACACCAAAAAAAAAAAAAAAAAGAATATGACACCAAGGCATCAAAAAGGACTTTAATTTTACCTATAATGTTTCATCTTATTAAATGAATTTGGAGTTTGAAATGTTAATTATAAATTTTACATGTTGGAAATAAGTTGTTATATTATGCTCCATGCTTTTCAATATTTTTTAATGAATAAAAATAAAAAGAAACAAAAAATTATGAGAGAGAGGAAGGGAGGATCGGGGGATAGATGGGGGAGTGCTGGAGGGGAAATGAGAGGGAAGGTGGAGAGCTGGATAAGCGTGAGAGGGAAATAGTCCTGTGGAAAGGCTCTGTGAAGATGACTGGACGAAGCCTGAACTGAAGCCAGGCTCCACTGAGGTCCCTACATATCCAAACAAAAGAAGGAAGAAGTTTTAGAAGCCATGAACATACAGATATTCTTAGAATCCAAAGAACCAAGAGAAGTCCTCTCAGAATCAGTGTAACCTGAGGCTCCAAAGGGAAGAAGAGAATTATGATCAACAGGTAAATTCCATCGATGTTCCCAGAATTTCAGGGATCTGGTAATGATATAAACCTCCCATCAAACATTTTCAATTCATCTGTCAAATCTAGCAAGGCAGTGTTTCTCTGGTTTAGAGTGGAAGCTCAGAAGAAAACAGAATTCACTTTGCAGTTAAATTCCAAACCAATCTGTCAGGAAATGGACCTTTTCTATGATGGAGTCCCTGTATCACATTTACATTTCTGAAACAGAAATATGAGCAGTAAACATACACCTGGAGACTGTCTACCTCCTATGCTAGAAGCACAAAAATCCATTCCCTCTTGTGTTAAGAAAGAAACTGGAGGTTTTTTTCCTCTCATAAGACTTTAAATATTCAAAACTAGCAGCTTATCAAATTTTCAGTGTTGGAGAGAAGAAAAAATTTCAAACATGTATTGATTGTTTCCTCTCATTAATTGAATACTGGTAATGGCAGAGAATTCATAACTAACTGCCGGCCAAATACATCCTCTCATTAACTCCTGCCGCTTAATTGTATCAATTGAAAGGTTCTGATTTTATTACGCCTTTTCAGATACTTAAATTCATCTATTGGGAAAGGAAGAATTTAGAAGATTCAAGTCACATATGGCTAAATTTCCCCAGAAGAAATCATCTTTTAGTACAAAAGGGATTGTCTGAGACAATCGACTGACAGGTTTCCTGCCCTGACTTTTTAAGGCTGTCGGAGAACAAAGCAACCACCCTACAGTGGGTGTGATTTCTATAAGCCACATTTGATAGGAAGAAAAAAGCTTAGCCTCCTCACTTGACAGTCACACTCCGGTTCGGGGAGAAGGTAAAATCCAACCACAGCATCTGGCTAGCAGAAAACTACCTCAATGTAAGAAAATGCATTTATGTATCCCTTCCTGGAACAGAAGGTAATTCAGAGCTGCAGAGAAAAACAGTGGCATGTTTCAAAGCCATACAGTAAAGGGATAAGGAAATCCATATAAGGTCAACAAAGAAATAATCTGAACCTAGAGGTCATTCAAGACATGAGTCCAGGGCATTTGCGGTTGTTTTTAGGCATCAGAAATGGTTTGTTTCTGGGACGGAGAAACACAAAATTGAACAAAATGAGCAATATATTACTGGGAAGTTTTTGTATATGGGGACTAGTTTAAATGTAAACACCACTGTCTAACTCTATAATCAGGAATGAATTTTTGCCTCCTTTTCAAAAAGAAAAAGAAAAATTCTTGACCATGAAAAACAGCACTCTCGGGAAAGCTACTTTAAAAGAGGAAAAAACCTGCCAAATAGTATCACTCTGGTCTCTTTACTGATCACCAATCCATTTAAGTAGCCTCTTTTCCTAATTTTCCCAAAGTGGTGTTTTCTCACAGCATGTGGGTATACAACACTTCATGGAAGGCCTGGAACCACGGTAGAAATCATATCAGAGCCCCCAACATGGGCCAGTAATATAAAATACAATCACTCATTTTATGCTGCTCAAATGAAAAAAAATGATATAAAATTATATGCAAATTCTGATTTTGTTAACATTAACCATGGTGGATGGGGAGGGGAGGACACGCAAAACTGCTTAATAGTAGTTATCTTAAGGTAATAAAATCATCACTCATTTTTTTTCCTTCCCCCAAATTATCTACATCTTCTCTGATGTAGTTGCCCTTCAACATGCTGAAGTAGACAGCCTTCTCTTCTGGCTCCCATATCTTTGGGTTTCCTTTTTATATTTATAAAAGAATGTCATCTCTGGCTCAGCTTATCGAATTCTCTGAAGTCTGTGTCTCTGCACTTTCCTATCTGCAAAGAACTGCCTTTCAGTTACTCATCCAAGATGACCTCCAATTCTTTGCTGCTCAATATTTTGCAAAGGTTCATTTGAAAATACATAGTATAAATAGAGAATTGCCTGAAGACTCTTTCTTTTCCTTTATAGAATTATACTGTGGCAAAATACCAGCCAAGAGGGATGTTCTATAAAGCAGTCCTATATAATTCAGTGGCAGTCACTGTGGGGGTATTTGAGGAAATTGATCACTGGAGCTCAAAATATCCTCTTTATTTGTACCTCTGAGAACACTTAATTCTGTTCTCAGTGCCAGGGATAATTGAGCTTCTAAGAAACTTTTTAAAAAAATCATGTAACCAAATTAGACTTTCCTCTTTGCCCTGGTTGCTGGATGCCCAGAGGCAAATTTTCACCCCACAGGCACACATGTTCTACACTCAACTTTGCTTTCTTTCTTGTCCTAAGTCCTCATTATATTTTATACTCTTACCTTTTTTAGATTATTTTTGGCTGTGCTGGGTCTTTGTTGCTGTGTGTGGGCTTTCTCTAGTGGCAGCAGTTGGAGGCTGCTCTTCGTTGCAGCGTGTGGGCTTCTCATCATGGTGGCTTCTCTTGTTGCGGAGCACAGGCTCTTGGTGTACGGGCTTCAGTATGCAGCTCAGGGGCTTAGTAGTTGCCGTGTATTGCTCAGTTGCTCCACTGCATGTGGGATCTTTCCCAGACCAAGGATCTAACCCATGTCTCCTCCATTGGCAGGTGGATTCTTAACCACTGGACCAGCGGGGAAACCCTATTCTCATTTTTTAATTGTCTTAAAGTCTTTATGAAAGAAGAGAGTTATAAGAAAAGGATTTGACTTAATGTTATGCAGAAAAACAAGTTTGAAAAAGTGTCTGTGGACTGATAGAAGCATACAATCAAAACTTCCTTTCACTCTTCAGTGAAGAAGACAGTCACAGCATCTTCTCTGGCAAAACAACACTGGTAAAGGAAAAGAACACTTCTCCAACCTTCAATGTTTTCTCTAAGAATCCTGGGTTGTTTTCCATAAGAAAGCTGGATCTCTTTAAGAATTTCTGAGCTAGCAAAATGTTTTCATTAAATACATCCCAACAGTTTTTCTCAGTGATTTGTCCCAGGGAAATGTGTGTGCATGAGAGGACCTGGTTGTTTGTTTTGCATCAACACAAGCACACATTAATATTCACTTTGAGGGGAAATAGTATAGATAAGGAAGAATCCCGTGAATATCTGTTCTAGGCCTTTTCCAAACAGAGTAGTAATTGGTTCTAACTCTGCTTAGCTAGGGACAAGTCAACATGAGATGGCAAACCTGTAATTCCAAGGCAGCCATTGCATATACTTCCAACTGTATAAAGATTATTGTATAAATGATCATAATGTTCCGGGTAGTCCCTTGGGACTGAGTATGAAGCATTAAGCAGAAATTTCCTTATGTATTAAGGGTAGGAGGGAAGATGCTTGCTTTCATATTTAAAACATTGCATGCAATATGAACCAGAGGTGGCTTGTTTACCCCCTGAATTACTTTCTAGAAAGATTTCCATCACTTTTTCTGTAGAAATGGAGCTCTACCTCATCAGAGTTGTTCTATGCAACCTCAGCTGTGATGAATGCTTTTCCCCACAAAAATAAGTCCTCAAAGGATGACTGCATGACCTTAAGCAGCAATACAAATTAATGTATGCTAACTATGTGCCTGAACTCCTACAAAGCTTTTTACTAGAAGATCTCATTACTCTTTACCACCAACCTTCAAGACAGGTCTATGCCCATTTTCATGCTGAAACTCAGGCTGCTAAGTACTTTGCCCAGGGTCACACAGTTACCAGATAACTGAAACAGGATTAAAACCCAGATCTAACTCCCGAGTACAGGCTCTTAAACATGAGTTGATTGGAACTCCAGTTGTCCAGAAGAACAGAATGTCTACATTCTCTTTCCAGTACCTGCCCACTCCAGTGGATCTAAGAACTTCCCAGGCATTTCCTCATAAACAAGCAGTCTGTTCATCCTGCTTGCTCCTAGGTAACCCCTAGAACCAGAACTCCAATGTCTCCTTTGACCCCAGAAGACCATAACAGCTTCCAACAGAAGATGGTTGTTTTAGAAAACAAAGGCTGGAAACCTGGTGCTATGGACTTACTATTTGCATCACCCCAAACTTCAAACATTGAAGCCCAGGAGGTAAGATCTTTGGCAGATAATCAAGTTTAAATGAGGTCATGAGGCTGGAGCCTCCACGATGGCATTAAGGTCCTTGTAAGAAGAGGAAGAGAAGGACTTTCCTGGTGGTCCAGTAGTTAAGAACCCACCTTGCAAGGGATGTGGGTTCAGTCCCTATAGGGGAGCTAAGATTCCACATGCCATGGAGCAACTAAGCCTGTGTGCACAAATGGAGAGCCCATGTGCTGCAACTAAGACTGACAAAGCCAAATAAATAAATATTTAAAAAAAGAAGAGGAAGAGAGACCAGAACTCCCTCTGCCATGTGAGGACACAGAGAGAAGGTAAGCCAGGAAGAGAGGCACTAAATCAGCAGGCACCTTGATCTTGGCCTTCCCAGCTTCTAGAACTCTGAGAAACAAATTCCTGGTATTTAGGCCACCTAGTTTGGGGTATTTTGTTATGGGAGTCCAAGCTAATACACCTGGGATCCCATGAAGCTCAGTAAAGTCTTCCATTGGCTATCAATGCCTTCACTGGAAGGCCTGGTCACTTCCAACTGTCTCTAGAGCAGTGGAGGTAAGCTTGACCTCTACCCTAGCGCTTCTCAATAAGAATGGCATGACCTCCAGAGGGTATCTTAAAATTAGAAGGGCACATTTTGGTCGTCACAATGACTGAAGGTATGTTACCAGCTTTTATTGGGCAGGGCCAGGGATTCTAGACATCCTGCAAAGCAGGTAATACCTCTTACTCATCAAGAACTATGACCTACATGACTCAAACACCCAAAAATACTCCACCAAGCATAAAAGTTTTCTCCCTTGTTTATAATTATCTGAGCTTAGACTCTGTTTTATGTATAAGCACACAAGGTCTTGGCAAGGTTTTAACTTATACTGAAATCTCCAGGAATGCAGCTATCATGTCCAGTAAACAGAAAGTTATTGGGTGTGTTTGGAACATCAAGTGTTGTGGACCACTATTTCAGAAAATCATATTCATTCCCTTCCTGAATGTGGGCAACTCAGTATTTCTCGTTGCTGGGCACCCCCAAACTCCAGGAGAGTATGCGAGATGCTGGTGGAACAGCACCCCCGCTCACCTCTCAGAACTAGCGGAGACCTGTGAGCAGCATGCAGTTCTGTGAGTGAGGAGGGCTGTGGGCTCCTGGGACCCAGAAACCAGTGTTTGCTACCCACAACAGGAGCACCTCCAGGCTGCACGCATGGGAGGGCTGTGGACCCCTGGTGCCCACCCATCAGGGTTCATCCCTTAAGAAAGGCACTTGTTCTGCATAATCTCTATCAATGAACAAGTATCACAGATCACGTTCAGTGGTTAAATTACACAAAGTGGAACCCCACTGTTAACTTCTTCCCACAAAGCAACTTTAGCACAAGATAAGTGTTTGTGTCTGGGCCCAGACTTTACACTGCCAAGTTATACAAGGATTCTGGTACAAAGCTTCACATCTATGAGAGGCCCATGGTCCAAAGGACAGAACTTAATGAAGGCTTCAAGCGTTTGGCGTCTCAGTTCTGATTCCAGTAGGAATTTCAGTAGATTACAGAAGGTACAGTCAGTACAGGCTGGGGACAGATCATTCTCACGTGTGCACGCACGGAAGCCTCCCAGTGTGGGCTCCATGGCTGTGATCCCAAACATTACAGGAATGTCAACACAGTTGAACAGACTGGACAGAACCTTAGAAGGTTAAAATCACTACAGAAGGGAAAAATTATACAGCAATTAAAGAGTAATGTTTTGTGATCCTCAACCTTATTGAATATGACAACATGTATATAATGGCTAATATGTCATAGACTCTGTCTCACATGACACTAGCAACCAAAGACAAAAATAAGCCATGATAAAACACATGAGCATAGCAGGGGGTTCTGGGGAAGAGGGGGTGATGATCTCACAGGGACAGGGAGGGGAAGAAGCCTAAGTGTGCATACTAAGGGGGTTAGCCTTTGGAAGGAAAGATACCAGAAATGTCTCAACAAGAGTAATGTGTGCAACAGAGAAAGCTGAGAAGGTGAATTCGGCAGTCCAGCTACACATGATCCTTGAACATATTGGTATGAAATGCACAAATCTACTTACATACAGGTTATTTCAATAAATATATTAGAAAATTTTTTGGACACTTGTGACAATTTGAAAAACATGCAAGCAAACTGCAAAGCCTAGATATACAAAAAATTAAGAAAAATGTTATGTCATGAATGCATGAAACACATGTAGATATTAGTCTATCTTTATAGTGGCATAAAAGTGAGTGATATTTAAAATATAAAATTAATCATGTATTAGTTTCCTTACTGTTTTATAACTTTGCTTTCAAAGAATTACATTACCATACAGTATGCCCCTCTCTCTAGTAACTGGAGAAACTGCATTTCAGCCTGTCATCACAGGTAATTGTTGTTTTTAAATGTAACAATGTTTCCAATACAATACAATATCCAATATGAATATGGCTAATACTGTATGCCATAAAATTTTTATAACTATTCATTCACTAATGTATACATTGGGCTACTGTGAAGCAATTGCATTGATTACACTAGGCTACCACAGAGCAATCATATTGCTGTTTCTTCATTATCAATGCATGAATTGTTACCCTTATAAATACATATATATTCCTTTGTACATTATCTTCTTACTTCTGATGCTAGTGTTAGTAATATATATAACATCTACAATGTTTCCTATCATATGAAACGGGTTTCCCTGATAGCTCAGTTGGTAAAAAATCCACCTGCAATGCAGGAGACCCCAGTTCAATTCCTGGGTCAAGAAGATCCACTGAAGAAGGGATAGGCTACCCACTTCAGTATTCTTGGGCTTCCCTTGTGGTTCAACTGGTAAAGAATCCGCCTGTGATGCAGGAGATCTGGGTTCAATCCCCGGGTTGAGACGATCCCGTGGAGATCTTCTGAAATACTGAATTTATAATTTATGATACTGAATTATAATTATAAATTATAAGCTTATAATTTATAATACTGAAAGGTTACCCATTTCAGTATTCTGGCCTGGAGAATTCCATGGACTGTACAGCCCATGGGGTCACAATAGTGTTAATAATACATATAACATCTACAGTGTTTTCTATCATATAAGACAGTATTGACATAGGTTATTAACAGACCATTCATCTTATAAATAGGCAATGTAAATATACAGTATGAATAAGAAACAGTACAGTATTGTAAATGTAATTTCTCTTCCTAACAGTTTTCTTAATAACATTTTCTTTTCCCTGATTTACTTTACTTTGTGAATACAGTATATAATACATTTAACATGCAAAATACGTGTTACTTGACTATTTAAGTTATCAGTAAGTCTTCTGGCCAACAGCAGGCTTTTAGTAGCCAAGTTTTCATGGAATCAAAAGTTGTACACAGATTTTTGACTGCACAGGGTTGGAGCATTGGCACCCTGAACCCCTGAGTTGTTCAAGGGTCAACTGTATAAATAAATGCCACAAACCTTCACAGTCTGTTATTCAGTCCAATTCAATCAATCGAACACTTCCAGTATACCCCCAGGAAGTTGTTTTTCTTTTCTTTTTTTAATTAACAAGGAGGTATTTGGAAAGAGAAACACAGCCCACCAAAAATCTTGGTAACCACATAAAAAGGCACAGAGTTTGCTGCTATCATTGTAAACCTAAGCACACTGCCAGGTCTAGATACAGGACAAGTATTTATAGAATGACTTAAATGGCCAGCACCTTTTCCTTCCAGAGATATTTCAGTGATTAAGAAAATAAAGATTCTAATGTAATAGCTACTTTATCTGACAGGGTATCACACCTGTCAGTGAAAAAAGACAAACTGAAGCCAATTCATATCAGAGTCAAAGGAAATGGGAAGAGAATTTGACCTACTGATAAACAATTCCTGTTTTCATTTTCAGTTTCTAAATAATCCTTGCTGCAATATTTCTAGTAATTCCTCCAGTGAATCTTCCCCTGAAGTGGACCTTGATTTGAGGAAATGATATTAGATTTACAAGGCAACTTTCCATTCCTCTTCATATCCTGTGAATTTTCTGCCATAGGCAGGACCTCCCAAGTTTCTTGAGAGAGCCAGGCAGAAGGCAGGGCAGGGATTGAGAAGTGGAATGGAGAAAACAAAAATAAGTAAATTTATTTGGATGTGATTAAATTTCCCTTGTAAAGACAGAAAGAAAAATAATAGCAACTGTGCTTGTTTTTTTTCCTTCAAGTTAGTGGAATTTCTAATGACCACCCTTTGCCATGGATCCTAATTAGAACAACAGAGGGAGGGATGTTTCCATTTCTCTCTTCAAGGAATCTCTAAGACTCCAGGTTTTGCTGGGGTGAGACAATTTGGTATTGCCATGATAATACAAATTCTTCTTGGTGTCTCTTGCTTTGTTCTATCACTTTACTTTTGCCTTGCTCCCCCAAAATGGATGGAAGCCAGATTTAAGCATGGCCACTTGGAAAAAACCCCAGCAAGACGTGAGGCGCTGGAGCAGCAGCTGCGTGGTGCTGGAGCAGCTGTGAGGAGAGACCCCACAACCAAGGGCAGAGAAGCCCCAGCAAGACGGTAGGAGGGGTGAAATTGCATTTAGAATCAAGCCCCAGACCCGCCAGAGATGCTCAGAGGGCTGAGACAAACCTTGAGTGCACCAGGACCCAGAGACCCCACAGAGACTGAGACAGAACTGTGCTTGGGTGTCTCCTGAGGAGGTGAGAGTCAGCAGTGGACTGCTGTGGGGGCAGGGGCTCTGGGTGCAGCAGACCTGGGTGTGGCATAAGCCCTCTTGGAAGAGGTCACCGTTAACCCAGCATAGAGCCGCCAGGACTCACACAGGACTGGGGAAACAGACTTTGGAGGGCACAAACAGAAACTTGTGAGCACCAGGACCCAGGAGAAAGGAGCAGTGACCCCACAAGAGACTGACCCAGACATGCCCATGAGTGTCCAGGAGTCTCCAGTGGAGGTGTGGGTCAGTGGTGGCCTGCTGCAGGGTCGGGGTCACTGAGTGTACCTGTGCATGCAGACCTTTTGAAGGAGGTCCCCATTATCTTCATTACCTCCACCACAGTTTGGCCTCAGGTAAATAACAGGGAGGGAACACAGCTCCACCCATCAACAGAAAATTGGACTAAAGATTTACTGAGTATGGCCCCGCCCATCAGTACAAGACCCAGTTTCCCCCTCAGTCAGTCTCTCCCATCAGGAAGCTTCCATAAGCCTCTTATCCTTCTCCATTAGAGGGCAGACAGACTGAAAACCACAATCACAGAAAACTAACCTATCTGATCACAGGGACCACAGCCTTATCTAACTCAATGAAACTATGAGCCATGCCGTGTAGGGCCAGCCAAGACAGACAGGTCATGGTGGAGAGTTCTGACAAAATGTGGTCCACTGGAGAAGGGAATGGCAAACCCACTTCAGTATTCTTGCCTTGAGAACCCCATGAACAGTATGAAAAGGCAAAAAGATAGGACACAGAAAGATAAACTCCCCAGGTCAGTAGATGCCCAATATGCTACTGGAGATCAATGGAAAAATAACTCCAGAAAGAATGAAGAGACAGAGCCAAAGCAAAAACACCACCCAGTTGTGGATATGACTGGTGAGGGAAGTAAAGTCTGATGCGGTAAAGAGCAATATTGCATAGGAATCTGGAATGTTAGGTCCATGAATCAAGGAAAATTGGAAGTGGTCACACAGGAGATGGCAAGAGTGAACATTGACATTTTAGGAATCAGTGAACTAAAATGGGCTGGAATGGGTGAATTTAACTCAGATGACCACTGTATCTACTACTGTGGGCAAGAATCCCTTAGAAGAAATGGAGTAGCCATCATAGTCCACAAAAGAGTCCAAAATGCAGTACTTGAATGCAATCTCAAAAACGACAGAATGATCTCTGTTCATTTCCAAGGCAAACCATTCAATATCACAGTAATCCAAGTCTATGCCCCGACCAGTAATGCTGAAGAAGCTGAAGTTGAATGATTCTATGAAAACCTACAAGATCTTCTAGAAGTAACAGCTAAAAAAGATGTCCTTTTCAATATAGGGGACTGGAATGTAAAAGTAGGAAGTCAAGAAACACCTGAGTAACAGGCAAATTTGGCCTTGGAGTACAGAATGAAACAGGGCAAAGACTAATAGAGTTTTGCCGAGAGAACACACTGGTCATAGCAAACACCCTCTTCCAACAACACAAGAGAAGACTTTACATGTGGACAACACCAGCTGGTAATGCCCGAAATCAGATTGATTATATTCTTTGCAGCCAAAGATGGAGAAGCTCTATACAGTCAGCAAAAACAAGACTAGGAGCCGATTGTGGCTCAGATCATGAACTCCTTATTGCCAAATTCAGATTTAAATTGAAGAAAGTAGGGAAAACCACTAAATCATTCAGGTATGACCTAAATCAAATCCCTTAAAATTATACAGTGAAGTGACAAATAGATTCAAGGGATTAGATCTCACAGACAGAGTGACTGAAGAACTATGGATGGAGGTTCATGACATTGTACAGGAGACAGAGATCAAGACCATCCCCAAGAAAAAGAAATGCAAAAAGGCAAAATGGTTGTCCGAGGAAGACTTACAAATAGCTGTGAAAAGAAGAGAAGTTAAAGGCAAAGGAGAAAAGGAAAGATATACCCATTTGAATGCAGAGTTCCAAAGAATAGCAAGGAGAGATAAGAAAGCCTTTCTCAATGATCAGTGCAAAGAAATAGAGGAAAACAATAGAATGGGAAAGACTAGAGATCTCTTCAAAAAAATTAGAGATACTAAGGGAACAGTTCATGCAAAGAAGGGCTCAATAAAGGACAGAAATGGTGTGAACTTAACAGAAGCAGAAGATATTAAAAAGAGATGGCAAGAATACACACAAGAACTATACAAAAAAGATCTTCACAACTCAGATAATCACAATGGTGTGATCACTCACCTAGAGCCAGACATCCTGGAATGAGAAATCAAGTGGGCTTTAGGAAGCACTACTACGAACAAAGCTAGTGGAGGTGATAGCATTCCAGTCGAGCTATTTCAAATCCTAAGAGATGATGCTGTGAAAGTGCTGCACTTAATATACCAGCAAATTTGTAAAACTCAGCAGTGGCCACAGGACTGGAAAAGGTCAGTTTTCATTCCAATCCCAAAGAAAGGCTATGCCAAAGAATGCTCAAACTACCGCATAATTGCACTCATCTCACACGCTAGTAAAGTAATGCTCAAAATTCTCCAAGCCAGGCTTCAACAGTACATGAACCGTGAACTTGCAGATGTCCAAGCTGGATTTAGAAAAGGCAAAGGAACCAGAGATCAAATTGCCAACATCTGCTGGATCATCAAAAAAGCAAGAGAGTTACAGAAAAACATCTATCTCTGCTTTATTGACTATGCCAAAGCCTTTGACTGTGTGGATCACAGTAAACTGTGGAATATTCTGAAAGAGATGGGACTACCAGACCACTTGAGAAACCTGTATGCAGGTCAGGAAGCAACAGTTAGAACTGGACATGGAACAACAGACTGGTTCCAAATAGGAAAAGGAGTACGTCAAGGCTGTATATTGTCACCCTGCTTATTTAATTTATATGCAGAGTACATCATGAGAAACTCTGGGCGGGATGAAGCACAAGCTGGAATCAAGATTGCCAGGAGAAATATCAATAACCTCAAATATGCAGATGACACCACCCTTATGGTAGAAAGTGAAGAAAAACTAAAGGGCCTCTTGATGAAAGTGAAAGAGGAGAGTGAAAAAGTTGGCTTAAAACTCAGCATTCATAAAACGAAGATCATGGCATCCGGTCCCATCACTTCATGGCAAATAGATGGGGAAACAATGGAAACCGTGACAGACTTTATTTTTCTGGACTCCAAAATCACTGCAGATGGTGACTACAGCCATGAAATTAAAAGATGCTTACTCCTTGGAAGGAAAGTTACGACCAACCTGTGAAAGTCACTCAGTCGTGTCCGACTCTCTGCGACCCCAGGGACTATACAGTCCATGGGGTTCTCCAGGCCAGAATACTGGAGTGGATAGCCTTTCCCTTCTCCAGGGGATCTTCCCAACCCAGGGATTGAACCCAGGTCTCCTACATTGCAGACAGATTCTTTACCAACTGAGCTATGAGGGAAGCCCAACCTAGACAGCATATTAAAAAGCAGAGACATTACTTTGCCAGTGAAGGTCCGTCTAGTCAAGGCTATGGTTTTTCCAGTAGTCATGTATGGATGTGAGAGTTGGACTATAAAGAAAGCTGAGCACCAAAGAATTGATGCTTTTGAACTGTGGTGTTGGAGAAGACTCTTGAGAGTCCCTTGGACAAGAAGGAGTTCCAACCAGTCCATCCTAAAAGAAAGCAGTCCTGAATATTCATTGGAAGGACTGATGCTGAAGCTGAAACTCCAATACTTTGGCCACCTTATGCGAAGAACTAACTCATTGGAAAAGACCCTGATGCTGGGAAAGATTGAAGGCAGGAGGAGAAGGGGACGACAGAGGATGAGATGGTTGGATGGCATCACTGACTCAATAGACATGAGTTTGAGTGAACTCTGGGAGTTGGTGATGGATAGGGAGGCCTGGCGTGCTGCAGTCCAGGGAGTCACAAAGAGTCAGATACGACTGAGCAACTGTACTGACTGACTTGCAAAAAAAGAATAAGGAAGAGAAAGACTTGCAGTATGGCTTCTTAAAGCATGAGACACAGAGCTTACCAAGGGACCACAAGGTAGACTTCAGCTGGCTGTGTTTAGTTATTAATGTCAATCTTTCTCTGTGTGAGATTTAGAACTCAACCAGTCTGGGGCACTTGCTTAAGCTGAGTCAGGACACTGATCTCTGCTTGAGCTCCTTCCAAACTGATGAAGAGAGATTATTCTCCTGAAAGTCTGTCCACAGTTTCCTCCCAGGGAGTAATGATGTTGTATTTGTCGAGTACTTTGAACCTTCTCAGGAGAAAGGCAGTGCACAATTTCAAGACATTCTTCTCATGCTATTTAAGACATAATCATCATTTTTTGTTATTGTCTCATGTTCAGAAAACTGTCCCACTAGCTAGGCAAGTGCTATGGGATCACCATAATAGGAAGAGAAGATCTTCCAGGACCTTTTGAAATTTTCTATGGAGTGTTTTGCATAGTCTTTATGCCCAGTCAGCCTGCCCTTTCTTCCCTCATCTCTTTGTTCTTTATGGGAATCTCTGACAAACAGAAGAGGGGAGTGAAGGAAAGTCAAGAGAGAAATTTCAACAATGACTCATCTACCTTTGAGTCACTTATTCACAGAAGAGATACCTTTCTGGACTTCACCAAAAGAACCCGATTAAAACACCTGTTCCTATATTTCAATTTCATTTCACAAACATAGCAACTGTTTAAACTGTAATTTTTGTTTACTATTTATATCAGGGAAGGAGTAAGTTTTGCTTGCAAACAAGGATATGGGTGACATTGGGGTGTTATGGGTAAGAAGGTGAAAGGCAGGGACTTCCCTGGAGGTCCAGCAATTAGGACTCAGTGCTTCTCCTGCAGGGGACATGGGTTTGACTCCTGGTCAGGGAACTAAGATCCCACATGCCACCTGTGTAGCCAAAAAGTGGGGGGGAGGGGGGGGAGGTGAAAGGGAAGTACTGGTTTCAACAGAGTTCTCAGCCAGGTCTCATTTCCCAAGCTCCCTCATCCAGTCCTGATATCCTCCCCAACTTCATCTCCATCAGACCGCTGATCTGTGCTTCCAAGCGGCCTTCCATTTTCTTCTTCCCAAAACAAATCCCAGGAACAAGGTCTGATTTGGGTTATTAACCAACACTCGTCCTTCAGTTTGGATCAATAAGCATGAACCTTTCTTCAACTCTAGAAGGAAACCTCTCCCAAAGGGTAAAGCTTTTCTTTTTCCCTCACAAGTAAGAACTGTCCACCCAGTAAAACAATCAGCCCCCAGAAAATGATTGTGGTAAACATACTCTCTGAGAGAATTCCATTTCTCTTGGGGTGGGGGAAATAATGCTTAAGATCTCAAAATGGAATTCCAGTTTCTACCAGAGCTTGTGTGTGTTCCCACCACGGTTTAGCAAAACAACCACAACCCTCACATTTTATCCTATGAGATGGTCAGTTGAAATAACTGTAGCTTAATTATTTCAAAAAGATACTTTCTCTGCCACACAACTTATTCAAAGGCTCCTTAAAGATTTCAGTGAAAGACCCAGCTCTTGCTTAAAGTGCCTGTCCAATTACAATGGATTCCCTTTAACTCTTTGATCTGTCTATTCATTTATTCCAGACTTCTGACTCTAGGAATCATTAAGTGGTCTTTCCTCTCTCAGATGGCAAACTCTGTCGTGCCTCATAATTGAGTGGGCACTCGATAAATGAATGCTGTAGTGCTCAGAGGAATAATACACTTCCTATTGGCAGCAAACCCAAGAGAAACTTCCTTGGAAGAAAGGACTGTCAATTACCACTTAACAAGCCTGAATTTTGGCTCCTGTAGAAAAGGCAAACAACACAATAGCAACTCACTCCCCAATGGCAGCCACATCACTATCTGGTTGCTGCCCTCCAGTCACCTGGCACGCAACTGGGCTCCAGAAGGTGCTCGGCAAGTCCTTGTTGGGAGGCTGATGTGTAAAGGCATGAGGCTGGAGATAGTCCATAATCCATCCCTGATAGGTAGGTGCCAGCTGGGGTCCTAGCAGCCTGGCTGCGCAGTGCTTCTGACTTCCCATGGTCCTTGGCTCTCTTACAGCTGACAAATCTAGCTGAACGTGGGAGGCCAGGCCAGGGGCAGGACACCCAGAGGGAGGACAGGGAGGCTGTTCTGGAATGCTGGCAGGGGATTTGCTTGTGTTTCCTCTGCAGCAGCCACCAGGACATCCCTGTCTCCCTCGGGGTGCATTCCATTCAAATTTCCCCACCCAGCTTTCCCTCTGTCTCATGGGCAGGACACCGAGTGAGTTATAATTAGAATGCAAATCACTTGGGAAGCTTTAAAAATGCTCACACCCAGGCCCTGTTTCCAGACACTGTTATTGAATTGACCTTGAGTAGGACTCCAGGGTTGATATGCTCAAAATTTCTCCAGGGGATTTTTAGTGCGCAGACAGGGTCCAGAACCACTGCCTTCCACTGTCCCAATCCTGGGCCTGCACCTGTAATCTCTTTGCCTCTCTTTTACACAGGAGCTACTGATAACAACAGCAATAAATGTTATTACTATTAACAATGGTGGCTAATAATTTCTGAGCATTTATTATATGCCAGGCACATTTCTAACTGTCTTACTTGTATGAGTGCACTGAATTCTTATAAGGAGTGTACTTGTTATCCCCATTTTTCAGGTGAAAAAAACTGGGGCATAGAGAGAGGTTAAATGACTTACCCCAAATTTCACAGCTAGTAAGTGCCTGAGCCAGGATTTGAACCCAGGAAGATTGGCTCCAGCATCTTCTCTCATGACTGTTAACCTACACTGCCTCCCTGCATCCATTCAATGCACAAAGGCTTACAGGGACCACATAGGGTGATCTCTAGATACTATACAGACATGGTCACCTTCTCAAATAATCATATTTCTGAAGACAAATATCTGATCCTATCATTTCTTAATCCAAAGCCCTGAATGGTTTACTAACTGCTTATGGGATACAAATTCAAATGATACACAAATACCTTCCTCAATTGTACTTGGCTATCCCTCTGGTATCTACTCCCACCTTAAGCTACCCCATCCTTCAAGAATTCAGAATTACTTGTACCTCCTCCAAACCACCATAGAACCCTAAAAGTGACTTGAAAACCAAGGATTCCCTCCATACTCCAGATACAGCCATCAGCATTCAAACTCCTCACAAACTTCTTTCTAAAATGATTTAGAGACACAAGGACAAAACCTTCTCAAAGAGCCAGGTTGCATACCCATTTAGAAACTCAGTCCTTCAAGAAATGCAAGCAGCAATATAATACAAATTTAAACTACACACATAGCCAAGTAAAAAACATCAGAGATATCAACTATCCACTTCCACAAAACCCCTAAAAGTTTGAAAATGGAATTAATCATGGTGAAATGGTACATACTTTACAACTCACTGACTAATTAGTTATAACTTGCAGGTTAAAATTCTTATGTTCTAATAAGCATCTCTACTTAACTAGCACAATAGGGACCACATAGCCCTTGTTTTCCAAATCACTCCAACTCTAAGAGCGTTAAACTACAACCATACATTCTAAAACCTCTTGTAAATTGCACTGATGACAAATGAAAACAATCAAATCTGCGACCAAGATCACAGGAATTAATTGTCACAGAAGAAATGGTCAAGCATATCTTTCCTGAAATGAAGAAACAAGCAAAATAAAAACTTTGCAAAGTAAAGGGCACCTATGAGTTCAGAATGCAGCCAGAATGTGGATGGCCTGAATTGATCTATCTCAATTTGAATGCAATCTACTGTTGTTTGTTTTCTCCTAGGTCTGTAAATCTACACAGTGCCCTCTGATACTGCGTTCACTGTTGTTATCGACTGGACAAAACCCAGTTTTGTTTTTGTTGTTCAAAGAGAGAACATCTTTATTATAGGTTGTCCAAGTTCCAAATAATGTTCTCCTACCCTGCTCGAGGCAAAAAAAAATCTCATACATTTCAGAATCATCTGACTGCACCTAAGTCTAGCCCAGGCTGTCTCAACTGTGGCACCACTGACATTTTGGACCAGATAATTCTTCATTGTGAGGGCTAACCTGCACACTGTATGGTGAGCAGCAGCAGCCCTGGGCTCAGCCCCATAAACCACTACAGTAGCACCTCTCCTTGAGGCAGAACAACTTAAAAATGTTCAGTGGGGGCAAAACTGTTCCCAAGTGAGAACCACTGGTCTATCGTCATACTCAACCCATTTTGGAATTTCTCTCAAACCACAACTGTTTTTAACCATATTTGGCCACATTTTTACTTTCCAAAATTCTTCAAAAACTATCTGCAAAAGCCATTGACTTTGGAATGTAAAATAAAAAGAAATTGTTCTTATGAGATTGTAACCCTCAATAGAGATTCATTTGTAATTAGCTGACATCAAGTGCTTTATTTCAGGCTGAGGTGGGGTGGGAGGCAACTTGGTCAGGATGTCCAAGAGAGCAGTTGTTTAAGGTTAGTCCTTACTGATACCTGCATTCCTATCCCAAAACCCCATCAAGACAGGTGAATATGTTATTTCCACTGGAAATATGTCCACAGGCAGAGTTTTGCCCAGTATATACACCATATGCACGCTCCTTCCTTCAAGAGGGCACCTGCATCAGCTAGTTACTTGTTAACGACAGAAAACTCAATCCAAATTGGCTTAGGCAACAAAGGGAATTTATGGGTTAAGGTAAGGGAAAGTCCTACAGAATGAAAGCTTTCAAGAGAATCACACCTGGGCTCCAGCTCCAGTTCGGGTGCTCTTCCCCTGATGCTCTCAGCTTCCTCTTCTCCATGAGCCAGTTGTTCTTCAAATTGGCTTCTTCACAGTGGCACAATGGCTACAGAAGTTCTGGTTTAATGTCCATTGCTTATAAAAGAGTGCCTTTCTATAGAGGAAACATACACCTTACCATACCTTAACAAAAACAATACATGACGAACCTACAGCTAACATCATAGTCAATGGTGAAAAGTTGAAAGCATTTCCTCTAAGATCAGGAACAAGACAAGGATGTCCACTCTTGCCACTTTTATTCAACATAGTTTTGGAAGCCCTAGCCTCAGCAATCAGATAAGAAAAAGAAATAAAAGGTATCCAAATTGGAAAAGAAGAAGAAAACTATCACTGTTTGCAGATGACACAATACTATATATTGCTGCTGCTCTTGTTGTTTAGTTGCTAAGTCATGACCAACTTTTGGCAACGCCATGGACTGAGCATGCCAGGCTTCCCTGGACTTCACTATCCCCAGAGTAGCTCAAATTCATGTCCACTGAGTCAGTGATGCCATTTAACTATCTCATCCTCTACTGCCCCCTTCTCCTTTTGCCTTCAGTCTTTCCCAGTATCAAGGTCTCTTCCAATGAGTCAGCTGTTTACATCAGATGGCCAAAGTATTGGAGCTTCAACTTTAGCATCAATCCTTCCAAAGAGTACTTAGGGTTGATTTCCTTTAGGATTGACTGGATTGATCTCCTTGCTCTCCAAGGGACTCTCAAATGTCTTCTTCAGCACCACAATTTTAAAGCATCAATTCTTTGGCATTCAGCCTTCTCTATGGTCCAACTCTCACATCAAAACTTAAAGATGCTTCTAGAAACCTACTGAAGCTCATCAGTGAATTTGGTGAAGTTGCAGAATACAAAATTAGTACACAGAAATCTGTCACATTTCTATACACTAAAAATTAGGTATCAGAAAGAGAAATTAAGGAAAAACCCATTTACCATTGCATCAAAAAGAATAGAATATCTATGAATAAACCTACCTAAGGAAGCAAAAGATCAGTACTCTGAAAACAATAAGATGGTTATGAAAGAAATCAAAGATGACACAAACAGATGGAAAGATATACCATTTCTTGACTGAAAGAATCAATACTGTCAAAATGACTATACTACCCAAGGCAATCCGCAGATTAAATGCAACCCCTATCAAATTACCAATGGCATTTTTACAGATCTAGAACCAAAAAAATCTTAAAATTTGTATGAAAAACACAAAAGAGCTCAAATATCCAAAGCAGTCTTAAGAAAGAAAAATGGAGGTAGAGGAATCAGGTTCGCTGACTTCAGACTATGCTATAAAGTTACAGTTATCAAAACAGTAAGGTACTGACACAAAAACAGACATATAGATCAATGGAGTAGGATAGAAACTCCAGAAATAAACTCACACACCTATGGTCAATTTATCTACAACAATGAGGCAAAACTATACAGTGGAGAAAAGACAGTTTCTTCAATATATGGTGCTGGAAAAACTAGAGAGCTACATGTAAAAAATGAGATTAAAAATTCTTTAACACCATACATAAAAATAAACACAAAATGGGTTAAAGACATTAATGTTAGGTCAAATATTATAAAACTCTTAGAGGAAAACATAGGCAGGACATGCTGACATAAATAATAGCAATATTTTTTTTGAGCCATCTCTAGAGTAATGGAAATAGAAACAAAAATAAACAAATGGGACTTAATTACACACAAAAGCTTTTGTACAGCAAAGGAAACCATAAACAAAATGAAAAGACAACCCACAGAATGGGAGAAAATATTTGCAAAGATGCAATCAACAAGGGATTAGTACCCTAAATTTACAAACATTTCATGTGGCTGTGTCAAAAAAAAAAAAAAACCAAATAACCCAATCAAAAAATGGGCAGAAGGCCTACAAACACATTTCTCCAAAGAATACATACAGGTGGCCAAGAGGCACATGAAAAGATTCTCAATATCGCTAATCATGAGTGCAAATCAAAACTACAATGAAATATCTCTGCACACCAGTTAGAACGACCATCATCAAAAACTCTACAAACAATAAGTGCTGGAGAGAGTGTGGAGAAAAGGGAACCCTCCTATACTGTTGGTGGGAATGTAAATTGGTACACCCAATATGGAACAGTATAGAGGATCCTTAAAAAACTAACAATAGAGCTACCATGAGAAGGAAATGGCAACCCACTCCAGTGTTCTTGCCTGGAGAATCCCAGGGACAGAGGAGCCTGGTGGGCTGCCATCTATGGGGTCACACAGAGTCGGACACGACTGAAGTGACTTAGCAGCAGCAGCAGCAGCGCTACCATATGGCCCAGCAATCCTACTTCCTGGGCATATGTTTGAAAAAGATTACATGCACCCTAGTGTTCATTACAGCACTATTTACAATAGCTGAGACATGGAAGCAACTTAAATGTGCCTCAACAAATAAATGGATGAAGAAAATGTGGTATATGTATATCCAATGGAATATTACCCAGCCATTAAAAAGAATGAAATAATTCCATTTGCAGCAACAGGAACAGACCTAGAGATCATCGTACTAAGTGAAGTAAGTAGATAGAAAAAGACAAATATCAGATGATATCACTTACATGAATAATCTTTAAAAAATGATACAAATTAACTTATTTACAAGACAGAAACAGACTCACAGACTTAGAGAATGAACTTGTGGTTACTAGACAGAAGGGTGAGGGGGATGGATAGATTGGGAGTTGGGATTGACATGTACACATTGCTACATTTAGAATACATAACCAACAAACACCTACTGTACAGCACAGGGAACTCTGCTTAATATTCTGTAATAACCTAAATGGTAAAAGAATTTGAAAAAGAATAGATACATGTACATGAAAAACTGAATCACTTTGCTATATACCTGAATCTAACACAACATTGTTAATCAACTATGTTGCAATATAAAATAAAAGTTAAAAATAACAGAAATAACAATACTGGGGAAAAGTTTAAGAAAATAAGTTGGTAAAAAGAAAAAACAAAAAAAAAGAGTGCCTCTCTAATCAAGCAAAAATCCTGAGCTTCATTATAACTGGATTGCCTGGAGTAATGTGCTTAGGGCTGAAGCATCCAATCAGAGTGGCCAAAAGGCTGACTCCTTCAGGGCCTTGAATTGATAACAGTATCTGAAGAAGGCAGTTATGCTGATGGATTTAGAGTGATGGTTCTGACCAGTGACCTATTACTGGGGAACTTATTAGAAAGGCTAATGCTCTGGTTCCACCCCAGACAGGCTGAATCACAAATTCTGGGATGGAGCCTAGCAATTCGTGTTTTAACCAGTCCTCCGGTGACTCTCATGAAAGCTAAAATTTATAAGCCACTGGTTTAAAACCAGCAGATCCTACCTGGAAGCCTAGAGAAGGATAAGTCCCATTTAATTCACTGGCCTCCACACCGTTAGAAAATGGTGAGGTGGAGGTCTGCAAAGTTATCATCAAGATACTTTAGATGGAGAATGCTCCAGGAGTGACAGTTCATTTCACTTCTTACTTCCTATGGTGAGGCTCTGAGGTAGAAAACACAGTAATCAGAGCTTCAGTCTAGCAAGAGGGCTTGAAGATGACTCCTGTATTTGTTAGTTTCCAGGGTTTGAAGTAAAAGAAAAACCCAACACTAACCCTCCCATTGCCTGTGGGCCTTAACCCACTCTCCATGGGAAAATTGGACAAATCTATACACACAGGTGTGAGAGAGGTAAAACTATTTGGCAGTTAAGACTTGCATTGAAGAAGACACTCTTTAGGAAGGTTTCTTAATCATTGCTGATCCTAAGAGTCGCCTGGAGCAAGGTTACACATACAGCTTCTTGGGCTCCACACTGGATCTATGGAGTCAGGGTCTCTGAGAGAGGGGCCTGAGAATCTACACATTTAACACACATTGCCAGGGATTCTTATGGATTGACCGTGGCTGGAAAATACTGTTCTAAAAGCTACATCCAGAGAACTGGGGAGAAAAATCGCATGAAAGAATTATGCAAGTATTTCTGACTGCAAGTAATGGCTTCTTCTTGTTTTTTCTCGGTGTCTTCCCTTACTACCAGGGCCTCTAATTGTTCTTCCTCTAGTCTTATTGTACCCTGCTTCCCAAAGGAGTCACTCAACAGACCACTTCACACCAGAGTGAACTTTCTGAATGAACACACTGAATGTCTAGAATCTCATCACAATCTATCACGATAGTGGTTTCCCTCCAGGGAGAAGGCTTATGAGGTGGGGACATGCCTGGATAGATGTCTGTTACTGTCAATATTCTATTTCTTGGAGGCAGTACTGGGCTCACAAATACTGGGCTTTGGTTTTGCAAAAGTAAATCAACAAGTAAAAACAGGCATAACTGAACCAATTATAATAATGTCAATACAACCCCGTGACCTGAGGATATAACTAAAAATGTTTTTAAAAGGAAAGAAATAGACATGTTAACAGCATCTCTGGGTACTGAAAGTATATTTTAAAAGTAGTTTTTCTCTATATTTTATAAGTGCTCCACAGTAAACTGTATAACTTAAAGAATTTTTTTTTTTTTAAATGGGGGAAAAAAGAAAATCCATTGCAAGTCCTCATCATGGCCTACAGGGTCAAGTCAAAAATGTTGGCATGAAAGGGGTTGGGCAGGGCATAAATAAATCAGGAGTATGGAATGAATAGATATGCACTGCTAAATAAAAAAATAGATGCGCAAGGACATACAATACAGCACAGAGAACTATATTTAATTAATATAACAATTTAAAATGGAAAAGAATCTGGGAAAGAATATACATGTATTCTCATATATATGTATAACTGAGTCACTTTGCTATACACATAAAACTAAAACAGCATTGTAAATCAACTATGTGTGTGTGCTAGGTCACCAAGTCACATCCAGCTCTTTGTGACCCCATGGACTGTAGCCCACCACACTCCATGGGATTTCCTAGGCAAGAATACTGGAGTGGGCAGCCATTTCCTTCTCCAAAATCAACTACACTTTAATTGAAAAGAAAAAAAAAAAAAAAAGATTTGGGGGGAACTACCCTGGTGGTGCACTGGTTAAGATTCTGTGCTCCCGATGTAGGGATCTGGGTTCAATCCCTGGTCAGGGAACTAGATCCTACATGCCACATACTAAAGATTCCACACACCACAACTAAGACTTGGTACAGCCCAAACAAATACAGTTTTAAAAATAAAAAGATATTTTTAATGCAAAAAAAAAAAAGTGTTGGCATTACATACACATTTTCAAAATCCAGTCCCTGCCTTTCTTCCTTAGCCCTACTTCCCGCTATTAGCCGACTGGAACCCCAACATGCAACTATTCAGAAGCCCTTGAATTTCCTTCAGCACTTGATGCCCTTTGCCTTTGTCCCCTCCATGCACCAGGGTCTTCCTTCACCCAGAATATCACTCAAGCTAACAAGAGGCCATGCTGAGGTAAGAAAAGCTCACTAAATAAAGACAACAAAGGTTTACTTCTCACTCAGTGTCAGGAGGTAGCCAGTTTTTTCTCAAAAGACTCAGATGGTAAACATTTAACACTTTGTGAGCAACGTACAGTCTCTGTTGCATTTTCTTCTACATTTTTTTGTATAACTCTTTTTTAAAATGCAAAATCCATTCTCATTCAAAGGTCATCCAAAAACAGGTCACTGGCCATTTACTGACCTCTACTCTATGTGACCATGGCCAGCGACATGCAGACAGCAGAGAGCTACTCAACCTAGTCATTCAGAGGCCAGGCTCATGGAGCAGCCACTTCTTGAGCACTTCTGGTCAGCATGCAGATTAAAAGAGAAGGTTTCATGCAAGTCCCATTAAATGCTCCAGGCCAGAAGTGGCACCTTAGAACTTCTGCTCACAAATAACTGGCCAAAATTGGTCTTTCAGCCCCACCTAACTCTATGGAAGCCAGAAAGTGCAATCTTATCATGTGACCAGCAGTAAAGAGAACTGGAATTGTTTGGTAAAAATATGATTTCAGCTCAGAGACAAGTGCTCTGGAAAGCCTTTTCTGATTCCCTTCTACACCAGTCATATTAGCTACTCTTTCTTTTTAACCTTACAACACCTTGAAGCCTAAGCATGTGCTATGCACAGGGTATTACAATCATGGCAGTTTCTTTGCCTCCCCACCAGATCCTGAGCTTCACCCAAGAAGCATCTCTGCATACCCACTGCCTAGCACAGTACCTGCTACCCAGGGATGCTCACTGTATGTTGCTTCAGCATTTGTTGCTTCAACAAATGAATGAACGTGGTGGATTGTGGGAATGGGGTTGCCTGTGCATTTACCTGAAGGCTCTGAATCCAGCAGCATCAACCTCCCTGAGCCTATCTAGCTAAACTACACCTGTCTCCACTCATGATAAATTCATCTCTGGTTATTTGGTTACTTTCTAAGTTCATCAAATTCACTCTTCCTGACAACCTATCCTTCCATTAATCAGCACTTTGCAGAGAGCTGGCCCTCGAGGCCACAGGGCACTCTGACTATGTGAGCTGGTTTTGTGTTCTGTTTGTAGGTCAGAAGGCAGGCACAGTGAGGTACTGAGACTTGCCCAAGTGACACAGCCAGTGAAAGTTATGCTTCCTTTGGGTTCAACAAGAGAGCTGCAGGATTGCATATAGAGCCGCAGCTAAATTCACCAACAGTTTGTTTATATCCTTTGGAGATATAGAAAGTATAATGTGTTTGTCAAAGGTAAACCTTATTATACCATATCAGTGTTCATCTTATAGTATATATATTTAGCTCTGAGTATTAATAAAATACTAAAAGCCGCATAACTATATTAATGTTGTACCTTTTCATATTTCTTCCACGCATCCCCTCCGCCACCTTTCTTCTCCTGTCAGTGACATAGCTCACTATCACATGGTCTTTCAGAACCCTGAGATTATTGAAATGGCCACACACCTCTTTTACCATCATCCCTTAATGCCTTGCATGCATCTTTACTACTAATGGCATAAAGCAGAGTTCAGCTCAATTTCACAGGCAACACAAGTGTGGCTGCTGCAGTGGGTATCAAATGTATAACCAAGGATGAGCAAAATAGAGTTCAAAATGAACTGTAGTGTACGTCTATTCCAATACATAGAGTTAAGCCCCTTCATGTTGACCAGTCACAATCTGGGTATCCTCTGGTCCCAGCAAAGTGTACTCTGACCTGGAATTGTCCTCTCCATCCCCTGGATACAGTAAGTTTCTCATAAACATCCCATCTAATGGTTAGCCTTGACAAATGCCTTGGAGCACTAAGACAAGAGGAATGCAGCTAGGCAGGACCCCTCTACTTCTCATATCATCAACAGAATAGTCAGAGCTGGTCCTATCGAAATGGGCAGAGCTTGAGTCACCGGAGATCAAAACTTTTAAAAATATATATTAACTCAGGGCTTCCCTGGTGGTCCAAAGGTAAAGAATCCGCCTGCCAATGCAGAAAACACCAGTTGAATCCCTGGTCTGGGAAGATTCCACATGGATGGGGGAGACAACTAACCTGGTGTGCCACAACTACTGATGCCTGCGTGCCCTAGAGTCCATGCTCCACAACAGAAGGTACCGAGATGAGAAGCCCATGACCACAACTAGAGAAAAAACCACTGTGCAGCAAAAAAGACCCAGCACAGTCAAAAATAAATTTCTATATATATATACATATATATATATATGTATACACATACACACACACACACACACACACACACATGCATATATACCCTTTATTTAAGAAGGTGAAATAGCTCCATGTGTCCTCCCAGTCTGGTTAGATAGGGACAAGCAGGGGAAATTGAGCAAGAAAACCAAAGTACACACAAAAAGCCAGTATTGCCAGACACAAAACAGGATTCAATCCTTTACAGAAGTCTTGCCTTTGCTTCCTTTTTTCTTTCCGTAAGCCTTGTAATTGAATGTTGCAAACTATATCAAGAGGAATAAACCTACGGGTTTCCCCTCCCCCAAACAAGAAAAGGTTAAGCTTTTAATTACAGGCCCTCCAACTATCATTTGTGCAATTAGCAATTAACTATAATCGTTGATGAGAGAATGGAGAGTGGCACTAGCGTTCAGCTCTGCTCCTCATCCCAGGCTGGGTTATTTTAGTCCCACTCTATTACAGAGGACAAACCACAACCACGAGCACTCTCCTTACACACACGCTCCCACTTAAAGACACACTGAATTTTTTTTCTCAAGCAAAAATGGCATCTCAGCGTTCAACTGAGACAGGCAGCCCCAACCCCACATCAGAGTACCCCAAACGTTTAGATCCACTCCTCTTCATCACTTTGAAACGGAGAGGAGACCCACGGAAGAAGCTACCTACCAGCCTCCTAGTACCAGCCTCTCTTTGGGGTGCAGGAGAGGGTGGTATAGAGAGATGCTTGTTGCCCCTGGAAGCTGCAAGTCCCCCTCCCCGGGCTGTAAGCCCCGTTGGTGGGAAGGCGGTGGCAACAGCCTCAGTAGTTGCATCAGTGCTAACTGCTGCTGCTGCCTTTACTGTTGGCGGCTGCCGGGAAGGTACAGTAACGACTGTAGGGAGCGCACCGCTGCTGCGGCGGCAGGTTCCCTGGATCAGGAAATTAGGGCAGGCACCGGGGATTGGAGGCGAGGGCGGCGCGCGAGCCAACCAGAGGACGCCCCGGGCCCCCGTGAGCTCCCGGCGGACGCGCGGAGCAGCCGGCTCCGGGAGCAGTCCGGGTGGCAGCAGCGGCGGCCACGGCCACGGCCACTTACGCTCACACCCGCACGCAAACTCACACACACCCCCGGCGCAGGCACCTGCCGGCCGGGAGCTTATAAGAGGAGCGCGTCGAGGGGGAGGAGGGCTGAAGCCGCCGCGCCCGCCCCGCTGACCACTCCCCCTCCTGCCCCCTCCTCGCTCCTCACCCCGCGCTCCAGCCGCCGCCAGTGTGGGTTCTCCGCGGCCGGCTCCTCTCTCTTCGGTCTTCTCCGCTCTCGGCTCCCCACCCCCTCTGCCTTTCTCCCCTCCTCTTCCCTCCGCTCCTCTGCAGCGCCTGCATTATTTTCTGCCCGCGGGCTCGGCTCGACTGCTGCTGCAGCCCGGGGAGGTGGGTAGGCGGGTGGGTTGGCTGGTGGGGGGGGGGGGGGGTCGGAGATCGTGCAAGTTGTAGGGGAGGGGGTGCCCTCTTCTTCCCTGCCCCCTTCCCCCCCTTTCGAACTCCTTCCCCTCCTCCCCCTTCCCCTCCTCCCTCCCCGCCCCCACCTCCTTCCTCCTTTCCGAAGGGCTGGTAACTTGTTGTGCGGAGCGAGCGGCGGCGGCAGCACCATCCAGGCGGGCACCATGGGCACGTCCGCGCGCTGGGCGCTCTGGCTGCTGCTCGCGCTGTGCTGGGCGCCCCGGGAGAGCGGCGCCACCGGAGCCGGTGAGTGAGGACGCGCCCCTCCGCGGGCTGCCGGGACCCAGCCGGGGCGCCAGGGGGCCCCAAGGCGCGGGTCTCCTTTGGCCCACCTCCCCCCACCCCGCTCCTAGGAGGCGCCTCTCCGCTCTCGTCGCCTGCTCTCCCTCCCCACCCTGGTGGCGCCTCTGAGCTGTCAGCACCGCGGCTCTTTGTGGGGGGGGGGGGGGGCGGACAGTGGGGTTTGGGGTGTCCTAACGCCTCTCCCGAACTAGTCTTCATTCCCTTCCGCTTCTTCTGCTCAGGCCTCTGCCGTCTCGTTTTTCACTCCGCTGGGCCGGAGATGGGTGATGTGGGCTTCTAAGCCTTTGAACAATGGTTGTATCTCCTCTGCCAGGCGGAGTGTTAGGAAGGAGGCAGAGGGCCGGGTGGGCCGAGACGGGCGCTGCAGCCCCGGGCATGCTCCTCTGACTTCCAGGGAGGTTGGGAGTGGGCGGCGGATGAGGGAGGGCGCTTTTGGGGACGCGGGGCGCCGCGTGCCGACCCGCGCTGGAGTCCCCAGCGGCGGTGAGGGGGCGTACGTTCGGTGGGCTGCGGCCGAGTGTCTCCGGCGAGCGGCGAGAAGTGCACAGCTTGCGCACCCGGACTGCGACTCCCCGGGCACCGGGCCGCCTCTGGAGTGAGGGTTAGAGGACGAGTGAGGCTTGAAATAGGACTCCCCTCTAGATGTTTCCCCCTCTTCCCCTTTCCACTCTTTGGGCCGCGATCATAAACCTCTAGGGTCTCCAGGAGAGCTGAACGGGGGAGGGGAGTGGAACGGAGACTTAATCAGGTTAGTTTGCTGAGCCTCGTTCCCGGTGAGATTTCCTCGAGAGGAATCGAGCCCTAATCTGGCGACTGTAATTAGTCCTCATTCTAAACAATAGATCAGAGGGAGTAGCGCGGGATCTGGGAGAGCTGGTGTACGACTGTGGTTTGCAGGGGGTGGGGGTACTGCTCTCGGGTCCCCAGGGTCTACCGCACTGGGCCTGGAGCCCTGTCCTCAACCACGCTCACACTTGGGGCCGCGCAACTTTCCCAGGCAGGCGACGGGAAGCCCTTCTTAGAGGATTCGGTGAAAATCCTGGCGGGTCCCCGAAGCAATCTCGACCTGATACCAAGGGGCTGGCTCGCCAGCTTTGGGGAGTTGGGACGGAAAACGGCCCGCGCCCTAAGTACCCACTCCAGAGTCCCTAGCTCCTGTCGCCCGGTGGCTTGGGAGGCCTGCCAGCCTGCAGTCACGAGTCTCCTAAAGTGAGAGCTAACTTTAAAGTGTGTGGTCAAGCAGCCCCTCAAGCAGTACTTGGGGCGGGGGGAGGTTGAGCCTCCAAAGGCCCCCCTGCCCTTAGGTTCTGACTGTCCCGAGCGTGAGAAGCTGGGACGGGCTTTTCTGCACTCTGCGATTGGCTGGCAGCCTGATCACGGTTAGGTTGGTCACGTGACTCCACGGGCTGGTAATTTAGCAGCTTGAGAAATGTTATCTTTAAGGGAACGTGAAAAATGGACAGGCTCCAATGGACTGCCCTCTCAAACTCTTTCCCTTGCCTGGACTCCTTGAAAAAGGCGTGTGTGCAGTGAAGATGGCCTCTGATGTGTAACCAGACAGAGCTTGGGAAAGCCCTGCTTTTGAAAGTTTTCAGACTCTAACATTAATCATTAATGGATGAGCAATACTAACTTGCTAAACGATTTCTCAGAGTAGTGCCATGACTTGCATTACACCTTTCATATCATTTGAAAGATTAAGATACACCAGAATCTACTGATGGTGCTCCAGGGAGGTGGGAGAGATGATTCATTTTTGCTGTGTGTTCTGTTCATATACTTTTAATATATAATAACTTTTCATTGGAGTTTATCCTAAAGAATGCTAGGAATTCACCTAAATTGTCAAAGTTAGTTAGTTGAAGCCTTATAGCCACCTTGTATCAGGTAGGTAAGCATCCCTTTTGCTCCTCTAAGTCACATGTGAAATAACGTGACAAGCCATGAACAGTGGAGAATAGAAGCCCATGCAAAACTTAAATTCTCCAAAGGAAAGGAGACACATCTTTTCTGAACTGGAGGAAATTTGGGGTTGGCTGAGGTAGATATTGACCTGAACTAACCCAGACTGGCTCCTGTCTGAAGTTCAAAGCCCCAAGGCATGTGGCCTGACTTTTTGACCCTGGTCTTCTACAATCTGCCCCAAACAGACTCATGATGCTGGTCTAAAATACTCTAGGACAGGGCAGGAGTGCTCAAAGACTTTGGCAAAAAAAACTTTAGTTAGGCTAAATAATAGAGTATACCTGATATGGGGGAAAAACCAACCAACCAACCAACCCTGGGAACTGTAGGGCATTTTCCTCCAGCTTAGATAATCAAGATTAGGGTCTGGAGTACCATATATTCATTAAAGCCAGGGCCTAGAAGAACCAAGGTTTTGTGAGAGCTATTCAGATAAGGATAGCTACCAACAAAAGAGTAGGCAGAACTTCCGTTGTGGGGAGTGGGTTGGTGAAATTGGCAGTACCTGAAGGGATAGGAGAGCAGAGGGCTGGGGAAAAATAAATCTGACTTACCCAGATAGCACCAAGAGAAGACGTGACAATGACCACAGTCCTCATCTAGATCAGAGTAAGCATGTGAGCAGGGACTCTTTCAAGGAGTGTCACCAGTCAAGCTTTCCTTGGCAGTGACAGCCACCAGTGGTCTGGAGCGGCACTGTTCCCCAGATCGCCCTACTGCCCACTTCACGTGACATTTAGCTATGTACCTGCCTACCTGCCCTAAGTCATTTTGATTCTTTACTCAAACTGTTTGAGTCCCTAGGTTCCTAAAGCATTTATATAAAAGGCCAAGTTCAATAGAGCTGCCAGATATCAGGACATCAGTATAAGCATCCTGCATATTTTAATTATAACCACCTACATGCTCAAAGGAAGTGCTTCTGCCTTTTTAAAAATCGGATAACCATAAACTCCATTTCACTTGAGTAATTTTGTTGCAATTCTAGAAGAGGTGAAAAATAGTCACAAGCCCCTTCTGTTCCAGGAGGAGTGTCAAACTGATCAAGAGCAAGAACTCTTAGAGCAGAACACGGCCAGAAGATTAAGGGAGCACATAGCCCTCCAGCTGTATGGCTTCAGGTTTTGATCTAGACACCAGAAGACGTGGGGCACAGCCTAGAAATAATGGAGATTAACTATTTAGACCATTTTCTAGTGCTTACAGAATGTGAATAAAGTTGTCCCTCTCAGTAGAGGGAATAATATTCAAATTTAGGCAGTCACCTGTACAATTTCAAGTCATAATTAAATTTACTTTGGATACTGACCTTTCTTTGGAAAACCACCTTCACATACTAGTCTGTGCAAAATTAAATCCCTTAAAGGACTATGATAAGGACCATAAGTTTATGATCAAACTTTCTGCCTTAGAAGCATTTCTCAGCATGGGCTAATACAGCTGCTGTCCAAGTGGTTAGACTCTGAACTGCTTAGTTTGTTCCTGTCTGTGCTTAGGTCACAGCACAGAGACTGCTTTCATGACAAAGAGTTCAAGAATATGTTGGGCAGAAGTGATGGACGGGATGTACCTGATGAGCAGAAGTAAGTGGTCCAGGGCAGTTGTGTGGCCCATCTAAAGAGTTGTCTGGCTCGGAAATCTGGAAATTAATAGCTTTTCATAGGACTTAAAGGCAGAGAACCCCTGGAGAAGGAAACAGCAACCCACTCCAGTATTCTTGTCTGGGAAATCCCATGGACAGAAGAGCCTGGCAGGCTACAGTCCGTCGGGTTGCAAAGAGTCAGACATGACTTAGTCACGAAACAAACAGGAAAGGGCAGAGAATGACTTAGTTCTGGGAAGATCTGGCTTTGTAACTGAAAATTATCTCAGTTTCACTCTGCATTATTTCAGTCTAAATTGGTGTCTCTTTGCTAAGTTCTTCTGTTGGTTTGCAGGAGAAATTCTAAACATCATTAATACCACTTAATGATGGTATTGAGCCCATGGTGGCTCAGACAGTGAAGAGTCTGCCTACAGTGCAGGAGACCTGGATTCGATCCCTGTGTCAGGAAGATCCTCTGGAGAAGGAAATGGCAACCCACTCCAGTATTCTTGCCTGGAGAATCCCATGGACATGGGGTCGCAAAGAATCGGACACGACTAAGCAACTTTTTCACTTTCACTTGCAATGATGCTATTAGATACCATTAGATACCTTATGATGCTTAGATAGACTAGATGAACTGCAGGGAATAAATGAGATGGCAGGTGATCCCATAAAGTTAGCACACTTTCCTCTTCATGTGAAGTTTCCTGAAAAAGTTTGGGCCTGTTGACTGTTTGTGGACTCTAAATTAATAAGAGAATGCCTGCTGGATGCTGAGAGAGCAAATACAGAGATGTGGCTAGAAATGGCTTACTCTTTGCTAAGACAGCCTTTGCCCACTTTGTACTTTAAAAATGCTACATGGGTGGGTGGAGCTGGGAAAGGGTATTCATGGCCCTGTATTTAAAAAGATAACTTTGGGGGCAGAACTGCAGGACAGGACCACTGGTTAGAGTGGTTGACCTTGCCACTCGCTTGGGTCATCTGAGTTGGCATTACTGCCTGGTTGCCTTTATATATTTCGATGAGGTGACTGTGGTAGGGAGTGGGGTGGGGTATCCAGTGGGGCCTGCAATTTGACAAGCAAGGGAGATGATAAAAACCTTGGTGATAGATGTTTGGAAATTAAATACTTCATGTTATAATTCTTCCCCCCGATACCATGAGTAAATAAGGTTTCTGTTTTATAAACAACCTCTCATCTTTAGTTTTCTTAAGACACCTTCCCAAGGTCTAAGTTATTAACTAATCCGTAGATTCACTAAGTAGGGGGTAGATTGATGCCAGCCTTCTTTGTCCACCTGCTCAAAACCACGTGGCCTCCATTTACTGAGTGCCCACCATATGCCATAGAGCACCAGACATAGGGGACACAATGACCAGGACGTTGGGCTCTTCTTTCATTAGTCTAGTCGGGAAGTCAAACCAGGAAGTCTGTGATCCAAAGACAGCCTGGATAGCAGCTCTAGATGGGAGCAAGCAGACCCAGTGGTTAAGACTTAATCATAAAAGAGGCAGGTAACAGCTGAGAATTGCTGGAGGTCCCACACATCACGTGGGTCACAGCTTATGAAGTTTCTCAGAAACTACCAAAAACTTAGACTCTTTCATTCCATCTCTGCAGATGATCCTACAAAGGTAATAGGACTCCAACGACAATGTATGCCTGCTACCATTACCAAAGAATGCTAAAATCTGTCAGAGATAAAAATCCCTGAAATTTCTAACAGTGTGCCGCTGCTAACTTGCCCTGCATGCTGTGTTGGAACCTCTCTGCTCGTGTGGAAATAAGGCTGGTGTGCCTACACTGACACATTCATCCTGCTGACGCTGCATGAGAAAGTATCATGAAGATGAGGTGAAAGTATTCTTGTAGGCATAGGGAACTGTGGCCTTTGAAACCTAAGAGTCTTTCAGAATATTCTAGCTAGTAAAACAACTGCTCACACTTGGTTTCAAGCTCGGAAAACCTGGAAAGAATGCTGTGGGGGGTGGGGAAGCCTGTAGTTCAGACCAGTTTCATTAGTGAACTAATAAATCAGCAGATGCGTCAGGGAATACCCACTAGTGCCTAAAGAATCTTTTGATGTCAGGCACCAGGTCCCAAGATACAAAGACACCTTGCAGGCCCTGCCTGGAGGGATCTCCATCTGTAGAAATGGAAACAGGTAGGTGAGGACATCCCAGTATGTGAGAGCTATGTGACAGGCACAGGAGATGATGAGAAAGCAGCCAAATCGCCCCCAAGTTGGTCAAGAAAGGACTTGAAGATATCGTTCAAGGATGACATTTGAGTGGGGTGGTAAGCAAGATGGGAAAGCTGGGGAACATGGGTAGGGAACCAGACTCAATCCTGGAGCCAATGAGAAGCCTGCCAGGGATCCCATCCCTTGCATTCTGGGCCTTCCTCGGCTGCCTGGTCCACCATTTTGATGTGAAGAGAGATCGTGGCAGCCTGGAGGCAGAGGAACAGGAGACCAGTTTAGATTAGGTGCGAGTTTGGACACACCCAGCGCTTGATGGCAAAACTCCAGGGGAGAAGAAAATCTGGGCTTGTTATTGAACTACTGATTTAGAGTAAGCAGTGGATCAATCAAAGATGGGGCACAGGGGGAGGGGAAGATGGATTTTTAGAAGAACCTCTTCACTGCACATGCCTTCATGGTATCTAGGTAGATTTTACCTAATAGCATAAAGGCGTACATCGGGGATGTCATCATAATGTCTGTTGTTAGATTGACTGTTGTCACCTATGTCCACCTAGAGATGTGCCTAAGGGCTTCTGGGTGGGTACTGTAGAGTGCAGCCCTGAGAATGAAGTGGTCAAAGTTGTCTCTGGCTTATGGTAGAATCTTAGCCTCCTGACCTTCCCGCAGTGGCTTCAAAGTGTGGTCAGGAACCAGCAGCGTCAACATCCTCTGGGAACTCAACAGAAATGCAAACTCAGGCCCCACACTAGACCTCCCAAACCAGAATCTCTGGTGTGGGGGCACATGGTGTTTTAACAAGTCCTTGGCAGGCTTCTGATACCAACTTGACCTTGAGAAACACTGACTTTTCCCACCCACAAAATGAATAACTTCCCAAATGTATCAGGAGGGCCTTTGCTCATTCTAGACCAGAAATCCAAGCACTGTGGTTCTCAGGGAAAAGACCTGTAGGAGATACTGAGGCAGCATTTTTTTAAAAATCAAAATAGGGAGCGAGGGCTCTGTCTCAACTATAAGGCTGTGTTAGGATAGGGTCAGCCTGACAAGTGATACTACCTCATTCTGGATTAATTTAAACTGACACTACTACCCAGATCACAAGTCAGCAGAATATTCTGGAAGGAAGTGGTCCCGGTCAGGTGCGCTCGTTGGTATGCATGCTCAGTCACATGGTGTCCGGAGTCAGACTACCCAGGTTCAAATTCTAGTTCTGCCCAAGGTGATCTTGGCAAGTACTGTCCTTCCCTTTTCCAAACAGCTTCCCTGATGTGTAAAAGGGGAATGGTAGTTTTGACAGTGTATTATTAGGTCTTAGAGTAGTGTTTGGCTAACAGTAAAAAAACAAACAAAAAAAATTCGTTATTTATCCATGATTCTCAAGATCATCTCAATCCACTGTAAATAGGGAAACTGACAATTGAACTGTAGGACTGAGTGAATCAGAAGGATTAAACTAATTACTTCACAGTGTTTAGTGGATCCCTCCTGATTCTCAGAGACTGACTTAAAGGCCAGAACACAGCTCAGACCCTCTTTCTCAGTTCCTCTTACTAACCCTCTTCCCTTGGAGGAAAACTTCTTTGCTGACTTGGAAAGCTACTTGTCCTAAAACGAGTTTTAGCCTAAGAATAGAAAGATTGGCGTTCAAGTGGCAAGTGGTAGAAGTGAGCTCAACTAAAAATAAATGCCCTTGGCGGCCCCAGAAGTGCCAAAACAAATGGACTGAAGAAATCCCAGGAGGTGATAACACCCGTGTGCTCAGCCATGGGAGGCCTGTGAGAGATGGGAACATGTGGCCTTGCTAGTTCCAGCAGCGCGGCAGCCGCAGCCCCTCTGTACAAAGTGAAGTTCGTGTCCGAGCCTGACACAGAAACATCTCTTTGTTGTGGGCGTTTCTTTAGGACGGCTCCTGCAAAGGTGCCACCTGGAGCCCTACAGAGAACTCTGGCCCATTTGGAAAGCTTGGCATAAGATCTATACAGTTTTTTTCTGAAAGCTTACATACTGTTCTTCCATATTAACCCTTGCAGGGACAATTAGACAACAACAGCAGGCTGCCTGTTAAATACATGAAAACCCCTGAGGTTCTTGGAGCCAATGAAATGCCAGCATATCTGGGTAACAACGTTACCTATTTAGGTAATAAGCAAGGCTCCCATTTGTCGAGTCTGATATCAACCGTGTGACAATAAGCAAGGAAATCTTCAGCGTTTCTGGGCATTCAGTCATTACAAATGTAAACAGCCATGTGGATGACTAGGTCGAAGTGACTTCCAACCCCCTGGCCCAAAGAGGCAGGGGTGTTCATGCTAAGTATTAGAGCTGAGAGGAGCCCCAGATCTAGTCCGACTGTTTGATTTCTTAAAGCTGTAGGACCCTTTCCAAATTCTTACACAAAATTTCGATGTTGAAAAGAAATACTGGTTGAAACAGAGACAGAACACCCTGGTTCCCTGCTGTCATAGCCTTTCCCCTGACTTCAACCACCTCAATGCTGCAAAAGCATTCTTGTGAACCCTGTGACTTTGACGAACCCACTAAAAATCCCATTTACTCTGACTTTTCACCTTTCTGAGCAAGTAGACCCTGAAATAGAGAATGCCTAGCGCTTCTACTTATAACTTATTTTTTTGAGGCATCATTGGCTTTAGCTTAGCCTAAGCATTAAAAAGACCTTGGGTGTCAACGATTTTGAGCTCACCCTGTTCCCTTTATGGAAGTATAATACTGAACTGGAGACTTAACTGTCATGGCTGGAAATAGACTACAAGGCCACAATCCTGTAATCCCCCAAAGCTTTGCAAACCAAAAGCTTCTTAACTCATTTGGTGCTTCCAGTTCTCCTGGAGCTCTGCACGGCAGCTTTCCCTGGTCGGCACCACAGGTGTAAAGGGAGAATCTTCTGGAAACCTGGACAGAAAACCCACTGTGCTGCAACCAGGTGGCTGAGCTGTCCCCCCACACTACCCCCACCCTGCACAACGCAGGGAATTAAACAGAGCTGGGGAGCCCTGTGGCTCAAACAGTAAAGAATCTGCCTGCAATGCAGGATGCCTGGGCTCGATCTCTGGATCAGGAAGATCTCCTGGAGAAGGAAATGGCAACCCGCTCCAGGATTCTTGCCTGGAAAATCCCATGGACAGAGGAGCCTGGCGGGCTACAGTCCATGGGGTTACGAAGCGGTGGACACTGATCGACTAACACAGGGAACCCTGTCTGCCCAGGAGCAATCTCCCAAAACAAAGTGCTTAGGAAACAAGAAACTGAGGCATGGCCATGGTGCTTAGCATCTTTCTTCTCCTGTCTTTAAAGAAGGGACCCTTTTATAAAGTCCGAGAGCTTTACCCAGCCCCACCCCAACCCTGCTCCTCTTTTAAACAAGCAGGGATGGCTGATTAGTAGCATACTCCACTCCAACCCCATTATTTACCGTTCTTGATGGAAAGCCGTGTGTGCTATGGTAAAGCACAGCTTTACGACCATTGGGCAGAAGCTTGGGTGAAGTGGAAACATCTGAGATAAGAAAAGGTAGAAATTAAGCTCCTTTTTTGTCTAAAGATATTGGAATAAGCACTAAGAAAATGCCTGTGTCTGTCCTGAGTCCACTCAACAGCCACTCTTGAGGCAACATTGCTGAGGTTTTAGCCCAGTATCTGTTACTGTTGATTACTTGTATGTTACAGTTACATTCAGAGAGCCTCCTTAAGGTGACAGTGGACTAAACACCAGCCTTAGACTATTGTGTGCCCATCTTTAATCTCAGAGCAACTTGAGTGTCTATAAAATCTGTAGCTTCAAGACTCATTTTTAAAGAGATCTGCCAGGTACCTAACCCCAACGTGGAAAACCATCATCTAATGCCTACTTTAAAGTCCTGTCCAAGTCATATTATATGGTTATCTTTTCCATGTTGTTTGCCTCGCATTATGACCAAACAGCTTTTGGTAACGATAACCTTTTGAAAAGGTATTGTAAGTGCAACCTGACTTATCTGTCATGTATGTATATTTCTGTTCTCTAACTATAAAGTGTTCTTTTTTTTTTTTTTAAACTTTTCAAATAAAGTACTCAAAGTAGATTCTTACCACTCCCACAACCTTCAGAGGTAGTACAGATAAAGCACAATAGCCAGTGGGCCCTGGTTCAGATACCCCCAGCACTTGGCTTCAGTCCCTGGTCAGGGAACATCCAAATGAATAAATAATAAAAAATGGTTAAGATTGTAAATTTTTAAAAACCCAAAAAAACTGGGGCTGGGCAGAATTCCCTGGTGGTGCAGTGGTCAGGACTTAATGCTTTTACTGTTGGGGTCTGGATTCAGTCCTGGGTCAGGAAATTAAAATCCTGCAAGCCATGTGGTGGGGCCAAAAAATTAAAATGTTTTAAAAAGTGAAAAATGAAATATAGGTAGGAAGTGCCATTGAGTCACACCCCTTTGAATCTGGGTCCTAGCTTAACTAGGCTCTTGAGGGCAGAATGATACATATAGTTTTGAAATGAGCACATTTAGTACCTAAATAATCACACACCCATATGGTAAACTAGGACCAACTTTTAATCTTCCTGGGAACTAGCCACAAAGCCTAGAATACTCCCAGACAGCAGGGAGTAGCTGATAGTAGGAAGGCCAACTAGAGCATTGTGTACATAATACAAGAGTCCCAGTCTGTGCTTGTCACTATAGCATCTGTTCTCATTCCTGCATGCCACAGCTGCAGATGCTGAAAGGTGCAGGAAGGCTCAAGGCTTTCTGCTTGGAAGGCCTCCCTAAGGATTCTACATGAACTGTATGCCTCCACTGGCTGGTTTTCTTGAATAGTTGCAGTACATCAGCATTTAGCAACCAGATCTTTGCCTTTTATCTCAAAGAAATTATATCCTCCAGGAGGACAAACCTGCTAATGATAGGAAACACCTGAATATTAGCTGTCCCATGCCCGGCAAAAAACTAAGTGCCCTACTTCCAAATGTTCTTTCTTGCCACTCTGTGAATTATATTCATCCATTGAGCACAGGAAAACTGAGGCTCAGAGAAATAGAATCCAGGTGTGTGGCTTCACCATGTTTTGCTGTTCTCGCATCACTAAGTAAAAAATGATTTCCCTTTATTTAGGTGTGCAGAAAAGGGAACCCTCCTACACTGTTGGTGGGAATGTAAGTTGGTACAGCCGCTATGGAAAACAGTATGGAGGTACCTTAAAAACTAAAAATAGAACTACCATATCATCCTGCAGTCCCACTCCTGGGCATATGTATGGAGCAAGTCATAATTCAAAAAACTACATGCACCCCTGTGTTCATTGCAGTGCTGTTTACAATAGCCAAGACATGGAAGCAATGTAAATGTCCATGGACGGGGAATGGATAAAGGAGATGTGATATGTGTATATTGGGTTGGCCAAAAAGTTCATTTTAAAAACCCAGATGAACTTTTTGGCCAACCCAATATAATGGACTATTACTCAGCTATTAAAAAGAAAGGAAATAATGCCATTTGCAGCAACACGGATAGAATTTAAGATTATCATACTAAGTGAAGTAAGTCAGATAAAACAAATATCATATGATATCACTTATATGTGGAATCTAAAAAGCTGATACAAATGAATTTGTTTACAGAATTGACTCACAGACTTTAAAAACAAGCTTATGGTTACCACAGGGGAAATGGGGGAGGGATAAATTAGGAATATGGGATTAATATGTATACACTACTATATATAAAGTAGATAATCAACATGGACCTAATGTATAGCATAGGGAACTCTACTTAATATTCTGTAATAACCTATGTGGGAAAATAATCTGAAAAAGAATGGATATATGTATAACTGAGTCACTTTGTCTGTACATCTGAAACTAACACATTGTAAATCAACTCTAACATAAAAATTAGATTTCAAAAAATGATCTCCCTTCACCTCTTAACTATATCTTCCTTCATGCTTTTTATCTTATCTTGGAGTTATTTTGTAAACATATCTTTTTCCAATTAGACTCAAATTCTAAGACAAGGAGCCATGTATTAACCTCACCTCTATCCTTGCCACCTCTTCTAAATCTCCTTTACTTTGCTCACCATAGAAATATCATTGATGAGTAACAGTATAGAATGTGGGCAAGAAATGCCATTAAAGGATTAGGATTTGGCTGCATGATTAGAGTGACACAAAATGACTTAAACAAATGAGAGAAATGAGTCCACAGGTGAACCCCTGCCCCACCACCTGCAGTTTGTAGGCAGTCTGCATGCCTTATGTCTTGGTCTGGCTTCATTGACCCAAGATCACTATTCCAGCCTCCATGCCTAGTTTTCAGGAACCAGAAAGGAACAAAATTGAGGAGACTGGCTCCCCTGTCCCTTTGAGGATATTTCCCAGAAATTGTATATACCATTTCTGCTTACATCCATCAGCCAGAACATCCCATGGCTATGCCTCCTGTAAGAGCCTGGGAGATCTAGTTTTATGTGGACAGTGTGGGCTCAGCTAAGAACTCATTACTGTCAGCCACTGCCCCGAGGCCCATGCAGCTCCAGCCCCGACAATGTTACAGCCTCTGAGGCTGCACCTGTCCCTCTGAGAGGACGCCTGTCCATGGGTTTCAGGTAACTAGCATCTCTAACTTCCCATCCAGGTGTCCCAGCTTAGCTAAGTGTTCCCTCCTGCTTTTAGGAAGAAAAGCCAAATGTGAAGCCTCGCAGTTCCAGTGCACAAATGGCCGATGTATCACGCTGCTGTGGAAGTGTGATGGGGATGAGGACTGCGCTGATGGCAGTGATGAGAAGAACTGCGGTGAGTAAAGAGCCGGACAGTCTCGCCTGTCTCCTCGCTGGGACTTGGGCATTTTACTGAAAGAGGACAACGTTATTTTTGCGTCTACAAATGTGTCAAGATTCTGAGTCCACTCCTAAGAATTGCTTTGAACCAGAGTCCAAAGATTCTATACTTTCTGGTCTAGGAGGAATACAACTGAGTGTGTGAGGTTATTGACCTGAGTATGAAGATAAAGTGGAATTCCTTTCAAATGAAAGGACCTGGTTGATCTTAGATCAGGCAAACTTTTGGTGTAGGAAGCTAGGGAAAGGGAGGGGAGGACCAGGAATAGAGGCAGAAGATTGCTTAGAAAAGACTTTTTTTTAATTCTCAAATAGTTTTGACCCCCCAAAAAGCAAGCCATGGACAGTAAGAAATCCCTTACAGTTTCAGAGATTAATTCCTGTCATATTTAGTCAACTTCAACTAGCATATTTAGTTGCTAAGTGTAATCGACTAGCCTATTTAGTCAACTTCAATTTGGATTCTACAAGCCATGTTCTATGAGTCCCAGTAACTCATAAGGCAGCCCAGATCAAAGATCAGATAAGGATTCTTTTACAGTTCCTTTTCTCCAGAGATGCTAATTTTAAAGCATTAGATGGGATGGAAAACATTCTCTTACCCAAGAAAACAGGCATATGCCATTATACCAATCGATCAGCATCTATTAAAAGATTATTGTGAGAAATGACTGATTTTGCAATTGGTGTCACCTCTCGTTAAGCTGGGACAGCTGTGAACTACATGTCATGATGGCATTTAGGGACCTTGAATACAAGCTGAAGTTTGCTTTATGATCCCTTTGTTCCATGTCATTAAATTGCTGAAACAAGGTTGTTCATGAATGTCAGTGTTAACATTGTCTTTTACCTTTTAAAAGACGTTTCCCAAAGATATCTGCTATACAAATTAAAAATACAGAAGAAAAATAGAAGCTAAGTGTAGTTTTCATCAACTGCTATCTTGTTAGGCCCTTGCCTACTTCTTCATGCATCATTACTAAAATTCTGTAGTCTAAACATCCTGGCAGGCTGTCCTGTGCTTCAGCTCTCAGAGCAGTATCGTGGATGCCTGCATGCCAATATGTAAATTAGCTTCCTTTGGAAGCAGAGTAAGTCCATTCTGCAATCTCAAGAAAGAAGCTTATCTCTAGTCTCAGGACCAAGAATAGTTCTATGTGATATGTCTACATCTTTGCATTCCAACACTAAGATCTTAATCTACTCTACAAGATAGTGAGCTCCATGCGCTTTCTGTGTTACCTGGATAATATAATCCTTTCACTAGTTTTCTCACTAAAGGACCTCACTCTTGTCAACTGTGCTTTTGCTGTAAGTAGCAGTTCTTCTTCTATGCTAAACTATGTATTTGGCAAAACCCTTTTGTGTTCTTAGTAATTATTATCTCCATGTTTGGAAGTTTTGAAGTCTTACTTTACCATCTGACTACCTCAGTAGAAACTAACCTGAGTCATTGTAGGGGTCATCACTGGCTTTTCCTAAAATAGTCTCCATGTCAATCAGTTCTAGCTACATCACAGGAAGATTTGGAAGAGATAAGGAGGTAGATGTACATACAATCTAGATCACACAAAATGGGAGAAAGGAAACATATTCTTGGCCATAATTTGTCTCTGTCTTCCAGGTATGAGAGTAGAGAAGGAAAGTAGGAGCTTTGCTCGGAAAGCTGTGAATGCTTCTTTGGAGATGTTCCGCCATGAAAGGCTACACAATTACTTAACACTTTTAAAGCCACTTCCTATTGTTCCTGTCCAACCTCTTGATGTTGAACTTGGTTACAACTTCAGCAGGGCTTTTTCTTTCAAGCATGTCAACTAGCATATTTAGTCAACTTCAACTTGGATTCTACAAGCCATGTTCTATGAGTCCCAGTAACTCATTCTTCTACAGGTGTTAGGCTGACCTGATAAATCAGTAACTCGGATACCCTCAGTATGGAACTAGTAGTTCTTCCCCCATGACACATCTAAATTTCTATACATCTCTCAAGGCCCAGTTCAAATAGCCCATCTTTACTCCCCCAGTCTGTGTTCAGAATGGAGAGAGAGAAACCCTAGCAATCTACTCACCCTATGTGTCTCTTGTTCACTTTGTAATACAACCAATCTTTCCTATCCCTATAACATCTTATACTTTGTAAATTCATGAGGGCTCTTTATAACCATTCCCTACTCTCTCTTTCACAACTTCTGAAGAGTATCACAGGGTGAATTACAGTAACCGAGACCCTCTGGCATCTTTCTGCAGGCTCAGGAGAAGATGGGCCTTGGATATCACCTAAACCATGAACACTGGGGTTTGAGCATTTCATTGATTTTAGAAGCAGGTGTGAAAAGTAATATGGCCTTTCTTGTTCCCTTGGCTACACAATTTTAGGATATAAATAATCCTTTTCAGGTCATCATAATTGATCATCCCATCTTGAGTTCTAGAAGTTGACTATAATCCTGTCCCTCCATTAACAATGCTCATTACTCAATTGTGTCCAGCTCTTTGTGACCCTGTGGACTATAGCCTGCCACGCTCCTCTGTCTGTGGGATTTTCCAGGCAAGAATACTGAAGTGGGTTGCCATTGGCTTCTCTGGGGGATCTTTCTGACCCAGGGATTTAACCTGCGTTTCCTGTGTCTCCTGCATTGGCAGGCGGATTCCTCACCACTGCACTGCCTAGGAGGTCACCCCATTAACAATATCTGAGGCTAACCCAGAGTAGCCGTCTGGTTTAGGGCACTCTGAATTGAGAGTTGTACCTGGCTGAAACCCCTGACTTGAAGTGGCCTCTTTCATATTTTCAATAAATTGTTGACTTTTAGCTGATTTTCCATTCAGAATATTTGTTAAAGAATGACTTAAACTGGAAATTCAAGTAGAAAGTATAGGCACAGGGGCAAAGAAGAATATAACCTAAGAAGGATGCTCTTGGAGTGTCCTATGTGGTTCCTTGTCAAGACTCTTCTTACTCGCTGGGCAGGGAGTTCCTCATGGGAAGGATGACCAAGCTGCCTGCTTGGCTTAGCACAGTCCTGGAATGACGCTTATCTTCCTTAAAAAATAAGAGTACCCTCTTTCTACTGAGACTGTGTCAATTTGGACAAATTACATAGTCACCCTAGTTAAGGAGAAAAGTCTGCCCTAGTAAGAATTAGTAGCAGAACTGATACCTTTTCTCAGGCTGCTTAACTCTAGTAGTCAGTTATGAGGACTGGCAGCTTCCATAGTAAGTTCAGTGACTTTTAGCTGGTTGATGTGAGCCCACCTTTCGGTTGCAAAATACAACTTCTCTTACACTCAGATTTGCGCTTCCTCTATTTCTTATCCAGTGGGTTCCTCTGCCCCAGTAGACCTGTAAGGGTGACAGTATTCGGTACTGGAGCTTGGCCTTCTGTCTCTATTGCTAACCCATGTGTTGTTACAAGGTGCGCCTAAAGCAGTTATACTGTGAGCCAGTCGTAAGATGAAATGTTTGTTAAACTTATGAAGCACTTAAATGACTTGGAAGAAATGCATGAAAAGAATGAACTATTACTCAACCTCAACATTATAAAATGGGCAAGAAGTTCATTGGAAGGGATCCCTTGACCTCAGTGTCCTCCAGGTCTCTCCAGTGATCACCTTCCTCCTCTAGGGGTAAAGGAGGGAAAAAAAGATTTTTCTAAGGTCCTGCTGGATATTAGCAGTTAATTGCTAATTGACTTAGCTTTATTTTTAGAGTAAAGCCTCTCAAATGCAGTTGTACCCCTAGTGGGAATATAGGGCTCTTGGGAGTGAGTGACTTCAACTTTAACCCTGCAAATCCACTTCTGTAGTGAAGAAGACGTGCGCCGAGTCTGACTTTGTATGCAACAATGGCCAGTGTGTTCCTAATCGATGGCAGTGTGACGGGGATCCCGACTGTGAAGATGGTTCTGATGAAAGCCCAGAACAGTGCCGTGAGTGTGACTCGCTTTGGACTCGAACTTTCCCAAGCTGTTCCATGTCTCATAGCTCTAAGTATTGTATACTCTAAAACTTGCTTAGTTTTCCTTGCCCTTCTTTAAAGTTAGGCCAGTTGACTCCAAGGTCAGTTAGATCACTATCAGTCAATCTTGAATAACATTAAAGAATGTTCTCCCTAATCTTAACAAGACTGACATTCTCTTGGGTAGCTTCACTATTGAACATTTAAGACTGAAGCCAGAAGATTTAAGAACTCCTTGACTAGGTGCATAGATTTCAAATGTTCGATGATAATGACTCTGAGCAGATGGTACTCTGGTCCTGGAAGCTAAGTCAAGATGTGAGGGTCCCCTGTGTGCCAAGTATAAGCTTTTAGATGCAGAGTTTCTCATGTTATGAGAAAAAAATCTACTGCTGAAGGGGTAAGGTGACTAGAAACAGGATGATATGAGTGATTTTAAGAAACATGTAACCTAAAGTTACTTAAGTAGGGAGTTTACAACTTGTTCTTATATAAGAGAAACTTCATAGGTATGCAACTACACATGTGTCCTTAGGCTTCACATTCAGGAGAAAGTCTATGAGATCATAGAGGAAGATGATGTGGGATAGATAAATTAGAATTATTTGCATGTCCTGGTGAAGAAAGTTTTCATGTTCCTTCTAAGGTAGTAGAGGCCTGTTAAAGTGCTAAAAGTGGAAGTCTAATATGAACAAAGTTTAGGTCTGGAATATAAGATTACAAGGGAAAATTAAGCAAAAAGGAAGAGATGTGTGTTAATTGCAGTTTTCCAGGCAAGAAGTAAGGTGAGTAATAAGAGCACTGACCAAAGGAGGTGAGGTAGCTTAGGTGAAGACGGGTTCCATAAAGATCCAGCTCCAAGTTTTAGTGGGGGATGGCCCTGTAAAGTCAAGAATTAGAGGGTGCCCCTACTTCACAAGATGTCAATCTGAAGGAGGCCTGTGAAGAAATTCAGGCAAAAGAAGACTTCATAGGTATTAGACCATCTGACTTTTAATGAAGTTGGCATTAGTTGCCAATATCTGGGTGTGTCACTTGATACCCAGCAAATACATAATGGTCAAGGAGCAGGCCAGCCAAGAAACCCAACCATGCCAAACAAAACAAAAGCCAGGAGTGCACACGCCACAGAACCTTGACGGAATAGCACGGTCAGGGCTCTCGGGTGAACTGCCAGGTAGTCTAGGCTGGCCTGGCTCCCCAGCAGTGGAGCCGACGGAAGATCTGCCCAAGCTCCAGCTAGTCAGTCGAATTTCAGCTGTGTGCCCGGCCACTGAGTCACAGATGTCACCACTTCCAGGCAGCACAGGAGCAGCAGCTTGGGGCTGATGAGTTCGGAGGCTCTTTTGAGACTGTATGTCATCAACAGATATGAGAACATGCCGCACAAATGAAATCAGCTGTGGCGCCCGCTCCACTCAATGTATCCCTGTGTCCTGGCGGTGTGATGGTGAAAATGATTGTGACAGTGGAGAAGATGAAGAAAACTGTGGTAAGAAGATCAGTGTTGAGTGGCTTAACCCAAAGACCCTCTTGCTCCAAGAAGGGTGGGCGTGAAGGTGCAGTTGACTTGACTTGCTTTCTAGTGACTTCACTATCTGCTCAACTCCTTGTCTTTCCTAACTGCCCTCAAACTCAGAGAGGTGTGTGCATGGTAACTGACCATTGCTTGCTTGGCTGGTTCTTCTAGGCAAATAGAAATAAGAAGGTAAGTCCTCCAAGGCACTTCCATGTAGGGGTGGCTCAGTGAAGCAGTGATTGTGTGCACTCTTGTCTCAGTTAGGACAGCAGCTCGTGGGCCTTCCTCACTTGGGCTCCATCAAACAAGGAGACTAAAGCCAGCAAACACACCCCCAGGTTGAAACTGGATCTGCCTAGTGGCACAAATTACTTGAGTCTCACACAAGCATTCCTCAGCCCCCAAACTATATTCTCTTTTAACTTTTCCAAAAGCTAAACTGGCACAGAAGGACAAATTAATGCCTTGCTAGCGATACCCAAAGAAAACTCTAGCCAACTGGTGGTACTTTTGTCTCCTATCACAGTCCCTACCTGTAAAAACTAACTCTGTTTCCTAGCCTTTCATGTTTCTGCTCTTGGAAAACATGTAATAAAATGCTCCATGTTAAAGGTGAGGCCCTGGGAAAATCTTTAGGTTGAACAGACATTGTGTTGAATGTTCTTTCAAGCGTCCACCTTTTTATAGGGCCTTTAAAACCACAACTGCTGAGCCTGACAGGCATAGGCCTCCTGATGCAGTAAGTGTACAATGAGTTGAGGGCACTTGTGGTTGAAACACCAGTCTTGCATGTAGAAGTCACATCCCAAGGTCATTACCATTGCACCTAGTCCAATGAGTTTTGGCATTGAATCCTAGAACTGAGCTTATGTACTGGTAAGCCATGGAGCTGCCAAGTGTTTCCCTCTTCAATCTAGACTTTGCTTCCCAAGAGAGTCGTGGTCTCCACCCCAATTACCACCAAATTTTGACCTTTATTAATTTGGCAGGAATTTGAGTCAAAGTATGAACTGACTAGCTTATCATTATTAGCACACCTGGCTGCTAGATTGCAGTTCTAGCCCCAGAAGTGACTTTCTAAAACTTGAAAATATTTAAGACCTGTTACTCCTAATCCTGATTGGAAGGACCAAAAGAGAAGGAACCGTGTATGGTGGTACAATACACGGAGGCTTCTTTTTGGTGATGGTGTCACAATGCTTATTAGGAGTGCATGTTTGCTCATGTACCTGAGGCCTGATCATCTCAGCTCAGGATGTGGCCTGGCCTGATGAGCAGTGTAACCATTTAAAGAGAACTCATGTCCACCTTTCCCAATGAGGTCTCTTGTGACAGTTTAAGTTATTAATTGCTGTCCCTTTAAGATGCTTCTCATCCCAAATGAATTTCTAGTCTTCATCTACTTTTTCATTCCTTCATTTCTGTTCCTCTTCAAATGTCCTTGCCTGTTTTACATGTTAAGGCTGTTTCCAGGTGTTCTGGGAAGTATTGATATAATCCAACTTTCGCTTTTAAGTTAGGTGAAAAAGCTGGGGTTCATGATCCATGTTAGATTTGGGGACAAGAGACTTGAAAGGAGAAGTCCTGATGAGTTTTCAATGGGACATCTTCTCTCTCAATAGGCAACATAACGTGTAGCTCTGATGAGTTCACCTGCTCCAGTGGCCGCTGCATCTCCAGAAATTTCATGTGCAATGGCCAGGATGACTGCAGTGATGGCAGCGACGAGCTGGACTGTGCCCCACCAACCTGCGGGCCCCACGAGTTCCAGTGCAGCACCTCCTCCTGCATCCCCATCAGCTGGGTGTGTGACGATGACGCAGACTGCTCGGACCAGTCGGATGAGTCCCTGGAGCAGTGCGGCCGCCAGCCAGTGATCCACACCAGGTGCCCGGCCAGCGAGATCCAATGTGGCTCTGGCGAGTGCATCCACAAGAAGTGGCGATGCGACGGGGATCCCGACTGCAAGGACGGCAGTGATGAGGTCAACTGTCGTAAGTCACTTTCCTGTCAGTGTGGCATGCTCAGCTCTCACCCAGGTATCCACCAGGGACACTTCGGCTGACTTCACCCCATGCCATTCTCTCCCCCTGTAGCTTCCCGAACCTGCCGACCTGACCAGTTTGAGTGTGAGGACGGCAGCTGCATCCACGGCAGCAGGCAATGTAACGGCATCCGAGACTGCGTGGACGGTTCTGATGAAGTCAACTGCAAGAACGGTAGGTGTCCCCGGGCTATGGGTTGTTCGTCCAAGGATTGCTCTGATCAGACCCACTGATGGCATCACTCTTCTGTGTCCCGGTTTGCAGTCAACCAGTGCTTGGGTCCCGGGAAGTTCAAGTGCAGAAGTGGGGAATGCATTGATATCAGTAAAGTGTGCGACCAGAAGCAAGACTGCAGGGATTGGAGTGACGAGCCCCTGAAAGAATGCCGTGAGTAGAGGGGTTGCGCGAGCGCAGAGCCGGGCAGGTTAGGTAGACCCAGCGGAGCTCATGCGGTTTGGAGCCTGCCTAATGCCTGGGTAAACTACTTTAATGAACTAGGTTCAGTTGCTGGGCTTAAAAGTGAAATGTTATGACTTAAAAGTGCTGACAAAGTAGTTCATAGTTTCACCCCCTTAACGATAACCAATCAGCAATAGAGAACCTTGATTAAATACTGCTTAACCAGCTGTTAACTTGCCAAGAGATTGGGTTTACTATTCCCCCAATACAGGCTGAGATGTATATCTGCAAGGCACATTATTAGATCTTGAAAAATCACGGGTTTGACTAGACTATCTAGACAAGTTATCACAAATAGCCTGGATTTTAAATGTTAATAAATCAAATATTAATTTGAGTATTGAGTAACTCTACTACCTTTTTATTTCAGATGTAAATGAATGCTTGGTTAATAATGGCGGATGCTCCCATATCTGCAAAGACCTAGTTATAGGCTATGAATGTGACTGTGCAGCTGGGTTTGAACTCATAGATAGGAAAACCTGCGGAGGTGAGTTGAAGAACAGAGCCTGAGCCCGGGGGGTGATGGGAAAGATTAGAAGATCTCTGTAGGTCATCTAGGAATAGCAAGACTAATTCTAATTTCCCTCCTAGATATTGACGAATGCCAAAATCCAGGAATCTGCAGTCAAATTTGTATCAACTTAAAAGGCGGTTACAAGTGTGAATGTAGTCGTGGCTATCAAATGGATCTCGCCACGGGCGTGTGCAAGGCAGTAGGTAAATGGACTTGGACTGGTGTTGCTCTAGTACCTTTATGAGCAAGTGCTCATGAAAGGTACAGCCAGTGACTACAACAGCCTAATGAAATATGAAAAATAGTACTTGAGAGCAATGCTAGTAAATTCACAGTGCAGTTGCATATGTTAGATAGCAAATCATTGCCCCAGATGCCTGTCTCGGTCAATTCCTTTTACATATGTATCATGAATACCTGCTTATTCTCTGCTTCCAAAACTTGAGTGCAATTCAAATAAGTAACTTACTCATCAGCTGCCCTGTTTTGTTGAATGCTGTGACCCGAGGATTGCCTTCTTAAACAGTAGGAAGCACTTGCAGGCCCAGGGGCATGGACTTTGGCAAGAGCACTCCTGAAGTGTTCAGCAGTGCCCTCACTTTTTAAGTGCTCCTCTACTGGGAGAAAGTAACTTGGAAGGACCTTGTCTTCTTTCAGCAAAACTAAATTAACCTGACTCCTGTCTTTCAGGCAAAGAGCCAAGTCTGATCTTCACCAATAGACGAGACATCAGGAAGATTGGCTTGGAGAGGAAAGAATATATCCAACTAGTTGAACAGCTGAGAAACACTGTGGCTCTCGATGCTGACATTGCCGCTCAGAAACTATTCTGGGCTGATCTAAGCCAAAAAGCCATCTTCAGGTAACTTACAGTTCCATTCTTGGTGTCTTGGTCTAAGTCATTGTCACTGGCCTTTTGAAGGTTTGGAGGAATTTCCCTCATCTCTAGTTTCAGTCTAGCACTGAATGTCAGGAATGTTAAATCTAAGGGGCTTCCCAGGTGGCACTAGTGGTAAACAACCCACCTGCCAATGCAGGAGACTTGTAATGCAGTTTCAGTTCCTAAGTTGGGAAGATCCCCCGGAGGGCATGGCAACCCACTCCAGTATTCTTGCCTGGAGAATCCCATGGACAGAGGAACCTGGTAGGCTACAGTCCATAGGGTCACAAAGAGTCAGACACAACTGGAGCAACTTAGCACACATACACATTACATCTAAACACTGATTCTTTAATTATTAAATTACTATCAGTTCCTCATTTGAAACTAACAATCACCTGTAAAATAAAAGATGGCTACAGTTATAAGATTATAACAGGTAACATCTTAATTTCTCTGATGTTCTCCCTTTTTTTTTTTTCCAGTTAGTTGAGTTAGTTCATAGTTGCTACAATTAGAATGGTAGTGGTAGCTTTTTCTTATTGGGAACTGTAGAAACTCAGATGATAGTTACTGAAGCAAGTAGCTTCACTTAAGAGTATGGTGTTCTTGCAAGTAGAATGCAGACCAACAACAAGATCACCTACAGTGTTAGTAATTTGGAATTGGTAAGCAGCGTGGTTACATAATTTGAGTGTTGAACTATGGGGTTACTAGAGTTCATTCTGAACAAAGTAGTTGACCATTTTTTGAGCAGAAAGTCCATTCTCCAGGCTCCGATGGTGTCAAACTCTTAAATTTCTTGTGACCTATTCTGTTTCAGTGCCTCAATTGATGACAAAGTTGGTAGACATGTTAAAATGATCGACAATGTCTATAATCCTGCAGCCATTGCTGTTGATTGGGTGTACAAGACCATCTACTGGACTGACGCGGCTTCTAAGACTATTTCAGTAGCTACCCTAGACGGAACCAAGAGGAAGTTCCTGTTTAACTCTGACTTGCGAGAACCTGCCTCCATAGCTGTGGACCCGTTGTCTGGGTTTGTATTCTGTGTTTTTCATCACATAGACTTTCAGATGCTATCTGTGTAGGTCAGGAGCTTTCCTTGTGCCTAAAATAGTACTGAAATCCCAAGATTTAACAGCTCCCTACAACAAAGAATTATCTAGTACAAGATATCAGTGGTGCCATAGTTGAGCAAGCCGGGAATGGACTCATCTATAGGACAGGCCCTCCCTGAGCAGATGACTGCTAGTTCACATGAAGGAAACAACAATTCTGATTTGAGATATATTGAAAGCTGTATCTAAACCCTTACACCCACCTAGCTTCTGTGCATTTTTTACACTAAGTTTAGTTGATTTACGATGGGTTAATTTCTACTTTTTAGCAAAGTGATTCAGCTATATGTATATATATATATATGTGTGTGTGTGTATGTATGTATATATATAGGGCTTCCCTTGTGGCTCAGACGGTAAAGAATCTGCAATGCAGGAGACCTGGGTTCAATCCCTGGGTTGAGAAGATCTCCTAGAGAAAGTAATGGCAACCCACTCCAGTATTCTTGCCTGGAAATATATATATATGGAGATATATAAATATATACATATACACACACACACACACATATACACACACATTCTTTTTCATATTATTTTCCCTTATGGTTTATCACAAGATATTAAATATAGTTCCCTGTGCTATACAGTGGGACCTTTTTGTTTATCCATTCTATATATAATATTTGTATCTGCTAATCCCAAACTCCCAATCCATCCCTCCCCTCTCCCTCACGTCCCTCTTGGCAACCATAAGTCTGTCTCTATGTCTGTGAGTCTGTTTCTGCTTCATAGATAGGCTCATTTCTAAATGCAAGTGATTTAATTTTTGTCTGAACACTTTTATCAGGTTAGTTCTGAATGATCCAACCTAAGTAGTCACATGAGTTGTGAGGATTTTGGTAACCATGTTATCTCTAGGCTTTCATCTAAGTGTGCAAGTTGTCTGAAAGTCCAATGAAAATAAATACACCTCTCTAGAAACATTTCACTGAGGACTTCCTCCAAATTGCCCCTAAATAATATAGGAAAGCAGCTATTAGCAGTTTGACCAAGCCTGTAGTAATCACAGTTGACTCCCCTGAAACCTCACTAGAACACAGCCCAGCCCTGGGTGTCTATAAAACTTACCAGATACTCGTCTTTTACTCTCTTGGAAGCATTGGCCTTTCATAAAGGAAATATATAACCTGTGACTTTGGGCTGAAGTTTAATGTCAGACTTACATAGTTTAATATAGTTAATAATGAGCTTGTCGATCCAGAGTGTTAACTTTTGTTTACCCAGAGCATAACTTTGACCCTTAAGTGGTACAATTGATACTCTAGAGTTTCCCATTTACTCTTTGAACATGTATGTCTCAAGCTACAGCTTTATTCCTTCTAAACCGCTGAAGCTGATTTCTAATTTAATTCTTCCCAGCTTTGTTTACTGGTCAGACTGGGGTGAACCAGCTAAAATTGAAAAAGCAGGAATGAATGGGTTTGACAGACGGGCGCTGGTGACAGCGGACATCCAGTGGCCTAATGGAATTACACTTGGTATGTGTGTTCTTCCCTCCCCAACCACAATTCAACCATCTGCACAGTTTTACTGATCTCTATAGTGAATGCTAGACTATAGCAGACAACTCTAAGGTTCCTTGTTAAGCAGGAATTTGTGATGAGAAGAACCAAACAGTGTAAGTGGAATGGTGGACTTAACAAATCACTTGCTCCATAATTACTAGCTTTTCTATCCATCTGGGGCTAATCTGTGACATGAGTTAGGTGAACTCTCATCATAAACACTCATGACCTAGGTGCCTTACATTTCCTGAATTTCTGGGTACTTCTGGCTCCTAAGGGGAGAAGAACAAAATGCTGGCCTCTTTTAATACTTCTATGTCACTAACACTTGAGTCAGTTACTTTGACAATCTCAGGTACCCCTTGAGTCCCCCCAGATGTATGTGGGTGCAGATTCTGCATGCTGTTTCACAAGATTTGGGGGACCCTGTTAAGAACCCCTGCTAGAGGAGGAACAGTGAAAGCAGAGTACTGGATTCCTTAGATATTTTAAATGGAAGCAGACCAGTTCTGACTTCTGACCATTCTTTCCCTACCAGACCTTATAAAGGGCCGCCTCTATTGGCTGGATTCCAAATTGCACATGTTATCCAGTGTGGACTTGAATGGCCAAGATCGCAGGATAGTCCTGAAGTCTCTGGAATTCCTAGCTCATCCCCTGGCACTCACAATATTTGAGGTAAGATGTGTGTCTCACATTTAAGCATATACCTCTGAGTTACTGTAACAGCTTGGAGAGAAAGAATAGGGGAAGGAGGGAAGGATGGAGGGGCATGACTTGAGAAACCTAAACCTAAACCTGGGCCATCACCTAAAACCTGGGCAATCGACATACTGATTCCTCAGAGCATTTTAAGAACCTGAACTTGCTTCTCTTAGAGTTTTACATCTGACGTCCCAACCCAGCCTTAAGTAAATTTGATCCATTAAATTGGCAGTAAATAATAATGACTTTAGAGACTGACTCATGTTGATCCTACATGTACATACTAATTTGGGGGTTCTGTTTTAGGATCGTGTCTACTGGATAGATGGGGAAAATGAAGCAGTCTATGGTGCCAATAAATTCACTGGCTTGGAGCTGGCCACTCTAGTTAACAACCTTAATGATGCCCAGGACATCATTGTCTATCACGAACTTGTACAACCATCAGGTATCGTGGGGAAGCAGAGCCCCTCTGGCTACTTTCAGGGCAGCAGCCTGGCACAGTGCCCTCTGGGTATCAGCAGCTCCCTAGCAACTCAGCTTGCTCCACGATGGAAATTTCCCCCCACTGGACCCTCCCTCCAACCCTTCAGACCTGGTGCTCAGTATAGTCTGACTTACAGGTCAAAGAGCTTCAGAACTTCAGCTTTTAGTTTCCCTCCCAACTGTCAGCCTCCTGACTTTTATATCAATCCCTTCCATCTCCCTTGGCATTCATTCCTTCTTGCTACAACTATTGAACTAAGCCTCCAAAGTAGCTTTTATGCCATCACCTTTCCCTCTCTCTCCACCATGACACCTCTTGTATGGAATTGTATAGATGCTGAAACACATCTGGTCATGTGGTCTCCTGCTCAGAATACATGACTGGTTCTATCTAAATGAAACCTCTAGGCCTCCCCGTGGCTGGGTTCCTCCCATTCTATGGGAGTGAGACAAAGCCAGAAGAGCATGCTTCCTCTCCTTCCTCTGAGCCTTTGCTGTAAGCTTTGGACCGATAGTGAAGCCAGGTCTGCTCACTCACCTCCTTTCCCCACCTCCTCTCTCCATACATCTGTGTACAGCATAACTCTTTTCCTACTTCCAAGAAGTTTCTCTGGCTCTGTGTGTCCTTAGAGCATGCTGCCTGTACTCCTACTATTTATCCTTCATAAGTATTGGCTAAACTTTAGGGGTTGACAGAGCAATACTTAGAGACAAGGACTTGAAGACATTGTCTTCAGCATCTAGAACCAAGCTTTATGTATAGCAGGTACTGGAAGACCCATTTTGAAAAGACTTTTCTTTCTGAATAGGTAAAAACTGGTGTGAAGAAGATGTGGAGAATGGAGGATGTGAATACCTCTGCCTGCCAGCCCCACAGATTAATGACCACTCTCCCAAATACACCTGTTCCTGTCCCAATGGATACAATCTAGAGGACAATGGCCGAGAGTGCCAAAGTAAGGCTTTTTCCTTTTCAACCATAAGCAGGACCTACAACAGGCAATAGGATAAAACACTAGCTATAAAAACTAGCCTGGATTTTAAGAATTCTGTTTTAATTCACTCTTTGAATAAATTAGAGAACATATCTGCTACCATTGCACACCAAGAGTTCATGTCATTCCTTGAGGATGAACTTCCAACTCACATAAGATGAGTTTACAGGTGACTATACCGATTTGTACGAATTAGTCCCATAACAGCACTGACCCAGCCAACTTGCAGATTCTTAAAGTCTTAACATTGTCCTCCAGAGAAAGATGTCTGAAATGAGGCTTAAAGAATGCCAGGGTTCCAGGAAAACTTCTGGTCACAGTGGGTGACATTATCTTAAACTCATACTTAAATGAAACTTGCATCTTGGTCTCTTGTTCTTAGCTTTTGACTAAGTGGCAAATTAAAACTTACATGTTGTGAATTAGGATCTCATAATGTGAGGTTTTTATTAGCATGATACTGAGTCCCTGCAGGGACAAGCTCAGTTTACTGAGAAAGCAATTACAAAACAATTTGACAGTGAGACTAGTATGCCTGGTAATATGGTTTTCAGAGCATTTCTTGCAACTTCCAGGAGCCTGGGACTTTGCTTAGAGAGGTCATTAAGTGTGGCTGTATATCTTTTTGAATTGTCAAATTCCCAGTGCTTACAGTTATGCCCAAAGACTTGTGTATCTGTGGTTTTGCTGAGGTTTCCCTTAGTTTTGACACATCCCCCATGCAACTTGATTCAGCAGTGGTTTGTTAATTTCCCAGTGTTAAAATAACCCACTGCATGGCTTGTCTGGACTAAAGAGCTAGCCACTCTGGAACCTTGGCATTAACCAGGTTCTTGGTTTTATAATTCAGGTACTGCAACTACTGTGAATTACAATGAGACAAAAGATACCAACACAGCAGAAATTTCTCCAACTAGTGGACTAGTTCCTGGAGGTATTGGGTTCAGTACTGCAAACAGTTAATCTCAACTAACAGCCACACTCTTTGTACCTGTCCCTTACATCATTAATGCAGCCTTTAACTCCTCGTTCTGCCCCTAACTGGTAACCTGTATTTAGATTCCAAAGACTTAGAACCTGCAGCTCTTAGCCTGACCTGACTTAGTAAGACATCTGTGAGAGAGCTGTTTGTGAAATGGCTATTATAACATGAGACTCACAAATACTTCTAGACCAGTTGTTCTTGGAATACAATTGGAGTAGATACAGAGCAGCAGTGGTGGATGCAAGAGGGCATGAGGCTCTCTACCAGGTGGGTGAATTTCTAAGTCTGAATTCAGATCCTTCTAAACTGATTCCCTTTATTCCCCTCTAGGGATCAATGTGACCACAGCAGTATCGGAGGTCAGTGTTCCCCCTAAAGGGACTTCTGCTGCCTGGGCCATCCTTCCCCTCTGTAAGTACATTCCCCACACATCTGGATCCAAGGAACTTCATAGATACTGGATGGCTGTTTCTAGTTCGTCTAGAGATGCCCCTTCCCGTAGCTCCTTGTTCTGTCACAGCACTCTGGATACTGAAGCACCCTTGCCCCTTCCCCAAGCTGCATGCTCCATCACCTTCTCTAAGAGTCCATCACCTTCTCTGCAGTAGTGTCCTTAGCACTGCAGCTGGCAGGCATGAATGTGCAGTTGTTATGTACAAGGTGCTCACTGCTTTCTACTTCAGAGTTGTTTGTCTGGCTTTATCCCCTTTCATAATAAGTCCCTTCCAGTGAAGAGCACTTTTCTCCTCCCCTTTGAAATATGTATAACGCTTCATACAGAGGAGATACATGAGTTCTTAAAACGATTTCTTGAGGAGTTATAGAAGGTACATTAAAGATAGTTAAGCCTTTTCAAGCCCAGGGAGAAGAACCTCTAACACTATCTAGGGCATGTGAAATGTAAGGTACTATGCTACAGTGGTCTCTTTATCTTAAATTATGGGATTCCAAGCTTAGCTAACTCACCAAGAGGACCATCTGAAGAACTCTCCAGAAGCTTCTGAAATTTGAACTCGATCAGCCTGGGGAGGAGCCAAGGACTCCACAACTGCCCAGGAGCTATGCATCAGAGTCTATAGAACAACACAACCTCTGGTCCGACCTTGTTTTAAGCTCTCACACCATTTATATTCTAATTTCTAGTCATCCCAGCTTCCTAAAACATGAAGATTTTATTTAATGTTAACAATCATGGATTCTTTAGCATCCTCCTTTTTTGTATGTTTTGAGACCAGACCTTGCTTAGTCACTTTCTAACTTTTTTTCAGTGCTCTTAGCAATGGCAGCAGTAGGTGGCTACTTGATGTGGCGGAATTGGCAACATAAGAACATGAAAAGCATGAACTTTGACAATCCTGTGTACTTGAAGACCACTGAAGAGGACCTATCAATAGACATTGGTAGACACAGTGCTTCTGTTGGACACACGTACCCAGCAGTAAGTCAGCTCTGTGTCTTTATGTACATGACTTGCAGTCAGACGTTTTAGAAAGGAGGCCACAACACAAACTATGATTCCCTGGGCTGGAAAGAGCCATTAGAACCATGGAGTCACCAAATATTGGGTTGGTCAAAATGTTTGTTTGGGTTTTTCATAAGCTATTATCAAAAAACCCAAACAAACTTTTTGGTCAACCCGCTACTTCATTTACTCCCTGAAGATTAGACAGTCTAGCCTGTTAGAATTTAAGTCAGTTGACAATTGTCTGCCCTGAACAGAATGACAAGTCAACTTAAGGACATCATTGTACAATTTAAGATATTTTGGGTTATGGAAGCTACATGTAAATATTAGCATGAACCAAAGATCTCCTTTTTGAACTTAAAGCAGGCACCTATAGGGTGGTTGACTTAAAGTCAGTGTATTGAGCAAGGTTCATTTAGCCAAAATGACCAAATGCTTGAAAATCACCTATCCCACTTCATAGAGCTATCTTTCCTTTCAACACTGGAGTCAGTCACTTGATCTTCAGTTGAAACCAACATGGAGTGTTTAGCCTTCACGTTTGGAACAGTCTGAACAAAACAAGAGCAGAGCTCTGGTGAAGCAAGAGTGGTGGTCAGTTCATGCCACACGTGTGTCTTTTCACATTTTTATCCACAATCTAAGGTCATTCAGGAGAATAGGCAGAATCAGTCACGCTATTTTCTCTCTCTACCCAATAAATATAGTTGAATTCAAGTTAAAATGCATTCGTGATGCAACTCAGTACAGTTTGAGGTCTGGCTTCCCTTCTGGGCACCTTTGGTCTCTGAATGAACAACTCAAAAACAAGGTTTGCTTTAGAAAATGAACTTGCTACCAACAAAGGAATCACCAAACTCACTCCATGCTTTTTCTGTTCCACAGATATCAGTTGTAAGCACAGATGATGATCTAGCCTGACTTCTGAGACAAGTCACGACCTTTGAGGTCTGAACCAGTGAAACCCCCCACTTCGGAATGGTAACCAAGCCAGTAGCTGAAGCCTCTTTCTTCCTCCCATCTGGAAGAACATCAAGATATCTTTGCGTGGATCAAGCTTGTATACTTAATCATTTTTATATTACTTTTGTAAATATTCCCATCCACATTCTCCTTCAGTTTTGGATGTGGTTACCAAAAGTATCTGTAACCCTTGAATTTCTAGACAGTATTGCCACCTCTGGCCAAATATGCACTTTCCCTCGAAAGCCATATTCCAGCAACGAAACTTGTGCTATAGTGTATACCACCTGTACATACATTGTATAGGCCATCTGTAAATATCCCAGAGAACAATCACTATTCTTAAGCACTTTGAAAATATTTCTATGTAAATTATTGTAAACTTTTTCAATGGTTGGGACAATGGCAATAGGATAAAACGGGTTACTAAGGTGAAATTGCCAAAAAAAAAATTTGTAAACTAATTTTGTACGTATGAATGAAATCTTTGACCTCAATGGAGGTTTGCAAAGACTAAGTGTTCAAACTACTGTACATTTTTTTTTTCAAGTGCTAAAAAAAAAATTAAACCAAGCAGCTTAACCATGGTTTGTGCCTATTCCTCTAGGATGAACTTCCGTAAACAGCCTGAGTAGTATCAGGTGTTCTAACTAAATATGTGAGCTCTAGATCTTGACATTGTATGATGAAGCCTATAATATGGCTTGTTTCTCTTACAACTAAGTACTTAATATTTGCCTCCCCAAATATTTCTTATTTGGTAAAAGAAGCTCGTTTAGCCAGTACGTACAACCCTTTGAGGAAATTTCCTACTCCAATTAGTTTCCTGATCCAGTAACGTATGCTAAAGATTTCTATTAATTCTCCTTTCTGTACTTGTCTCAGATTTCCATGTCCTAAAATTATGTATCATTCAAGGAAAAGTGCCTTCCAATGCATGGGTAAGGACTTTCTTCTTCTACACACTTAGACCATCGACCCTGAAGACAGCTAGGGAGGTAACAGGTAGTGCCATTCTTGAACAGTCTCAAGCAGTGGTTCTCAGTGGGGTTAAGTTTCGCATCTGCGTCATCTAGGAACTTGTTAAACACGCACATTCTTAGGCCCTACTCTGGACCTGCTCAATCAAAAGCTCTGAGAGAAAGGTCCATGAATATGTGTTTTCAGAAACCCTTCAGGTGATTCTGATGTAAACTAATATTTGAAAACCACTATTTTAAAGTGACTTCATGGAGAATCTATAAGGTGATCTAATCTGTCAGGCTTGCTGGCATAGAATGAATTCATCCTATGGACAATTTTCAAAACGTTGAATATGAAGAGTAGAAAAGGACACTGGGTAGAAGAAAAAGTAGCAGACAACTGGTGTAAGATTTCCATCAGATGGGCCATTTCTTTCTCTTAAACCTCAGGAAGCCAACAAGCAAGGGAAGAAATAAAGCTTTAACCCTGGGAAGATGCTCCAAGTCCAAAGCAAGGTGACGGTCCACTGCAGAAGGAGCAGCAGTCTTTGCAGATTGATCAGTGCAGTAGCCAAAGGATGAAGAGAAGATATTTTTGAATAGCTAAATGGATCAGTGGATGAGTCAGAGTCCACTTGCATATGGAATGTAAAAAAGACAGTTGTCATTTGGCTTGTGGCTTAGGTAAAGAGACCAATACTCTTAGATGAAGAAGGTGCTTCTGTCATCTTGTTTAATAGATACCCTCTTGTGATGCCAGGCAAATAGATGAGAGTGAATTCTGGTGTGGACCTTTTTTTGTGAGGGTGTGGAGGTCAGGCATACAGAGGAGAAGGATGAAGTTGTAAAGGTAGGAGTCTCTGCATGCCACCTGTTGCTTCATCTGCAAGTAGTCATTACACTAAACAGGATGTGGCCTGCTCCTGTGAGGTGTCTGAAGCGTCTGTTCTATAAGTAGGTGAGCATTCGTCCTATGTAAACTCTAAAGGCCATCTGGTTGACTGGGACTTTAACCTTGTTCTTGTATAAAACCCACTGATAGGTTTATTCATTTAGAGCAAAACAGAATTCCTTCCTTGGAAGCTTAAAGACAGCAGTGTTTCCCCCCCATTACAAGGATTATACAGTATTCAGTTCAGTTCAGTTCAGTCGCTCAGTTGTGTCTGACTCTTTGTGACCCCATCAATCACAGCACTCCAGGCCTCCCTGTCCATCACCACTCTTGGAGCCTACCCAAACTCATGTCCATTGAGTCAGTGATGCCATCCAGCCATCTCATCCTCTGTTGTCCCCTTCTCCTCCTGCCGCCAATCCCTCTCAGTATACAGTATTTGTCCACTATAAAGCCCAAAGTCATAGATTTTAAGAATAAACCCAAGCAGATCCTCTATCATCTCCTGGATTCCAGTCCCTGGTAGCACTTCCAGGTTTTAGATCCCAATTTCCAACCTTCAAAGAGTCTATAGCATTTCATTCTTTCACCTTGTCCTCTACAGAAGTAGCCAAGGACAGAAACTCTACCTTAAGAGGTACAAACTCACTTGAAGAAATGTGGTAACTAGATATTTCTATGGAAATTAGAACAGTTACATGGCTAATCAATTCAGCATGAAGTAATAGTTCATGGGAGACTAGAGTCTTGTGCATCGGGAGCCACACAAGAACTTTTAAGACTCCAATGTAAAACCTATTGGCATAAATTTGCTATGTCTCTAGAGTTTAATGTGGGAAATGAGAATTAATTAAGAGGTAAAGTATGAAGCTTAGCAGACACTAAAGAAGGATGTTTGAAGTTAAATGAGCCTGTCATGCAAGTCACAGAAAGGAAGCCCTCTAGAGACTTTACCAACTGCTACGAAGACTGATGATAAACAGACCTGTGGCCTCTGGTAAAGAAATTCAGTCAAGGTTTTGATTCCAAATTTTTAAATGGCCTTTGCAAGCTATCCGTTTGGTAAGAAATATCCCTAGTTGTTCAATCAGCTCTTAAAACATAGCTATTTTAAAGTCTTGGTATCATTTCTAAGCCTCTGGTGTTCTATTCTTGATGAACACAAGGCAAAATACTGGAGACTTCAACTTTGACACTTGCTTCTGTTCCTTATATCTTTGGAAATCTGATAACCTTTCTAAAAACATGAGAAGACAGGCTTTAAATAGCAAAGATATAGGGAACTGACTCTTCAGTTAACACTTAGAAAACGGAAGACCTAAATTGAAGACTACCTTTTAGCTATCCTCATGCCGAAGCAGAAGATTCTGAGGGGGGTATGCGCCTGTGTCATGCAGTCTAACTGGAGTAATTTCCTAGAATTCTTACCTTGGGAATTAGTTTATTATTTTGAACCCAATAGAAGTTGGAATTCTTGCTTTTAATGGTGGGGCAGCTCTTAAAACACATCTGTACTTTTGCTATAACAATTTCTATCCAAGAATGAGGAATACAACCTGTTAGTCTTTATCACTCATTTGGGGCCCTCAGTTTAAATGGACCTAAATTGTGGGAGTTCAGGAAAACATAACAGTTGATCTTCACAACAACCTGAATAGATAAGTATTATCTCCATTTTGTAGATATGAAAACTGAGCTGGCAAATAATGGGTGACTCCAAACCCTGTGTGCTTACTGGCACTCCTCTCAGACAAAGAGGCAGTGCTGTGTGAAGGTTAAATTGAATGTCACATCGTGTGTTTGCTGAGTTTCCTTTACTAATGACCTTGGATGCGTCCGCGGTTTCTCAGACACCCACAGTGACTGACTTCCAATATGGCAGCACGAGGAGGGTATGACACTATCACCTCCATGTCAGGTCGGCACAGAATAAATGTTTGTTCAGTGCCAGGCCTACAAGATGCTAAAAGTTCCAGAATTAGTTTCCTTGGCCATGGGAAGTAGAGTAGATCACTGGATTACAAGGTGAAAGATGAAGAGTCCCCAAAAGGAATTTATAAACATGCTACATCATTTCTGTGTATGAAGACATTGGGGAAAACAAACTGGAACACAATATATCTTAAATATTGAGGTTCTCATAAGGAGATACCTGCCCAAGAAGACAGAAAGAACTCTGACTTGAGTCCATGGATTGATGATGCAATACTAACCCTGGGTCTTAGGTATTCTGGAATCTACCCATGAGACCTGAGCATTGCTCATATTTCACACATGCACAGAGGGGAAAGAATTCTTCAAATGAAATGACTGGCTTTGACAAAACTCTCTTGTTTTTTAAAAATGTCACTTGATACCAAAATATGACTTAAGAGTATGTAAGGCCTCAGGAGTTCAGAGCATACAACCAGTTATCATGCTCAGGATCTTCAGAATTCTAGAGGCACATGTTGGAACATATCCCATCCTGCTGACCTGTAGATAAATATTTCTTTTATTAATAAACTACATGTAACTTAAATAAAGTTTATTTTTGAGAGAATTGTTGTGTCATTGTTTTTTAGTCACTAAGTCATATCCAAGTCTTTGTGAACCCCTGGACTGCAGCCCACCAGGCTCCTCTGTCTATGAGATTTCCCAGGCAAGAAAGAATACTAGAGTGGGTTGCTATTTCATTCTCCAAGGGATCTTCCTGGATCAGGGATGGAGCCAACGTCTCCTGCATTGGTAGGTGGACTCTTTCGCACTGAGCCACCAGGGAAACCCAAATTGTTATGAGCCTTTCCTTTTTCTAAAGAAATTTTCCAAAAGTTTTTACCCAAATCTTTCTCCTTTCCTCAACTGAAGATGGCTCAGTCTCCCCTTTCTGGGAACCAGATCTGGATACATCAAGTTGAAAGAATAAGAGACGCCCCATTTCTGCCATACTTAGAAGTCAATTTAGTGTCTCACCACAGGCAGCCAATATTACACCCTCTCAAACCCCACCTCTCCACCTCTCATGAGAGAAATGAAAATCAAAGCCACTATTACCAAGGAATGTTGGGTCAGAGCTTCATCCCTCTGGATGACAGAGAACAGGCCCTGAAGGGAGGAAGCCCCAGGGTGACTGGACAAGACAGGCCTTGACAAGCAAGAAAAATCATTTTGATACTTTCTGCTCATCAACTCTTAAGTGGTCTGTGTTGAAACTCATTTATGATAAGGCTAAATTTTTTGTGAGCCTTAGAGATAGATAATCCATCTGAAACTTTCCAAGCAATGGCTCCTGAATGTTTGACTGATATTGGGTGCTAAACCTTGAAACTGGCACAGGCAGTAGTAAGAAGAAAATAAGGAAATTGAGGGAAAGAGAAACTGTAATTAAAAAAAAAAAGTCTCTAAGGGACTTCCCTGGTGGTTCAGTGGTTAAAACTCTGTACTTCCAATGCAGGGGGGTGATCTCTGGTTAGGGAACTAAGATCCCACATGCTGTAAGTGAAGTGAAGTTGTGCGGTCATGTCTGACTCCTTGTGACCCCATGGACTGTAGACTACCAGGCTTCTCCATCCACGGAATTTTTCAGGGAAGAGTACTGGAGTGGGTTGCCATTTCCTTCTCCAGGGTATCTTCCTGACCCATGGATTGAACCCAGGTCTCCTGCAACGCAGGCAGACGCTTTACCATCTGAACCACCAGGGAAGCTCCACATGCTGTGCAGTACAGCAAAAAAAGAAAAAAAAAAATCTTTAAAAGCTCAACAGAGAGTCCTTAATGAACTTAAGATTCACTTAATGAATGAAGTGTTGAATGAATACCAGCTTTGCAGTGAGAGAAATGTAAATTTGGTTGTTTCCTACTCCACTAGACTAACTTCGGTCACGGGTAAGTTGCTTATGACCCAAACTTGTGTCCTTCTCTTAAAATCCTAACCCCTACTTGCGGAGTCTTCCTAAGGCAAAGAGGCAACGTTTATAAAATGCTGTACTCAAATAACAGCTGCTTATTTCCCTTCCAATGCCAAAAAAAATTGTAATTTATTTCCCCCCAAAAAATCATAATTCATTTTTTTTCAAAGTAAAGTTAAAATTCTTCACTTGTGTCTGTTTGGAGATCTGATTTTGGTCTGCACTCATACTAACCCCATATGCAAGTGTTCCCTCTGAGGTCTCCCCTTGAAATTCTAGCCTTTGGAGATCTTTTCCACTCCAAGAAATCAAGATTAATGGTGTTGTACCTATGAGCTCTGCAGAAACCCTCATATGTGTGACCTTCTGCTGATTAAAGAGCCAAAATGACTAATTCAAGTTCACTGGTTATACACAGAAGTCTGTTTAACCAGTGGGGGAAGAAGATATTAAACTTTGTACCACTCCAGAAGGTGAAATTAGCTTGATCTTTGGATTTATCATGCTAAGCTAATGTGATGGGCCGGAAATCTGAAAAATGTGGATGAACACCAAATTGCAGGTTTGAATATTTAATTAATGCTCTAGGCTCTTATTTAGAGGTATTTCTTGCCTACTGGTTGATTGAGGGCAGAGTATGGTTTAAACCCATTGTCATTTATGTTTTCTTAAATTCACCCATTTACAAGTGAAAGTTAGACTGAGAATAATTCTTTATAAGCAAATTTGCCTTTTTACCTGACCCCAAACAATGAGTCCTGTGATTTCCCAAAAAGGGCTTATAAATGCTGGAGGATAATTTTAGATAATTAGATAAAAACAGACATTCCTTCACTGGCTTCAGGGGACCTACAGTGACAGTTTCTGAAAGGTTCTAGAACTTTATAATTGGCATATCCTAAATTGATCATCAGATATTCCAGCCACAAAATTAAAACACACTTGATCCTTGGGGGAAAAGCTATGACAAACCTAGAGAGTGTATTTAAAAGGAGAGCCATCACTTGGCCAACAAAGGTCTGTTTAGTCAAAGCTGTTTTTTCCAGTAATCAAGTACGGATGTGAGAGCTGGACCAGAGAGAAGGCTGAGCACCAAAGAACTGATACTTTCAAACTGTGGTGCTAGAGAAGACTCTTGAGAGTTCCTTGGACACCAAGATCAAACCAGTCATTCTTAAAGAAAATCAACCCTGAATGTTCATTAGAAGGACTGATGCTGAAGCTTCCATACTTTGGCATCTAATGTGAACATCCAACTCACTGGAAAATACCCTAATGCTCAAAAGACTGAAGGCAAAAGGAGAAGGGGGCGTCAGAGGATGAGATGGTTAGATACCATCACCAACTCATTGGACATGAATTTGAGCAAACTCCAAAAGATAGTGAAGGACAGGGAAGCCTGGCATGATGAAGTTCATGGGGTTGCAAAGAGTTGGACATGACTGAGTGGCTGAACAACAACCAATTGATCATGAGTTTGGGGGAAATACAAGTTCTGGAACTTTTAATGAAAATGAGGAAGGATGTATGTGAACCAAATTTTTCAAAAGATACCTCTACACACAAATACACACACACACACACACACACACACACACTCTCTCTCTCTCTCTCTCTCTCTCTCTCTCTCTTTCTCTCTTCATTTGTCCTTATTTCATTTATTTGTTCAATGCTACCTATGTGCCAAGCTTTATTTTGGATTCTGGGGAACCAGTGGAGAACAAGACAAGCAAAAGCCCCATCGTTCATGGTGCTTTCTAACTGGAAGCCAGGAATAGGACAGATGTTAATAAGTCAGGTAGTGATAAGAACTCCAGAGAAAAACAAAACAGAGCAGGGGATTAGAGAATGAAAGAATGAGCTATTTTAGAGACAGCAGGCAAGGAAGCCTTCCAAGGAGGTGACTTGCGCAGAGAACCTGATGGAAGCGAGGGAGCAGTCCATTGAGGACACTGCAAAAGTCCTGAGGCAGAAGCCTTCTTGTTTCATCTATGATAAAGCAAGATGGCCAAGTAGGTAGAGGTGACCAAGACAGAAAGAGAGGGGAGAAGGGAGCAGCAAAAACCAAGCAATATAGACTTCAAAGGCTGTGGAGGAGATTTGGGATTTCAAGTGATGGGCCAGCTTGAGAGAGTTTGGAGGCAGTGGAGGTACATCCCATTTTAAAAGGATCATGCTGGTTGCTTTGTTGAGAATAGGCTGCAGGGAGGCAGGGGTGGAAGCAGGGAGATAAGTTAGGAGACTATGGCAGTAGACAGGTAGATGGCCATGGCTTGGGCAAGTCTGGTGGGGATGGAAGAAAGCTCTAGTCCACATGCAGCTGGTGAAGGCAGGGTGGGGGTGCAGGGTATGTGCACAAGCCGCCTCCCTGGAGGGGAGAATGTGTTATAATACTTGGTCCCCGCATTCAGGAAAAGCTCACTGGTTGCTATCTCAACCATACTCTCTTGCCTGCTGGGTATCAGCCTGGCTGCACCCTGACTGGGCAGGATGACAGGCATGACCACAGCATCAGTGGAAACACTCAACGAGGCTGCATGGAAGTAAGGGGAATGGCGTGCTTCTCCTCCCTGACAAGGGAGAAGAACAAAAGAGCCTGGAGCATAAATTCCAGTCTGCACAAATACACGTGATTCACCCATTCAAAGGGAGTCCTCCTATCTGCTAGGGTCCTTTTCTGTACAGAGTTCTATGCTGGCTCTTGAGTAACTTACTGTACAGATAAGTTTTCTATAGTCACACAATTTTTCAATGTAATGGGTCTAGACAGGATCCAGCATTTTCCATCTAACCAATCACCTTGTATGTTCCCTGTTACCCATCTGGTCTCTAAAGGCATTGGATTATCGAAACTACTTCCCCCAAGAAATGTCAGGATCCTGGTATTTGTCAGTTGAGAGGGATCCCAGTGTCACTGACGTGGATACTTGCCTGATACAATTGGTAACAAGCCCCCAAAGGGGAAAAGTCTATGTGTGTGTCAGTCACATCGGACTCTGCGACCCCACAGACTGCAGCCCTCCAGGCTCCTTTCTGACTGGAATTCTCTGGGCAAAAATAATGGAGTGGCTTGCCATTTCCTCCTGGAGGGGATCTTCCCCACCCAGGGACTGAACCCATGTTTCAAATGTCTGGCTATATTTACCCAGCAAGGAGAACCCATTCTTCAGACAATGTCCTACGTAAATCACCCACAGAGTCACAGTTACACACCTAATAAGTCTAGAAATTCAACAAGAGTTTGAGTCTTAATATTGGAAAAAAAAAAAAAGAGGAAGAAGGACATTTTGTTTTGGAAGACAGGAGCCCCCTAAAACTCCAAATCTGAGAAAAAGTGTGTGTGTATATATATACACACAATATATATATATATACATATATATATTAAAGTGTAAGATTATTCCTCTTTCAGAGGAAAAGATTTTTTTTTTTTTAAGTAAGGTGAGTCTCTGAAGGGCACCCACGCATGCCACAGAATAGAAGCCAAATATTAACAAACAGCTTAGAAACAGAAAACAACCTCTTGGCAGACGTCAGCACCAGTACCTGTTTTCATTCAGAAAAGAGAACCAACCTTTCCTATCTGAGGATCCAGTCACCTCAGGTAGGACGGGGCTGGGCTAGAGGCTACGTGCGGTTGTCCCTGGCTTCTCCCTCCCCTGCAGCGGGCACTGTGTTCCCGGCCGTCGCCGTCGGCGCACTGTCTCCATTAGGAGGCAGATAAGATTTCCACGGGCCTAATGAATCATGCCAACTCGCCAAAAGTGGCACACCATTGGCATAGGGCTCTCTAGTTCTCTCAGAAATCAGTGACATGAAGGTGCAAAAAAAAAAGACAAGTTAAAACCCAAAGTAACTGTTGTTTCCTTTGCCTTGGCAGGAGGGCTGGAAATGTCTCGGGAAATGAAATTTTTATACTGCTGCGAGAGAAGAGAAATCGTTGGAGAGGCTGAAGGAGGTCCTGGGCTGGGTTTGGGGCGTGATTGATGAATTGCTCTGCCTTCTAGAACTAGAGGCTTCAGGAGGGGGTGGGGAAGTGCTGGGAATCAGGAAGGCGGAGAAGAAGGCGGAGCCACGTGGTGCATGCGCGGACTTACGGCGCTCCGCGGCCGGACCCCGGGAACGCCTAACGGGCAATTGGAGACAGCTGACAGTTTCTGTCCTGTGAACCCTTCCACCTCTCCAGCCCCTCAGGAAAGTGTGTGGCACATGCTTCACACCTCGTGTGAGTGGCTTTTGATGAAAGTCTTGGAAAGTCAGTCACAAATGCAGGTTGACTTGACAGCAGAACAGGGACCTACAGAACAATCCAGTAACTGAACTGAACTCAATAGCTGCCAGAATTTAGAGAGTAGAAGCCCCCCTGGGACCCTTAGAACTCTTTAGTGGGAACCATGGGCTTTCTACACAATGTGGGATGGAAGTCCAAGCCCTTATTATCTGGAGCTTAGAGGGTAGAGTCACTCTAAGCAATGCTACAAATGATACCGTGTAATAGGTGGGGTCTGGTGGCTTTTAGATGATGTGAGCTCAGCATTTGCTAGTCGCTGTACAGAACTTATCATAGCAACAACCTGTAAGGGCTTGGAGTGTTTCAAATCATGGAGTCACTTTTGCAAACTGCCAATATGACTGTGGCCCTCCCCATCTTAGATGACTACTTGCCGTCGACAGAATGAAAGCTGGAGTCCTTCGGCTCAGGCGCGAGACCACCATGACCTGACCTCTGCTACTCAGCTCTCTATCCTGTGATTCCCCAGGCTAAACTTCATGCTGCAGTAACACTGAACTGTTTGTGACCCCGGCCCTGCTCTGCAAATTGCTGCCTCCCATGCAAAGCCGAGTCTCCGCTCAAGCTCTTCCCACTGCTTTGTGAGCTCTTCTCATCTCTCCTCACTTGGTTCTTACACTTCTTCTAAGACTTAGTTCACACATCACCTTCTCCAGGAAGCCTTCCCTGCTGCCCCAGTTTGGCTCATGTGTCTCTTATCGACCCACATATAATTCCACAAGAGCATGTACAATTCTTATGTAGAGATTATCTACTTTTATGTGTATAACTTCCTGATTGAATGAAATAAAAGCTTCTCTAATGTAATAGTCTTGGTAATCTTTGTCCCCCTACCCTCATCCCCACCAGGGTGTATAGCATGAAGTGGGGCACTTTTTAACATGAATACCATTCATTAAACTTAATCCCACAAGTGCAGGCAAGATTTTGTAAAACAGCATACCAGCCTTCAGGTGAGCATAATCTCAAAGAAATACCCGTTAGAGGTTATTTACCTTTGCCAACATATCCTACACCACACGCAAATTGGAGGTCCTTTTATGAACTTAAGTTCGGGGAGCACAAGGCTGTTTTTTAGTCACATGTTTTGCTTACATAATAAATCTTACATCTTTGAGGGCAGACTGAATATTTTGAAACAGCAAAAATCATTGAGTGGGGACTTCCCTGCAGGTCCAGTGGCTAGGACTCCTCACTCTCAATGCAGGGGGCCTGGGTTTGATTCCTGGTCAGGGAATCAGATCCCATATGCTACGACTAAGAATTCACATGCTACAACTTTAGATTCTTTATGCCACAACAAAGATTGAAGGTCCCATGTGCCACAACTAAGACCCGGTGCAGCCAAGTAAATAAACAAAATCATTGAGTGTTCTGCTAGGGACCGTAGTAATTTGTCATGTTGGTTAAAAACATTTTGAGACCCTCCCTGGCCATCCTAACGAGGAACTCATACAGAACATACTTCAAGCCAACAGCACCATCTTTGAAATAAACACATAACCAGCCCAGGGAATTACATCTAGGTTACTATATACTGCTGAGACTATTTAAAAAGTTATTCTGTAACTTGACAATCACAACTGTTACTTCATTTTAGCATTTAGAATTAGTTTGCCAACACACAACTTAAATAGCATGGCTACAAAAAAGCTCAGTTCCACAAGCCTTCCTGTGTTCTTGGGAAAGTGTTATGAAATTGGAGTTCCAATCTTAGTTTTGCCACTTACTTGCTTTACAGTCCTGGTAACTTCTCTTCTAGCTCCAAGACTCCATTTCTTCATCTGTAAAATGAGTCAATGATAAAATCCAACTCAGTTATCAGAGAGTTGAAAGTCAACACTCACAAACCCCGTGACTTACTAAGCACTACTACACACACACAGGATTCTGGGTACTCTGAAACACAGATGATTGAAATGAAGCCTCTCTTATTTATAGCTAAGTAACAAGGCAAAACTGTGCTCAATGGGTACTAAATAAATGTGGCAAGCAGACAATAAGCTCTCTGATTGCTAGGAGATGGAGAAATTTGGGGGGTTGCCGTGGTGTGAAAAAGGAGGAATTGTTTTTGTGTCCATTAGAGCAGGGCCAACCTCTCCAATCTCTGGAACATGGACCAGTACTTCCTGTCAGATCAGTGGGGGCATTAGTTTAGAAATAAAGTGCTTAATAAATGTAATATGCTTGAATCATCATGAACCCCCCCACCCCCCGTCCTTGAAAACATTGTCTCCCACAAAACTGGTCCCTGGTGCCAAAACGGTAGGGGACCACTGCATTAGGGTACAATTTTTTTAAGAATCACACCCCTTGTTAAGTCTGATAAAACCAAAGGATCTGCCCAGAAAAAAAGAAGCAAAACTACATTTCATTTCAGGGATCCTTGTATCTCCTTGTGCCTATATATGGATTCTAAAAATGTCCATACCCCAGGGCACGAGTCTCTGGTTTATACATTTAAATAAACGCACATTTTCCACGACTGTCTCCTTTTCCCTAAGATTCTACACATATGTACTCTGAGATATCATCACTTATGACTTTCTCAAGGTATATGCCCAGAAGTGTGAGGTGATACCTCCTTGTAGTTTTGCTTTGCATTTATCTAATAATGAGCGATGCTGAGCATCTTTTCATGTGTTTACTAACCATCTGCATGTCTTCTTTGGTGAAATGTCTATTAGCTCTTCTGGGGGTGGAATGGGGTGGGAGGTGGTAGGGAGGTTCAAGAGAGAGGGGATATATGCATACCTATGGCTGATTCATGTGAATGTATGGCAGAAACCAACAAAATATTGTAAAGCAATTATCCTTCAATTAAAAATAGATTTTTAAAAATAGTGTATTAATGTATAGAAGTAATTAATACCTTATTTAATAACAAAACCTAACAGATTTTTCTATCTGCAGAGCTATAATGTTAGGGAGTTGATTTACAAAATACTCATCACCAGGAATATAATGTTAGCTTGCCCTGTGTTACATATCAAGTGTGTGTATTTTGAGTTCTGCAAATGAGGAATCATTTTGTCACCATATCTGTGTTTCACTCAAGAGAAGAAGTGTGTCATTAATAGTAAAAGTGGGGTGCCAGAGTTAAGAGATTTGAGTTCTGATTTTAGTTTTGCCACTCACTTGCTTTGTAATTCTAGTAAATTCACTTTCATCTCCAAGCCTCCAATTTTGTTTTTTTACCTGTAAAATAAGTCAATGATAAAATTTGACTAAGTCACTTCACATAACTCTCTTAAGGACCAGAAGAGATAACAAATGGGTACTATCTCAATATGAGGTGTTTTTTTTTTTTCAGGGCTGTTTGGAAAAAAAAAAAAAAAAAGCCTTATGTACATTTCATAGGTTCACTTGCCAGAAGGAAATTTCATTGAAGCTTGACATCACAGACTTTTAGTTTACAATGAAAATCACTATAAACAATGTTCGGGGTTTAAAATAACACCACCCATATTGACAATGCCAAGTCATTCACACTGATGACAAATGAAAGGCATTCCCTAATTCGTTGAATCTTCCATTGATGTTAGTTGTGTCTCCCTCCCAAAAGCATTGTATTACATTAGAAAGGTGTACCTGCTTTACTAATACATAGGCATTGTTTGAGTTGCAATGTAGAAGAAAATGCTGAATGATTTTCTCATAAACTTATATTTGAGGAAGTATTTTTCACTCATGAGTTGAAAATGGCTTATAAAATGATGGCTTCAATCTTAAAACAAATTCCTCTTGTTATTTTTGCAGTTTGAGTTACTAAGCTCCTTGGCTGGCACTGGCCTATCCCAAGAGCTGATGCAATAAAGTGAAACTCATTGAGAGTGGCTGCTGCAATCAGATGCTCAAGTTGCAATACGGTTCTTAAAAAAAATTAGTTAACAGTGTAGAAGGAAATACGTAGAATATCATGCCCAGAAGATTGTGCTTATTCAAAATGACAACAAATTTACAGCAAATTTATAGAGTTGTGTTATGAACAAGTCCTTAAGATGTGTATTTCTGAGTCCTTAAACCATAAATAAAATCTAAAATAATCACTTAAAAAAAGAAAAAAACTCCAGCCATTTTTAAAATGTAGCAATATAACTCTGGTTTGGGGATTTTGTAAAGCCAGACCAGACTTATTTAGTTGAATGAGAAACCTTGGACACCAAGAGTAATTTTTCAGTGATAGTATTTGCACCCCCCTCAGAGCATCTCAGGCTTTCCAAGTGGCTCAGTGGTAAAGAATCTACCTGCAATGCAGGAGATGTGGGCTCGATCCCTGGGTGGAGAAGATCCCCTGGAGCAGGAAATGGCAACCCACTCCAGTATTCTTGCCTGGGAAATCCCATAGACAGAGGAGCCTGACAGGCTACAGTCCATGGATTCAACTGAGCATCCGTGCACAGAGCCTCTCTGTAAGGAAAGGCACCTGCCTATGTGCAGCTTTCATCAAATGGAGTCACTTCATTTTTATGTGAGGAATTCCCTCAAGCCTGTGAAAAATTGAGCAAAGCTTTATCTGCAGGCATTTTGGAAATTAAAATGTTTTTCCTGCTGCTTTTCTCTAGGCTTTCACTGCCAACATATCTCCTGCCCACAGCTGCTAGATTCATCTTCCCAAAACACACTTTTCAGACATCATCCTTTTTACCATGGGAACCACTGAAGGTTTCAGAGTGAAGGCCAAGCCCTTGAGCCTAGTATTCAAGGTTCTCTAAATGGCTTTTCTACTAAATTCAACCAAATGTTCAAGAAGGAAATAGTACCAGTTTTGCCCAATCTCTTCCAGAAAATTAAAGAGGAAGGTGTATTTCCCAAGCCATTTCAAAAGATTCCAATACCAAAACCAGGCAAATATTATGAGAAAACACCAATAACCCTCATGAACATTCTAAACAGAAAGGAAGGGGGCAGGGCACAATCTTTAAAAGAATGACATAGTCATAGGACGTGACAGTAACTGGTTAGAACCAACTAGGTCCCAATGGGGGAAGATTCAACTTCCAATAGACCTTGAGCCTCATTATATGCTCATTGTAATGCTTTAGTATTCTAAATGACACACCCACCAGTGAGGTGATGGCCCAATTCCTGGAAATCCATTTGGGTAGTGGCCCAATTTGGGTGATGGCCCAATTCCTGGAAATTCCCACTCCTTCTCCAAAATAGAATAATCCTCCCACTTATTAACCTATGAAATTGCCCAGCCCATAAAATCTAACCACATCATGTTTCAAGGCCTCTTGCCTTCTGAGATGGCCCACACACTGTCTATGGAGTACAGTTCTCCCAAAGCCATTCTTGTCTTTTGAGACCAGCTGCATTCTGTCTATGGAATGTGTATCCCTAAATAAATTCACTTCTCACCTATCACTTAGTCTCTCGCTAAATTCTTTTTGCCACAAGACATCACAAACCTGAGCTTCATTAAGTCCTGAGATCAGGTGTGTGAGCTCAGATAAAAGACATTTAAAGACGTGGGTTTGAGTCCCAGTCTGGGTTTAGGTTGGGTTCGAGTCTAGCTCGTGGGTTTGAGTCCCATCTGAGTTGCATGATTTCACACTGATGTAAAAATTCTTGGCAAAATATTAGCAAATCACACCAACAATAAAATGAAAAGATTAATATAGTATAGCCAAATGGGATTTATTCTAAGGATGCAGAGCTGCTTTATAATTTGAAAATAAATCAATGTACTTTATAATATTCATAGATTTTTTTCTAAAATATAGTTGTCTCAACAGATGCAGAAATACAATTTGACAAAATATAACATCAACTCCTGATTAAAAAAAACTCTAAGCAAACTTGGAGTAAAACCTCCTCAACCTCACAAAGAGCATTGCCAAAATGCTTGCAGCAGCTAACATCTTAATAAAACAATGTTTTTCCCCTAAACACTGTTCCCAAAGATGTTTGCAACTTACTCACTTTCTTCATTTTGTAGGTCTCCTGACCTCAGGGTGTTTTTTGTTTGTTTGTTTGTTTTTAGTTTCCTAAGTTCATGCCAGAGATGAGTGCTTCAGTAACTTATGTCAGAGAGTTTGCAGCCCTCTTCCTAATTTGGCCAGATAGTCATGCAGAAGCATCTGGGAGCCACAGAGATGAAAAGATTAGACGTAGAAAACAAATAGCCAGAATAATAGAAAAACTATTTCCTGAGAGTATTTATCAGATGGGACAAATTTTTTTTTGTAAAAGCAGCTTTCTGGTCTTATTTTGAAAGGGCTCTATCCTCTGGATTATTTTATGAACACATCCCTTGTCTTACTACTGAAATATTTAGAGAGATAGAAAGCATACAGTAAGAAAATTTTTAGTTTTGTTTTAATAAAAACATAATCACATTACTTTATTTTTGGGGGCTCCAAAATCACTGCAGATGGTGATTGCAGTCATGAAATTAAAAGACACTTACTCCTTGGAAGGAAAGTTATGACCAACCTAGATAGCATATTAAAAAGCAGAGACATTACTTTGTCAACAAAGGTCCATCTAGTCAAGGTATGATTTTTCCAGTTGTCATGTATGGATGTGAGAGTTGGACTATAAAGAAAGCTGAGTACCAAAGAATTGATGCTCTTGAACTGTGGTGTTGGAGAAGACTCTTGAGAGTCCCTTGGACTGTAAGAAGATCCAACCAGTCCATCCTAAAGGAGATCAGTCCTGGGTGTTCATTGGAAGGACTGATGCTGAAGCTGAAACGCCAATACTTTGGCCACCTCATGCAAAGAGTTGACTCACTGGAAAAGACCCTGATGCTGGGAAGGATTGGGGGCAGGAGGAGAAGCAGACAACAGAGGATGAGATGGTTGGATGGCATCACCGACTCAATGGACATGGGTTTGGGTAGACTCCAGGAGTTGGTGAGGGACAGGGAGGCCTGGCGTGCTGCGATTCATGGGGTCGCAAAGAGTCAGACACGACTGAGCAACTGAACTGAACTGAACTGAATCACATTACACATCTCTTACAATCTGCATTTTTTTCATTTAGCCATAAATAATGACAACTTTCCTGTGTCATCTGTTTTGTCTAAAACATGATTTTGTAGGTTATATGACTGTGCCACAATTTACTTAACTCTGTCCCTGTTGATGAGCATTTTGCATCAAATTTTTCTAAATTTGTCATTTTAAAGAGTATTTCCATTTCTTCCCACCCATATAGTAAACAAGAAACCCCTCAGATTTTTCTCATAGCCGAGATGACTAATCCTCATAGAAATCTACAAGTTTACACTCTGGAATGAATAAACCAGAAAGACTTTGAATGAAAACAGGGTAATCAAGTTGAGAGTCAACATTGTCCTTTTTAAGAGCACTAATTGTGTTTGTTCCCAAAATGATTCAGCCATATTTATACACCTGTGCACATACATGGGCATGCACACACACGGGCATCACAGAAATGTGGTGGTTTTAATTTGATCAAGAAAAAGATCTTTAGTTGCTAATGGTTGGAATTTCCTCTAAAAATGGCCAGGTCCTGGACTGAGACATGGATGATGGATGGGGAAAACCACCAGCCAGCCAGCTCACCTAGTGCTTTAATCAGCATTTTAATCAGCATTTTATCCCCATACTCTTACATTTAAATAAACAGCCAAGGGCCACAAAAATTTTGGAAAAAACTCCCACAATAAAAAGACTTATTAAATTAAATAAAGAGGCAAAAAAGGGAACTTCAGGAGAAAGAGTTTCCATGGAGAAAACAGATGAAACTGTCCAAAAGTATTTCTATAATTCACAGCGTTAAGACAAAAGATATTGCAGGCATAAACCAAAGGCAGGATGCTATATAAAAAAAGAACTTTCAGAGAATAAGAAAAAGCTCTTGGAAGTTAAACACTGTAACCAAAATTAAACGGCTCAAAGAGGACTCAAAGTCGGAAAAAAGTTCCAAAAAGTAGAACAAAAGACAAAGGAAAAAATAGGAGACAAAATATATGAGAACTAGAGGATGAGTTCAGGAGATCCAACACCCAGAGAGAGAGTTTCAGATAGAAGGTTTGGAAAAAATGAAATAAAGAATATCATCAAAGAAATAATATATGAGTACTGACTAAGAAAAAGATATGAGTTGTCAGGTTGAAAGGCCCACTTAAAGGTCCAGTCCAGTGTACACACACACACACACACACACACCATGACATAGCACCACAACACTTCAGAAAACCGAGGATGAAGTGGTTTATAAATATTTCCAGAAAAATAAAATAAGTCACAAATAAAAGATCAGACATCGCAGTATCATTGAACCTCTCAACAACAATGCTAACACTAAAAGAAAATGTAGTAAAGGCTTTAATATGCTGAAGAAAGGTTAATCAAAGGTTAATCTAGAATTCTATACACAAGCTACGAGTCAAATGTGGGCGTGAAGGTAACACATTTTCAGACATGCAAGGTCTTAAAAAGATTTATCAAATAAATAAAAGGTTAAGTGATTATTATTTCCAAGGAAATAAAAAGTAGTTTTATAAGAATAATAAAAATACTGTAAGTTGTACAAGAAAAGTAATAAAAATACTACTGCTGGGAATAAGATTTACATTCTAAAAGTCTAAACTTTAATTGTTAATACAAGGCAAGGTTGTATAATGGAAAGATGTAAGGAGAGAGAATGTGGAGGTAGAAAATTGGGAAAGTGAGTCAAATCTTCATGGTTTATTCTAAGTCAGTTGATAATATATAACTCAAGGGGGAAAAAACAGAGTATAGCAATAAAGTCTTATCATTTAGAAAGCAGAGTGAAAGATTAACAATAACAGCAGTAACAACACCTGCTGGGCTCAGGGGTGAGGGAGACTACTATTTTTCATCATAATCATTACAGAACTTTTTGACTTTTAAAACTATACCTACATAAAAATTCTGTAGGTAAAACTATACCTACAGAATTTTTAAATAAAAATCACTATAAAAGAGAGAATGAAGCAAGGGCTCCAATGGCATCAACCCACAGGATTGAGGAAGTTCCTTTATGCTTTGGCATAAGGAAGATAAGATGATGTTCCAAGAAACAGGTTGGACTCTGAATTCCCTGATGCAATGAGGAATGATGTACAGGTTGAGTCAGCGATGCCAGAGGCACAACAAAAGAACAGGAGCTCAAGTTGAAATAGCTACACAGAAAGTTTTCAAAACACACACCAGGATCAGGAACTGCTTTCTCTATGGGAACTCTCCCCTGAACGCAGGCAGGGAGAACACCGTCTGTTAGAGATCTAGGCCCTGGATCAGAGAACCGCATTTTGCAAAATGGAAGCCATAAAAGAGGATGCTGGGAAGGTTAGTGAGCATACAAAGGTGGAGAGAAAGTGAGAGAGATATGAACTGACCATTTATTGCCTGTGCTATAGCTTTCCTGGTTGTCGTTCAGTTGCTCAGTCATGTCTGACTCTTTGCGACTGTAGCATGCCAGGCTTCCCTGTCCTTCACCATTTCCAGGAGCTTGCTCAAACTCATGTTCATTGAGTCCATGATGCCATCCAACCATCTCATCCTCTGTTTTCCCCTTCTCCTCCTGCCTTCTATCTTGCCCAGGATCAGAGTCTTTTTCCGTGAGTCAGCTCTTTGCATCAGGTGGCCAAAGTACTAGAGCTTCAGCTTCAGCATCAGTCCTTCCAATGAATATTCAGGATTGATTTCCTTTAGGATTAACTGGTTTGAGCTCCTTGAGGTCCAAGGGACTCTCACGAGTCTTCTCCAACACCACAGTTCAAAAGCATCAATTCTTCAGCATACAGCCTTCTTTGTGGTCCAATTATCACATCCATACATAACTACTGGAAAAATCAGAACTTTGATGGACCTTTGTCAGCAAAGTAATATCTTTGCTTTTCAACAAGCTGTCTAGGTTTGTCATAGCTTTTCTTCCAAGGAGCAAGGGTCTTTTAATTTCATGGTTGCAGTCACCAACTGCAGTGATTTTGGAGCCCAAGAAAACAGTCTGTCACTGTTTCCCCACCTATATGCCATGAAGTGACAGGACTGATGCCACAATCTTAGTTAGTGGGAAAGAATCTGCCTGCAATGCAGGAGACATGGGTTTGATCCCTGGGTCAAGAAGATTCCCTAGAGAAGGAAATAACAACCCACTCCAGTATCCTTGCCTGGGAAAAGCCCCCACAGAACCCTGGCAGGCTACAGTCCATGAGGTCGCAAAAGAGTCAGATATGACTGAGTGACTAAACATTCACAAAACATTTTATATACATGATTACATTTATTCTCACATCATCATAATGCAGTATTTCTGTTGTCTCCGCTTTACCAATAAGAAAGCCGGAAATCTGAGAGGTTATCTAATTTGACCAAAGTCACACCATTAGTGAGTGGTGGGGCTTGAATTTGAGCTAATTCTGTCTGATGCTAAAGTCCTCTGTACCACATCAGAGGAAGAGTCAGAAAAAAAGGTGGAGTTTCCTTTGCTTCCGGTGTATATCACACTGTTAGGTATTTCAGATTCACATACTTACAGAGCGAGGTTACCAGTGGGGGAGGGATAGATTAGGAGTTTGGAACTGACATATACATACACCTATATTTAAAATAGATAATGAACAAGGACTTACTGTATAGCAATTCGGCTCAATACTACTAAATGGGAAAAGAATTTGAAATAGATACATGTATATGTATAACTGAATCACTTTGCTATACGCCTGAAACTAACACAACATTGTTCATCAACTATACTTCAATATAAAATAAAAATTAAAAACAAAAAAGAAAGTAGTATAATACTAAAAATCAAGAGAGGGAGGTGGGAGGGGGGATCGGGATGGGGAATACATGTAAATCCATGGCTGATTTCATGCCAATGTATGGCAAAAACCATTACAATATTGTAAAGTAATTAGCCTCCAACTAATAAAAATAAATGGAAAAAAAATAAAAATCAAGTATACTTCAATAAATAAATAATTTTTTAAAACTGCCAGTTTATTATTTAATTGTGAAAACATACTAATATAAAATCTGCCATTTTCACTATCCATAAGTATACAATTAAGTGGCAATAAGTACATTCACAATGTTGTACAACCATCATCACTATTTCTGGAAACTTTTATCACCCTGAATAGAAATTTTGCACTCATTAAATGATGACTCCCCATTTCCCCTTCCCCAGCCTCTGGTAGCCTCTAATTTTGTTTTATTCCTCTATGAATTTGTTGACTCTATCTTAAATAAATGGAATCATATAATATGTTCTTTTGTTTATAGTTTATTTCACTTTAGCATAATGTTTTTAAGTTTCATCTATGTTATGACATGTATCAGAAATTCATTTTTAAAGGTTGAATAATTTTCCATTTCTACTCTATCTACATACCCCATTTTGTTTATCCACTCAGCTACTGATGGACATTTGAGTTGCTTCTATCTTTTGGCTATTGTAAAAATGCTACTATGAACATTGGTGATCAAATATCTGTTTAAGTCCCTGCTTTCAGTTCCTTAGGGTATTTACTGTTTGTCTATTTTTAAGCCCTTTCTTCTCCTTTCACCTTGTTCTCTGAAAGTTCCAAGTTTTCTCAAACTTCTCTTCATCTATTCTTCCACTCCCATTTCATGCTTCAAACTTCTCAGCCCAAGGAGGAAGAACAGAGAAAATTATACATTTCCAGTAGCACCTCGTACTCTCTGGACTCGCTTAATGATCAACACACTTGCATCTTTATTCATTCATTTTGCTATTATTCAACAAATATTTTGCACACTCATCCTGTGCCTGACACTGTTCTAAGTACTTGTTGTTGTTGTTTATTCACTAAGTCATGTCCGACTCTTGCGACCCCATCAACTGTAGCCCGCCAGGCTCTCTGTCCATGGGATTTCCCAGGCAAGAACACTGGAGAGGGTTGTCATTTCCTTCTCCAGAGAATCTTCCCAACCCAGGGATTGAACCTGTGTCTCCTGCATTGACAGGTGGATTCTTTACCACTGAGCCACCAGGGAAGCCCTCTAAGTGCAATTCGTAATCTCTGCCAATATTAAGCTTCCATCCCACCTATGTTTTTTTGCAACCCAGCTTTTTTATTTTAATTAAATTTATTTATTTTTAACTGAAGGATAATTGCTTTACAATATTTTGTTGGTTTCTGCCAAACATCACCATGAATCAACTATAGATATACTTCTGTCCCCTCTCTCTCAAACCTCCCTCCCACTTCCCTCTCCATCCTACCCCTCTAGGTTGTTACAGAACCCCGGCATGAGTTCCCTGAGTCAAAGAGCAAATTCTCATTGGTTATCTATTTTACATATGGTGGTGTATATGTTTCCATGTGTAACCCAAGTTTATTAGAACATTTTCAAATGATGAGAATGGTTTTTATGGGAGAGGAGAAGATAAAATAATGTTAGTTATTCAAGAATGCATTTCCTAAATATGAATAAACTGATGGAAGATAGGGCCCTTCTGAAAAGATTTGGACCCTTCAGAAGGAATAGAGTGATTACTTGACACTCTCCCAACCCTTGGCCCCTGCTATCCTCAGAAATTATGAAAGCAGAAAATCAGGAAGAGAAGGAAGGAAGAGAATGAGGCATGAGTGTGTTCCAGCGTTAGCACATTTGCTTTGCTAAATCCTATTTCCAGGAGCAAGCTACCAGGGTGTTTGCATCTTTTCATTATGACGTTTGAAAGGTTAGATCCCCCGGTGATCTTACCAAATCACTTAGGAGATGACAGTCAGGTATTTTCTGCTGGACTCAGTGTCCACTGAGGATTCTAAAGAAAGTTTTCAGACTCTAACAAATCAAAAAAGATGACTTTTGCAACTGGGCTCCATAGAAAAAACACAGCCTCGTACATTTCTTGTTACAATTCTAAAAAATTTCTGGCGTCACTATATATAGTACACTGCTGAATCTGCAAGCTATTTTAGAAAGAGCCGTGTCTCTCTTGGCTCTGAAGTAGCTTGAAAAGCACTGGTGCCGTTGCAAACTGGAGCACTAGGTGTTCCCCAAAAGGCATGAACTTAGGGTTCAGCAACTAGCATCTACCCAAATGCAAGTCTTAGATGCGTGCAGCCCCAGCTGGTCTTTGGGGAATGTAGCACAGGGGGTCCTCAGTCATCATCCCCTATTCCTAGTTCTTACTCACTTTTGGATGGGCTTCCCACTTGCTATTGGTCTTTCATGGCACCTAATCTCAGGTTCCTTTGGCTTTAGAATCCACAGGCTAACTGCTTTGCCCAGTCTTGCCACTGACTTTTCAGCTAACATCTCAGTCATCTCCTCATACCTCCTCATCCCAAGGAGGGACTTAGGCTATACTCTCCCCATTCTCTAATCCAGACAATACCTTGACAGGTGACCCCTGTAGGTGCTGAGGTTAAGGTCACAATGATAAGGTCTCATATCGAAGGAGACAGTGAACTGTAATGAAGAACTCCTGGTCTTGGATTTAGAAAACTTGAGATCCCCTCTAGATCTACATACCCCTTATAGTCTACATGACTGAGGGACTTGGTAAGTCCAAACTTTCTATGTCAGGCACACAAAACCCTTTATTGTGGGATTCCTGATAAATTTTCTGGTGTCATCTCTTACCACTACCTCCATCACTGCCTTTGATCCAGCCATTCAGTTCCAGTGGTAACTGCTCATGCTCTGGAAATGTTACTGTCTTTACTACATTTCACTTCTTGCTCTACACTTCACATCACTTCTCCTTTTACCTAATTCCTGCTTATCCTTTGGTACACATCTCAGAGGTTTTCACTGTTACGAAGACTTCACTGTCATTATACAGCCATCCTCATCCTCTTCTGGCCTTCTCTGGAATTCTTGGGATCAGGCACTGTGCCGTATTTGATTGTGAATTTCCTGACCTTACACTTACCTGGCACAGAGAAGAACTTAAGAAATGTTTGTAGAATGATGAGAGTTAAGATGCTTCCCATGCCTCCTCCCACATAAAACTTATAAGCTCTGTATTAATATTCCATTTGGCAGGTGAACAACTGAGGCTTCTCATCTATTGGCTAATTATCTGGTTGAAGTCATACAATTACTGGGTAACACAGATGATTTGTGAACTCAGGCCTGCTTCATTCCAAATCCCAATCTCCTTCTATTACGTCACACTTCTATTGCATAGAACTAACCTCAGAGATGGACTTGAGGCATTCAAGAAACCCTAATATGGACTTAGCCCCCTCTGAAACCTTCTAGACCTTAACAGAATGAAATATGCCATTTATCACACCTCCAAGTAATGGCTTTACACTTAACATAGGATTTATGTCTGTGAAAAACTGCAAAACCACTTCTGCACTATTGTAAGACAAAATTTTCACCTCAAACCTTCAAGAAAGAGAGAAGGAGGGGAAGTGGGTGGGAGGAAAAAAACATGAAGGGGAAGAAGAGAAAGCAAAGCAAATAAGAGTGGTCATAAGGTGAAGAAAGTTATGACAGCTCATGACTCAGAATGTTATGATCACTTAACCGAATGGACAGGCTTCTTTGCTGCAACTGGTAGGACCTGTCAATCAAGGTTTCAAAGACCTTTTCTTCTAGCACAGTCATCTAGCCGCTCTTTTTTTCTGTAACAACCTCATTCATGTGGGTGACCTCTCCTGTGCTTTCCGTAAGCAAAGAGATCTCTGGTATAAGACAGGGTTATGGATACCTGTTACCAGATTCCTGGAAAAACACAGTGTAACCAAAAATTAAGTTTTCAGGGTCTTTGAGCCCAGTCCTTACCACAAGCAACTGCCATTACTATGACCCAAGGTGTGTGTATGTGTCTGTCTGTCTGTTTGGGCTCAAAAGAGAGAGATTCCATGCTGAGGCAGAGATGAGATGCATCCAGCAATTAACCAGTATTGACAGGTCTAATAATAGTTTATCCTCAGCTAATCCTATAATGTACTCCCATAATATGACAGCTAATCATGCAGAGGTCTGAACTTCTAGCAAGCTTGCCTCAGCATCTAACTTCCTGTTTGGGTGGGACACCAGGTACATAATTGACTGTTCTTTATTTAAAAGATACTGACACAGCTGTGGCTGCTTTGCCTGTATTTTATTAATTCAGTTATTAATGCTATAATCTAGTTCTTGCCATGAATTTTACATAAAATATGGAGCAAAGAGCTTTTGCCTACAACATTAAAGGAAAAGTAAAAAAAACACACAAGCAACATGTAACCATTTAAAAATGTTAACCCATTTGAAAGTGGAAATATTCTATTATATCTAGCCCCAAAAATCATTTTTAAAGCCTCCCAGTTCTATAATATCGCTACATGGTTTATAAAATTTGCAATAGGTACGCTTTTTCTTTTGTTATTAATGTTAGACTCTTCCCTAACTAAGGAATAGGGAAGTTTTTGCTTTTTACAATTTTCCATAGCATGAGAAAGGATAATAAAAATGCATCTTTATTTTCTACCCATTAAGCTCTAACTTATAAGCAATAAAGGACTCTTCATTCTCACCAAAGTTATCTGTATAATAACTATAAAAGTGACATATTATTAGGATGATTTTGACTGCATGTAACAAAAAAACTTGACTGTCCAAATCATAAAGAGTTTATTGTTTTACTTTTTACAAAATCCGGAAGTTAGTTTCCTCAGGACTTGAACATTGTCATCATGGACTCAAATTCTTTCCGTATTTCTGCTCTATCACTCTAGACTTCTCAGCTTGTCCTCAACAGGCTCCCTCATGATTATATTAATAAGTTGGTTGCAGTTGTCCCAGGAGGTCAAGTAGACATGACGACAATGGGGATTTTGCTTTATTCAAGGAGTCCCTTCTTATCAATAGGGAAACTTTCCTAGAGTCCTGGAGTAATTTTCCCCTAACTTACCATTACAGCCAAAATTAAATCTCACAACCATGCTTAATCCAATCCAATCACAGGCAAAAGAAAAAAAAAATGTGGAATCACTAGACTGGCCAGTGCCACTTTTCAGCACTGGGTCTTGAGAGCATATCCCCTGAAACTTAGGGAGGTGGAAGAGGGTTGCAGAGTTCTATTCCAAAGAAGGATGGAGGAATGACCTTTGGGTTGACAACAAGAATCTCCAACAAATGCAAAAGCTACCTGATAAGTTCATCTTTCATTCATTTAACAAATATTTCCTGGGTGCCTACTAAATATCACACATTGTTCTAAGTATCAGGAGAACATCACAGAAAAAAAAAAAAGTAGACACAATTCTGACTTCCTGGACCTACTGATCTACTGCGCATTTCTTGCTTATCCATAGTTTGTACTGTCCTAAAGCTGGAAGTGACAATGGGGAGCCAATATTTCAACCCTCCCATGTTAGAGGTGAAGAAACGGAAGCTAGGAGTGACTTGAGTCATTTGGACCAAGTGTGTTAGTTACTCAGGTGTTTCTGACTATTCACAACCCCATGGTCTGTGGCCTGCTAGGCTCCTCTGTCCATGCAATTTTCCAGGCAAGAATACTGGAGTGGGTTGCCATTTCCTTTTACAGGGGATCTTCCCAACCCAGGGATCAGACCTGAGTCTCCTGCATTGCAGACAGATTCTTTACTGTCTGAGCCACCAGGGAACCCAAGAATACACCTAATTTTGGATTATCTGCTGTTTGCGCTTTTTGAGGTAGTGATTATCCTGGCTACAGAGGCTATATGTGTATTATAAGTTTTCAGATGTTGGTCCAAACTTTGATTTATTATACAACAAATCACTTTAGGGAGAACCATTTAAGATATAAACGATTCTCCAAAGATTCATATGGATGACATCCATCTGCTATTAAAATAAAATTTAATTAATAAAATTAGTTCATAACCTTCTGGAGAGGTAATCTCTTTTTAAATCATGAAGTTCAAAGGTCTTCCTCTCATATCTTATTGTAAGCCCAGTCCCTGTCTCCTTTCCAACTCTGCAGTGCCAGTCAGCCCCTGAGAGTGGTCGAGGAGCCTCTAGTCTGCACTTCTAAGGGTCCATTTACAGCAGCAATCCCCAGCCTCCAGGACCTAATGCCTGATGATCTCAAGAGGAGCTGATGTATTGTAATAGAAATAAGGTACACAATAAATGCAATGCACTTGAATCATCCTGAAACCATCCCCTCCACCCACCCGAGTCCATGGAAAAAGTTTCTTCCATGAAACCAGCCCCTGGGGCCCAAAAGGTTGGCACCTAGACAGCTGTTCTAGGATCTCTATTACCAGGTATCTGCTGAGCCACCCAGGGCTTTGGTGTGGTCTGCCCTATAATGAACTGCAATGAAAGTGATCAAATCTCTGCTCAGAAATGTCAAATTTATGCTGAACTGTTAGTACTGATTACTCCTTTGTGAATTTATTCTACACACAGAATCACAGAGGTACACCAGTGTACGAGAATATCCACTTTAGCATTACTGTGGAAGGCAATGATCAGAAACAACCTAAGGCTCCTCATTACATCACAGCACGGGCCTGAGTATTCTGTGACCAATAAAATGGAAGTAACTCTATGAACTGACATGGGTTGACCACCAGGAAACTGGAACAGAAAAATCTCAGTGCAGAACATCATATGTAACATGGAGGCTGTTCCTGGCATAAATAAGCATACCAGAAAACAGAAGGAATGTGTCATTGAGTATGTATAGAATGCCTCTAGAGCATGGGTCACCAAACTATTAGAGTGCTTAGTCACTCAGTCGTGTCTGACTCTGCGACCCCATGGACAGGAGCCTGCCAGGCTCCTCTGCCCATGGGGATTCTCCAGACAAGAATACTAGAGTGGGTTGCCATGCCCTTCTCCAAGGGATCTTCCCAACCCAGGGATTGAACCAGTTCTCCCACACTGCAGTAAGATTCTTTACTGTCTGACCTCCCCTGGGAAGCCCAAGAATACTGGAGTAGGTAGCCTAATCCCTTCTCCAGGGGATCTTCCCCACCCAGGAATTAAACCAGGATCTCCTGCATTGCAGGCGGGTTCTTTAACAGCTGAGCTACAACTAAATCCAGCCCACCATCTGTTTCTATATGGTATGAATGGTTTTCACATATTTCAATGGTTGAAAAAAATCAATAGAAAACTAATACAATTTCATGAAAATGATGTGAAATTCAAATTTCAATGTCCATGAATAAAGCTTTATTGGAACACAGACAGATCCTCTGTATTCAACAGTAGAGTTGAATAGTTGTGATAAAAACTAAGAGTCTTCAAAGAGTAAAACACAGTTGACCCTTGAACAATTCAGGGTGGGGGATGTTAATCCACATGTAGCTTCTGGCTGGCCCTCCATATCCTGGGTTCCTCTGCATTCAAAGATTCAACTGACTGTGTAGTACTGTAGTATTTACTACTAAAAAATATTCGCTTATTGAAAAACAAGTGGACTCACAGTTTAAACCCACATCGTTCAAGGATCAGTTGTACTTATTATTTGACCCTTTCCAATCCCTGCTCTAGAAGAATAACTAGTTTCCTCTTGGGAAAGGTATGGGATTACAAAGACAAGGAAGGAGAAACTGATTTTACTTACTTTTTATAGTTTTATCCATTTTAAAAATTTTTATATAATGGGCAAGTATTATCCAACTTAAAACTCATAGAATTTTTTAAAACTTGACTGATTTTAAAATTGTAGAAAAGAATAATTGAGCTGAAATATCAAAAATAGTTGTGGAAGACACAGAGGCAGAGAAATCTGGAAAGACAGTGCATTGATGCATCCTGTCTTTCCTATACATACAACTTCATAGCAGCTTCATCTCATTTCCTGCGAGGCTTGCATCAGTTCAGGCAGTGGATAAGGGAACTGACAGGAGTGAACTGCTTTAACCCTCTGTGCCAGATGAAAGGCAGGGAAGGAATGGGGTGCACAGCCCAAGATTGTCTCAGAGCAAGGCTCTGAAGCAGTCAGCTTGAGGGGAGAGCTTGATCCACAGGGATCCCCAGACCCCTGCAGGAAAAGCTGACGTCAGTCAACCTGAGCACCCCCAGACATGGGCCAGTTTCCAAAGGCTAAAGGGGCTGAGGAGAAGGGGAATGGGCAGACTAAGGGTTCCCCAGCCCTGGGGCTGAGACCAGCTGTGGAAAGCCTCCTTCCCCTACCCAGTGCCTTGACAGGGAACTGGTGGCTTCCCACTGCGGCTCTTCAAGCCTTCAGGGTCAGAACACCACACCTTCCAGGGCTCTCAGGCTCCTACCCCACCCTCCAACCAGGCACATGCATCCCAGCAGCTGAACCCCAGTAAGCAGCAAAGAGACAGAACTGACAGTAAGAGAGCTGGGTGGTCAGAGAGAGGCAGAGTCAACAAGGATTAGGGCAGGGCTCTGATGAAATAAAGCTTACTGGAGCAGATGGAGGGCAACCTTAAAAAAATTGTAGTCAGGTGGATGGACCTAGAGTCCGTTATACAGAGTGAAGTAAGTCAGAGAGAGAGAACCAAATATCAAATAGTAATGCATATGTGAAGAATCTAGAAAATGGTTTGGATGAACCTATTTGCAGGGCAGGAATAGAGATGCAAATGTAGAGAACAGAACCTGTGGATATAGTGGGGGAAGGAGAGGGTGGGATGAGCAGAGACCAACACAACGCTGTAAAGCAACTAAACCCCAATAAAAATTTCAAACAGTAATGATAATATGAGCACTAAAGAGATTCAAGTTCAGCACACAAAAAAAGACTTCATTAAAAAAAGAATCTGTACATCATAAGAAGATGATCCCTCTTGATATTCAAATTCAGTGGCCTGGACAGTCAGAAGGGTGAAGTAAATAAAACCACAATGCAAAACACAAAGATCTAGTAATCACAAGGAATAAAATGAGAAGTTTGGACAACAGACCTAGGAAACCAACCAACAGACCCAGGAAACCAACCAATCTTCATGGCAGGCATCCCAGGGACAAAAAGGGAAGAAAAGTAAAAAATCTCTGGAAAAAAAAAATGAGTTCCAGAAATAGAGAGCTTAATGAATTTTAGGCAAAATTACTGAAAGAAGAGAGCCATTTATCCATGTTCTGGCAAAATTCCCAAACTCCAAGGGTCAAGAAAAAAATCTTAAAAGCTTCTAGGTAGAAAGAACAGTTCTCTTAAAAGTAAAAGAAAATTTACACGCTTGAAAAATTTTTATCTTAGTACTATTTAAAAGTGAAGAAAAGTTACACATTTCCATCAGTAGAAGTATAACTAAGAAAATGATAATCTATATGAAATTTTATACAGCCATTTAAAACAATCATTAAAGTAGGTGAAGGGGGTAAAAAAAAGGTACAAACTCCCAGTAATAAAATAAGTCTTGAGATGTAATGTACAGCATGATGTCTACATAGTTGACGATACTAGATTATATATTTGAAAGTTGCGAGGAGAGTAGATCTTAAAATTCTTATCACAAGAAAACAAATATGTAACTATGTGGTGATGGTTGTTAACTAGACTTATCACAGTGATCATTTTACAGTGTTTACATTTTGAATTATTATGTTGTACACCTGAAACTAATATGTTATATGTCAATTATATCTCACTTTTTTTTTATAAAAAGAAAAACTTTATAAATCTATAGTTACATAAAGAAGTAGGTGTAAGGTAAAATTGTACATTATAAAGTGCGTGAGTACTCAGCCTTGGCTGACTCTTTGTGACACCATGGACTGTAGCCTGCCAGACTCCTCTGTCCATGGAATTTTCTAGGCAAGAATCCTGGGGTGGATTGCCATTTTCTACTCCAGGGGCTCTTCCCAACCCAGGGATTGAGATTAGAAAATTATTAAATTCTGTGTGTAGTGTGATTAAAACTTTTTAAATCTACATGAAAAGGATAGTAGAAATAAAAGGGATAACAGTAGAGTAATTAATAGGATTGGGTATTTTCCCTTCTCTGTTTTATAAACTTTCTATAACATAATATCAATAATTTTTTGAGTTAAGTAACAGTTAATGTAAAGTTCAGTTTTTTTTAAAGAAGAAAGTTATATTTTTTTAATTATTTATTTTAATTGGAGGCTAATTATAATACTGTAGTGGTTTTTGCCATACATCGACATGAATCAGCCACAGGTGCACATGTGTCCCCCATCCTGAACCCCCCTCCCACCTCCCTCCCCATCCCATCCCTCAGGGTCATCCCAGTGCACCAGCCCTGAGTACCCTGTCTCATGGATCGAACCTGGACTGACGATTTGCTTCACATGTGATCATGTACACGTTTCCACGCTACCCTCTCAAATCATCCCACCCTTGCCTTTTCCCACAGAGTCCAAAAGACTGTTCTTTACATCTGTCTCTTTTGCTGTCTCGCATATAGGGTTATTGTTATCATCTTTCTAAATTCCATATATATGCGTTAGTATACTGTGTCGGTGTTTTTCTTTCTGACTTACTTCACTCTGTATAATAGGCTCCAGTTTCATCCACCACATTAGAACTGATTCAAATGCATTTAAAGAAGAAAGTTATATTTTTAACAAGTAACATGAAAAATAATAATTTTAATCTGTAGATGCTCAAGTTCACCTACAGCACAGGCCTTGCAGTTAGACCAGATAACATGGGCAGGGCTCCAGGATCAATATGCTAACATTAATCTTTCAGATGGACACTACCTGGGGTAGGGGTTTGCCCTAAAACTTTTGAGGGATTAAAATTCTTTTTTTGCTATATGGAATAAAAGAGCCCTCATTTTCCTTAATAGCCTATGAGTTTGAGCAGATTCAAGCCAAAGTCTGAAGGGAATATCTTCTCCCTCTTTGAAGCTCCATTCCCCATCTAGTGGGGTGCCCTCCTGATGAGCCTCCTCTATCCCTGCAATGTGAGAAAGACAAAATCAGGCCCTGACGGCAGACAGCAGGCCTGGCAGAAGCAAAGAGAACTGAGTGTGGCGAGAAGACAATGTCAGACAAAGTCATTCTATGACTGTGATAAAGTGAGACAAAAATAAACCCGCTCCATAATCACGTCTGCGCGTAGACAGAAACAAGGTGCAGACGCCACCACAATAACCAACTGCCCTCAGCTCAGCTTGTCAGCGAGCCTTCCTCCCAACCACAGCGACCCCTGCTTCAGTCCTCCTCGCGTTCCCGAGTAAAAGTAAGGTACTCAGTCACACAAATGCCCCAAGTTCCCGATAACACCCAGTCCCTTCTTCCTTGAATCCCCCACCCCCCACCCAAATCACCTAACACTAGCTCCAATCCTGTAATATAAACCTTCTGGAACCTTCTTCCCAAGACTGCCACAGTTCCTGCAGATGTGTAGTCTCCCTCAATGCAATGAGCCAAAAAACCCTACCCAGTTCAGCTGCAGGTGTGCCTGGGCATCTCTGGCTTTGGGGCACTGGCAAATGGAATTGCACCTTTCTTTACTCCCTGGTTGGGGGGACCTTTAGGACAAGCAATCAAAATTTAGTTGGCAACCTAGCCTAAGTTCTTGCCATTGTATAAAAACTGAATTCATGGAGAGGATGTGGAAAAAAGAGAACCCTCTTATATTGTTGGTGGAAATGTATATTGATACAGCCATTCTGAATAGTATGGACATTCCTTAAAAAATAGGAATAAAACTACCACATGACCTAGCAATCCCACTACTGGGCATATACCCTGAGAAAACCATAATTGAAAAAGACACATGTACGCCAATGTTTATTGCAGCACTTTATAATAGCCAGGACATGGAAGCAACCTAGATGTCAATTGACAGACGAATGGATAAAGAATCGGTACATATATACAACAGCATATTACTCAGTCATAAAAAAGGATGAATATGAGTCAGTTGAACTGACGTATATGAACGTAGAGCCTATTATACAGAGTGAAGTATATCAGAAAGAGAAAAACAAATATCGTATATTAACACATATAGATGGAATCTAGAAAAATGGTACTGATGAACCTATCAGAGACACAGATGCAAGAATAGCGACACAGATGTGGAGAACAGACTTGTGGACACAGTCAAGGAAGAAGAGGGTGGGATGAATTGGGAAAGTGGCCCTGAAACATACACATCATCAAATGTAAAACAGAGAGCTAGTGAGCTGCTGATACAGGGAGCTCAACCCAGTGCTCTGGAATAACCTAGAGGGGTGAGATGTGGGGAGGGGAGGGAGGCTCAAGAGGAAGGGAACACACGTGTACTCATGGCTGATTCACACTGTTGTATGGCAGAAACCAACACAACATTGTAAAGTGATTATCCCCCAATTAAAAATAAATTTAAAAAATTTTTTAAAATAAAAGCAAAAAACCCCCTGAATTCATTGCATCTTGCTACCTAGTGTTTATTCAAAGCTCACCTGAGAAAAATAGTAGGATAGAAACATGCTATTCCTTTCCTTCTCTACGACCTCTGAAATCTACACCTAAGTTCAAAGAGATCAGCAAAGAACTCTGCCCCCAAACCCCACTGTTTGGCATCCATAGACCTGCCTTTTCTGAGTTCAGCTTTGGTGTAACCCTAGGGGAGCTTTCATAAAACCTCATCTATTGGCCACTGTCAAGGGGTCAAGATGTCAGTTTGCTTCCATACTGTGTGGATCGGATAGCTGTGAAGTTTCCATCTTTTCCAAGTGGGTTTCTTGAAAAGGGAGCCAAATCTGGAGCCAGACTAGCCTGCTTCTGCCACTGGTATCATTCCTGGAATGTAAGTGTGAGGTGGGGTGAAGAATAAGGAGACTCGTCCAACTGTCTGGGAACTTTGTACTGGGGAGATAATCACAGGAGGAGAAGGTGGAAGGGGACTTGGAGACAGAAGCGGGTTCTCAGGCTCTACAGAGCTCTCATCTGCCCCCGCTCTTTAGTGCATCTAGCAAACACTGCTGTCCTGGCCCCCACGCTTGGGATCACGGAGAGAGGTGGCAGAAGGGGAGTGCTTTCATTTCCTAAGGCTGCCACAGCAAAGGACTACAGACCAGTGTCCTCAATAACAGAAATTATTTTCTCACACTTCTGGAGGTTAGCAGCCTGAGAGCAGATTGTGGACAGGGTTGGTCGTTCATAGTTCTCTCTCCTTGGCTTGTCTGTGGCTTTTCCCTCCCTGTAGCTTCACATGCTCTTTCCTCTGTGCATGGGTGTGTCCTAATCTTCTCTTCTTCTAAGCACACCAGTCATATGGGATTAGGATCCACTCTGATAACCTCATCTTACCTTAATTATCTTAAAAAAAAAAACCCTATCTCCAAATGCAGCCACATTCTGAGCAACCGGCGAGGCTGAACACAATTCAGCCCTCAACAGTACAAACCTACAGTAGCTTCTGGAGAAGGCCCAAAGCACATGGCAGCTAAAATATTTACAATGAGGGTCACCATGTAAAATGAAAGTAAAATGAAAGTCTCTAGGAGACGTGGCACCCTGAAGGAAAGAAGCTGAAAAGAGTGATCACCTTCCTTGATCCCCTGAAAATCAAATAGGGTCCATCTCTTCCAAATACTTCTATCCAATGACATTAAAAAAAAAAAAAGTGAATTTGGGGCTTAAAGAAGATAACAAAAGGACAATGGCTGTAGTAGAAACTATGGACAATTTATAATTCATTCTTAAACATACTGAGTGAAAAAGGACACCGGGTAGATCATGACAGCAGTGTTGAGGCTCTCGTCACTAAGCAGGTGGTTGGAACATAACCAGTGTGCCTTGGACTGATTGTTTTCTGGTCCCACCTACACTTTCCTCCATAAGGTACCATGCTCTGTGAGAACACTTATCTCTGTTCTAATTGCTTATCAGAAGGGTTCATAGATGCTGCTAACATATCATCTCAATGTCTTTCACTGAGAAAGCATCAACTGAGTTCTATAAAAGTCAGGTTTTTCTTAATTCTCAGTATCATCTGCAGAAAAAAAAAATGCTGGCTGCTTTTCTCTTGATCTCCATTAACCCTAGGCTGGCTGTGTGATGCAGGGCCTCTCTGCTTCTCTAATCTGAGCTTTCCATTGGTTTTAGCAGCTGTGCATGTTCTGTAGAAAGAGCATGTTCTCTGTGGACATGTCACTCCTGGAAACATCACCAAACTCCTGGCTGATATGGGAAGAAAATGTCACATCCTTTTTAAGAGAATGAATTACTTTTAGTTGTGGGTCCCTCTGAAAAATGAATCCTTCTTTAGGTAAAAAACAGAGCCTGTGACAATTTCTGTGCTATAAACTAAAGACTCCCTTTCCAAGAATAACTCCTGACATTATAATTTAATCACTTCAATATTGGGTTTCTTAGATCAACAAGTAAATTCTCTCCCTGCCTTTATTGAAATCCCTTCAGGTTGACTTTTGCCTTCCTGTGGACCCCATCCATGCAGTATTTCATCCCATTCCTGAAAGTTATACCCATTATAAATTCAGTTGATTGAAGCAGCCCTCAGTTTTCACTCTAAGTAGATATTCTTTCTAATATAAAGACATTATATGGATAAAAGCAGGTCTCCACTTCAACTTGAGAAGGCTTGAGCTTGAGCTATAGAGAATAATGGTATTACTAAATAAAAGATTGAGTGAGAAAGTCCGGGTGTCACATTCAAGGCAGGCAAGCCCAGGAAAGGACTGAAAATTCAGGGGACAGCTTGTGAGGCATTTCAACACCCCAGCCTGAGGTGATAGTTCAAGTTCTCGAGCTCCCCAAAGCTGTGAGAAAATACACGATCCTGGGAACAAAGGCAGAATCTTCAGAAATGACCAAGGTAAAAGGAGAATTTAAAAACAGTAGACCAAAAAAAAAAAAAAAAAAAACAGTAGACCAACCAAAAGAGTAGGACAAGGGCTATTGGGAACAGATGACATAATCAAAGTTTTGAGCCAGAAAACATTAAAACCTTATAGCCCAAACCGCTTCCATTCAAGACTTTGAAGGTGAACTCAGTGTCCCCAAATCTTCAGTCCCAGACTCTTTCCACAACCCCTGCTGGAAGGAACACCAGGATAAGCAACATAGAAATAGGCCAGCAAGTTCCTGGCGGATAAGACGGTCCTAACAGAAGCTCTGTTGGCTCTCCAACGCCTCCTCACAATCGACTCCCTGCCCCATTAGCTTTCTGGCCTGTCCCTGTTTCGACACTGATGGGGTGAAAAGCCATGATATATGTCATCACTGAAGCTGCTCAGCATCACCGCCTGGCTTCCTCCACTGACAGGGAGGCACTGATTTAGTGATACTTCCCTTCTTCGTGGGAGCAAACAACTGCCAAGAGTCTGAAATGAGAACCAAAAGTCAATAACCTTGCCTATCCCGAGAAGATGAGTGAAGTCAGGACATTAAATAAGTATTTTCCTGTATTCTCTCTTGATCCCTTACTAGGAAAGAAATACCTTGCTTTCAGGAAGACCTTGGCTTTGGGAGGGAAGAAAGGTGAACGCGGGCTGGTAGGGGCAGGGCTGAGGGAGGGTACACACCCTGCATTTAACATTTAACGGTAATCCCGTCATTTACCAGCTCTGGCTGTCATTGAGTATCTCTGAGATTGTTTCTTCACCTGCAAAAAGTCAGTATAATAATGCATTCTCTGGAGGTTGTAAAGAAGAAAATGTATGATAATTCTGATAGGAAATGCATTAAAAAAAAAACAACAACAGTAACTATTACTGTCATTAAGAGAAGGAAATAAAAATTCTTGACCATATTCTGTGTGTCAGGCAGTGGCCAAATACTGTTGACATAAATTCTCTCACGTAATCCCCATCTCTGCGCTATGCAAGGCATTTTATTTTACTGGTTCAGAAAGATACAATTATTAGCCCAAGGTCATTTGGCTGGTAAGCAGTGTCTCTACCTGTCACCCCCAGATCAGTTTCTCTCCAAGGCCTCTTCTAGCAGATGACAGGTTTAGTGAGGTTTCAGTGACTCAGGTCAAGGCATTTGGCAAAGGATGCTGCTATTTCCCTAGCCTCGCACCACTTCTCCATTACTCAGCTGGTCTGAAAGTCAGCAGAGCTATGACTTTGAAGATAGGCTGGGTCACAGCAGTTCTCAGGGCAACTCAAAGGGGCTTGGGGGCACGCTGGCACAAAGTTCTATTCTTACATTGAGTCAAGCAAAGTCCTATTTTTAAGTTGTTTCATCCAATTCTGAACATCCCTTCTCCTTGGATCAATGAAGAGTGAGTACTAAGGTTTTAAGCTATAAATTTGGTCTCCTACACGTACACACATATAGATTGTGTGTGTGTGTGTGTGTGTGTGTGTGTGTGTGTATACACACACATAATACTGAAGTTCTGTGTTTCTTTGTATGCATGTGTGAAAGTTTTCAACTTCAGTTTTTTTCCTTTTTAGCACCAGACTCAGGACCGACACTTCAGGATCCTCTCCCAAGATGAAGAGGCCCCCTGCCCCATCATTATTTCTTTGTAAACATAACTCATGTGTGTCCTCATAACTTCCATCAGAAAGGTCCTCCAGTATTCTACACACAGCTCTTCATGCCCTACATATGAAGTTACCCTTTCTTCCTAACCTTCAAAATACAGCTGAAACCTTGCTTCCTTTGCTTGAAACAGAAAAGTAAAAATCTGCAAATAAGGTGCTAAATTTGCAGAAATAAATAATAACCTGAAAGAATGCAAGTTTTGAACCCAGGCCTCTGGTGTTAGAGCCCGACACCCTTAAGCACTGTGTTCTACAGCCTGCTACCAATGCCAGCCAAGTAGCATTTGAAACAAGAGTGATTAGAAAGTGAACTAGATATTACAAGGGCTGACGGGGGCGGGGGGGTGCGAGCAGTGGGATGGGGAGCTACTGTTTAATGGGCACAAAGTTTGTTCTGGAAATGGATAATGGGAATGGTTGCACATTGTGAATGAGCTAAATACCACTGAATTACACACTTAAAAATGGTGAAGATGGTCAATTGTACGTATGCGTATTTTTCCATAATTAAAAAAAGAAAGACCAATTGTTTGTATGAGTATTTTTCCATAATTAAAAAAAGAAAGACAAAAGAAGCAATGATCACCTCTCTGCGGCAATTCACTTAACTTTTCCAAGCCTTATTTTTCCCATGAGTAAAACGGGGATGTTAACACCTACCTTAGAATACTGCTGTGACGACTAAACTCTAACACACACAGTGCACCTAGCCCCCACATAGTACATTGTGATGCTCACCCTGTAGTCACTATCTTTGCTTTGTCCAATGCTAACATCCCCATGTGTTTCAACTCCTTGAGCTCAGCTAGAGGAGGTGGGGAAGGTGTGGGCTAAATGAGAAGCCTGTTTGCTATTTAGAGCTGGTTGACCATCTGCAAATTCCCAGCACTTAATAGATGCCTCATAAATGTTTGTCCAGGGAATTCTCTGATGGTCCAGTGGTTAAGATTCTGTGCTTTCACTGCTGAGGGCCTGGGTTTGATGCCTGGTTGGGGAACTAAGATCCCACAAGGCTATGTGGTACGGCCAGAAAAAATATGTTTATCCAACTTAATTGGACTGAATAGATAAACCACAAGGGGAAAATAGAAGGATGTGATGTCCTGTTCTAAGACAGTTCTTGAGCCATGTACTGGGGACTCTTAATCCACAGGGGATAGAAAGAATATTTGTTGTTAATGAGGCAATTCTGTGGTTCACTTGATTGCATTCCAGATTTAGGCTATTTTTTTAAGGTTGCCATTTTATGTGCAGTTTTACTATCTTGAACAACTGGAGCCAATGGGAAATTGGTGTTTGGGGGGCTATCTATAATGTCAGTAAGAAGCACAAGAAGCAGATTCACAGGGTATAAGTTACTTAAGGCCCAGTTGGGGATTACACCTAAGTCTGAAAAAGAAAATAGACATTAATTGGATCCACCTTCCACTTTTAAGGTGGCAAACAGTCTATATAGGAATGATCATTATGTAATTTGCTACACCATTTTTAAAACAAAATCAAGGTACATAAGATGTGCCCCAAATCTACAAATTCTAGATGTACATAGTAATTTCATTTTCTGTTCTGGTTGGTTAAGTGAAGAAGATAAGGCTGAGTGGAAACAGAAAGGGAAATAATAGAGAGAGAGAGAAGAGAGAAAGAATTACAGGGTAGGTCAGACAGAGAAGCAAGAAAAAGGAGAAACCATAGAGGAAGGAGGCATAAGTACAGAGAAAGAGAGAAACACAGAGAAGACCTAGGGTGATAAAAAGTTCTCAATTGATTCTGAGGCAAGTGGAAGTGTCACCAACTTTTTCACATCCTGAGGTCACCATCAACCTTTATCATTACTATTTGACGGCCACAGTGTTCATGGTCCTCCAAGCCCTGTCCTTTTGTTCCCTGTCTCTGAAAAAGGCTTCATCATTCACTCAGATACTCACAGGAACCATGAGCATCCTTGAGCCCTCTCTCTCATCCTCATCGTGGTTGCCATTCATGCTAATGTTAACATCTATGTGTGTTACAGATCTATTCACCTACCTCCATCTCTACTGTAGGCCACTCTTCTTTCTCACCTGGAGAGGAAAAGTGTTGCCCACCAGATCTTTGTCCTCTACTCCAGCATCTATGACACTGGCAGCAATTTCTCAATGACAAACCTAGTCGTCCTGGCTAAGATTCTTTTTTCTCTAGTAAAAGAAACTCACTCAAACAGGCTTATGTGCTAAGTATGGAAATCTATAGTGTATACACTATGGTAGAGTTTTTTTTTCCTCTCCTGTAAGAAATGTCTCCTCTTCTGTGAGGTTCGATGGGCATCACTTGGGGAGAAAGAAGAGAAGCAGCTTCTAGAATTAAAGGAAAGCAGAGATTGGAAGGGAAATGTGACTCTAAGCAGTGAACTCCTGATCCTGAGCCAAGCCCCCTGGAGCAGCCGGGCCTCCCGGGAACCTAGAGGGCTGAAATAGTGACAGCCCAGGTCAGCCCAGGTGCAGCCCCTCGGCTGAATGTGGTACAAATCACAGTCCCTCAAACTCGGAAAACCACTATGCCTGGGGTCAGGGGACTCACCAGCCACATCACTGAGGCCAAGACTGGCCATGATGAGGGAAGGCCGCCAGACACAGGGAGGTCAACTAGCTCCAGGGCCACAAGACAAGGCAGGCAAGCTGGCCTTCTGGTCACCGGTAAACATGCGGATATGTCTGGGGTTTCCCTGGTGGCTCAGATGGAAAAGAATCCACCTACACTTCAGGAAACCCAGGTTCGATCCCTGGATCGGGAAGATCCCCTGGAGAAGGGAATGGCTACCTGCTCCAGTATTCTTGCCTGGAGAATCCCATGGACAGAGGAGCCTGGTGGTCCACAATCTATGGGGTCGCAAAAGAGTCAGACATGACTGAGCAAATAAGCACATACACGAAAGAGAAAGACGGACTGAACTTTCTGCAAATCGGGGAATGTGGGCAAGATCATTTGATTGCTTGAGTAAGATTATCTTCACAGCCCACCAACTATAGGCAGGCAGACCTATCAGGTAAAGAACACACAGCTGCTGAGCAAACACCCCTGCTGAGGGGCTGAAGGGATGGACTTCATCCTCTGCAGGAGATGCAGGCCCCGTCACCACCCCCAGACTACCAACTCGGTGCCATCCAAGCCAGAAACTCTTCGATTCCCTTCTCAGGAGCTATACTGATAGTTCTCATGCTTTAGCCAACATAACAGTCACCTAGGGAGTATTAAAACACAGACTCCTGGGCCCCACCCTGAGATTCTGATTTAGTGGTCTGGGATAGGGCCTGAGAATTTGCATCTCCACGGGCTACAACACTAAGTAGCATTATCCTACAGGATAGTCCAGGCTTTTCTAACATGACCGAGTAGGCCTCCACTCCTGGTTCTCTCCTCTCCGTAGTATCCTTACCTGCCACTCCCCTGCCTTGCACATCATACACCAGCACCTATGCTGTACAGCATGGTATTTGGAAGAGCTCTACAAGACTTTGGTTCCAGGGTTCTACTTGCTCTTCTCCCACAATCCCTCAATTTCTCCCAAAGGAAGAAAACTTTCTGTGAGTTAGACTGACTCCAGAATACTTACTGGGCCATGTTTGCTAGTGGGTGTGTGCAAAGGTCCAGCTCTCAATGTGCATCTCTCTCTTCTGTCTACTCCATGTGGAAGGGCCAAGACTCCTGCCCACCCCCCACCCCCACTCCCATCCCACCCCCCAGCCACGTCCCTGTGAGGGAGCTCTGGTCAATCGCTCTGGCCATCCTCCTTCCCTTCCACCCAAGAAGCGAAAGTGGCGGGCTGACCTTTAGGAAGAGCAGGCTTGAGCCCTGGGTATCAGTGTCTCCCTGTCTCTCTCACTCTCTCTCCTGTTTTCCCACACTACCAGCTGGTCTGGTATGATCCACAAAATTCAGATCTGGGAAGAAAGAGGGTCCTCAGATTTTGAGCTCAGGACCCATGTTCCAATCATTCTTGGGATTTGGAGGAAAAATCCAAGCAATAATAAATAAGTAAAATGATATTTTTCTTCTGTCAATGTTCTTTGTTGCAAGGTCTCTGCATCTATGTCTCTGGGAGGGTAGAATTTCAGTATACCTAGATCCACTGGCTTCCATGTTATCATAATACTATTAAAATCTCACTCTTATTCCTTACAGGACCTGTTTCATAGCATGATGGAAAAGACTGGGCCCAGGGTCTGGTGCCCCAGGGTCCAGTTCCTGGCCCTGCTATCTAACAAATCTGTGCCTTCCTTCTTCCACAGTCAAACAGAGATTTCAAAAACTGACTTCACAGCACTGTTGGGAGATGTAGCTGAGAAAAAGAACTTTGAAAAGTGTTTAAAGAGTATGAAACCTCAGTCATTTTGCTAAAGTTTTATTCTTTTCAAGGAGCACCAAGCCTGTGTCCAAGTGCTCAGCACAAAACTCCTGGTGCCCCTTCTGGGTCAATCAGTTATTCTTATCTGGATGACCATCTTCCAAGGCAAGAAAGTCAAATCTGGAACCCAGGCATTGTCAACCCCCTGTCCTGATGGTTTTCCTCCATACAACAGGATGTTAGCCATTGGTTGTATCTTCAGCCACAAGCGTAAAATAGGACTGGTCTGTGCCTGATTAGCTCCAAATATATTAACCAGGGATCTTTGCCTTTTGGACTCTGACATTGCAAGTGGGAATTCACCCATGACGATATCACATCATTTTAATGAGAACTTCTTACAGCTGACTGGTTAGCATGAAATTCATCCTGGGGTAGACCAGGGGGGATACCACCAAGACCTTCTCCTGAACTCATGGCCACTTCAACAGGCACATTTTGACACCCTCCTTTGCTGCCTGCTGCAGATCACCAAGTTCTCCTCTGTGTTGTCACATCATACTTTATGAGGTTACATGCACTAACCTATACCCTAGCTTCTTCTGTACAAAAGGACATTGACACACATCGGTTCAGCTTAACGGACTTCCCTATCAGGACTGACTCATCTTGCAGCAGCCTCCACTTCACACTTCAGTATAAGCGGAGAAGGCGGAAGTAGGTCCAGATTGGATGGGAACTAGCTTTTATTATGTACTGCACACTCACAGGCCTTGTCTTATCTTAACTTCAAAACAACCATGCAATTAGGGCATCGTTAAATCGTTTTATCAGTTGAGGAAACAAAAGACAGAGAGGTTAAGCAACCTGTTCCGACTTGGTCACACAGTTTGTGTCGGAAACCAGAATTCAAATGGACAGGTCTGATTGATCACAAAGTCATTTGTCAAGATAGGAGCACAGAGACATCCTTTGTTTTCTATTTAACTGCAACAGCCAAATCACCAGCAAACCTACTTTCAACCCCAAGCCCCAGGTGTGCCTGTGGCCTGGTCTCTCGGCAGCTTCTTAGAAAACACAGTGATTTCCAAACCAATGACTTTTCTTGCACCTCACCACGTCCGAAGTTCTTGAGAACAGGACACTTCAATTGTTCTGGTGTCTCCGGTCTTTCTCTCTCGGAACTGGGCCGGAGCGCTCATCCTGCACTTGGGCCCACGCCGATGCAGCAGTTCATGCCATTCACGGCATAAAGAAAGTGGAGGAGAAGAGCGTGGAGATTTTATTACAGAAACAGTGATACTGAGTATCAGTCATACAACTGGGGCTGAGGGGTATGAGTTGAAAGGATAATGCAAATAACCTCCTAAAACCATTCACCTATATTCTCAGAAAACAGCTGACAAAGAAAGCAATGACTAAAGTGATTTAAACTGGCATGTCGCAATTGTCCACAGAACTATTCCGAAAACAGGTTTTAGGTGGGGGAGGAGAAAACGGATTACAGAGGTGAACAGGACCTGAGACAGGCGAATTTCAAAATTCAGCTTGGTCCCCAAAACTCATCTCCATTTGCCATCTTCCTCTTCATCTTCAGGCCCTGGTTCTCACATTCAGCTGGGAATTAGCATCTTCCTGGGAGTTTCTGAACAAGCAGATTCTCAAGTCTCCTGTCAGATCTAAAGAATAAGCATCCTTGCAGAGTAGAACTAGGAATCGGTATTTACTAGGCTTTCACTTCTGTATCATTAGTTGACTCTAATGCAACCAGTCAGTCCAGAAACTGACTGTTTTAACAGACACTGACACATGAGACAGCTTTTCTGGAAGCAAAGTGTCCTTTGCAATAAATTGGAGCTCTTCGTTGTTTGAAATGTCTCTGGGAAGTCCGAAGATGCCTTCTGCAGAGGGACAGCCTCAGCCCCTTAGTACAATTCACCTCTTCTCTGTCAACTCCCATGAGCAACCTGTTTACTTTTAACATATCTTCTGTGTAAGAAAATGCTAATAACTTTGTAACGTGATGTTTCAATTTGTATTCTGGACCAAAAAGGAGGAGACACTGCTGACAGGCAAACCGATCACTTTCCCTTGGAGACACTAACGCTGATACACAGAGAAAGTGGGAGCCTGGCACCAGCTTCTCTCCTTATGCACTGCTGCAGCTAAGCTCAGACCCTGGCTAAGATTAGCAGTAGACAAAGGACAGCAAGCGACTAAATTCACTTCCTACTCCCAAAGCAGGTTTAAGTAAGCAAACGTTTGTGGCCAGCTCCTCTTTGTGGAATACTTGTATCAAATAACATTTGTACAGCACTTTACAGTTTCCAAATCACTTTCCCTTTCAATACAATCTCATCTCATCATCAGAATAACCCAGAGCAGTAGGTACTGTTTCCCTTGCTAACCTGCAAAGGCTGAAGCTCAAGTAGTTAAATGACCTACACAAGTTTACACGGCTGGGAAATGGAAAACCCACTTTGGAACCAGGACTTTGATTTCAACTCTGTCCTGCCCTGATAAAGGCCTAACAAATATTGCTGAATGAATAAGTGAAAGGATAAACAGATAGATGGCTGGATGATCTTTTATGAAACAAACACAATGGTAAAGATTCCAATTAACTTTAACTGGAATTAAACACTGTTAATTGGAATTAACACTATTGGCTATAACAAAGGATGATGTCAAAACCTAAATCAGGGTACTTCCCTGGTGGTCCAGTGGCCAAGACTCTGTGCTCACAGTGCAGGGGAGCCATTTTGATCACTGGTCAGGGAACTAGATCCTGCATGCTGCTACTAAAAGATCTCACACGCTGCAGTGAAGATCAAAGATCCCACATGCTGCAGCTAAGAACAAATGCAGCCAAACAAAATTTTTTTTTAAAAAACCCCGAAGAAAAACTCAGCATTGGATATGGACTTTCAAACATAAACTGAGTGTGTGAATTTGCTAGTTCGACTTTTCTCAGCAAGACATTTGTCTTCTAGCTATTCCACAGGAAGAACAGCATGGTGAGGAAGACTGTGGCAGCAGAAAGCTTGAGTTTGAACCCCAGCTCTGCTGTTTATGAGCTTTGTGACCTAGGGCAGGTTACTTCTTTGCACCTCAGTTCTATTGCCCATAAAATTGGAATAATAACAATCAAGTACAACTTACAGAGCTAATTGAAGATTTTAAAAATTAGATTTATGCAATGTATTTTGAATTATACCTGGCACACAGCAAGTTATCAGACATTTCCTTGATACATTAGTAAAAATATCTGCTCATACATTATCAATTCTCAACAGTGTTTTATGTGGATTATTCACTGGGTTTTAGGTTTTAGCTTGGTTTACACCCATAGTGATCTGTGGCCTTGATCTGTGCCACAGATCATGTGGCAGTGATCTGCTGCCCTTGAGGAAGAAGAAAGGAATTTACTCTTGCAGAGCAAGTATCACATACCAGGCACTAGGTCAGACCCTTCACACGTGCTACCTTACGTAATTCTCACCGCTCCACCATGAAGTTGCTATCATTGTCCCCATTCCACAGATAGGGAAAATCTAAGGCTCAGAGAGCTTAATAAACCCTAGCTGGTAAGTGGAATGGAAGGTTAAATCCAGTTCTTTCTCTTTCCCAAGCCCTTGCTCTTTCGGACTGTCTCATACTCAACACAGATACAAATGCTATCCTAACTAAATTCAAACTGCAACAACATGCCTTCCCCCAAATCATGCCATATTGTTGAACAAATAAATGAAGAGACATGCCATATGTCTCCGTCTAGCTCCAATCCTGGGGCAAATCCCGATGTCCTAGAGCAGCGATCCCCAACCTTTTTGGCACCAGGGACTGGTTTCATAGAAGATGATTTTTCCACACAACAGAGGGTGGTGGGGGTGGGGTGGGGAGTGAGTGATGGGGAGTGGCTATAAATGCAGATGAAGCTTTGCTTGCTTGTCTGCCCAACACTCACTTCCTATTGTGCAGCCCAGTTCCTAACAGGCCACAGACCAGAACCTGTCAGTGGCCTGGGAGTTAGGGATCCCTGACCTAGAGGAACAAATACCTGGGAATCAAAGGGCATAGGAAGATGAACCACTCAGCCAAGCCACTACCAATCCAATGCTTTTATTCAGGAACAAAGGTGTGTCCTATGATTCAATATGCCAAGTACTATGATAACAGTACTTACCTGAGACGGTGGCTGTGATGATTGAGTTGTAAAAGCTCTCAACGCCTGTCAAGGTTTCAATAGCTGTCAGCTGTAACAGATAGGGAAGCATAATGCTTTAGCACATGAACTTGGGAGCCAGACTGCCTGTGTTCAAATCCTGACACCGAATCACTCACTAGTGTAAACTTGGGCAAGTTGTTGAATCTGTGCCACAGCTGCTCACCTGGAGATAACAGTAACACCTACCTCAAAGGGTTGTTGTGAGGATTAGATGATTACTATAAATGAAGCCTTAGAACAGTGCCTGGAACATAGTAACTACTATATAACTGGTTGGTTTTGTTATTAAGAAAATGTGGGGCTTCATTGGGGAAAAAAAGGTTGGTGAAACATGGAAACAGACATTTACATACACTGTGGGTAGGATTTTATATTAATGCAATGTTTTTAGAGGGTGATTTGGCAATATCCAACAGCATTTTGAATATTTTTGACTTGTGGTTCATCAATTCCATGCAAGGAATGTAAACTCCTGATATACCAGCACAAGTGTGTGTGTGTGTGTGTGTGTGTGTGTGTGTGTGTGTGTGTGTGTGTGTGTGTGTGTGTGTGTGTGTGTGTGTGTGTGTGTGTGTGTGTGTGTGTGTGTGTGTGTGTGTGTGTGTGTGTGTGTGTGTGTGTGTGTGTGCGCGCGCACGCGCGCATTTGTGTGTTAAGGAAAGTACCTAAGATAAGTGAGAACTCCTCTAACCCAACAAGGCTATATCTATCAGAAGCCTAGGAAGCAACATTCACAAGTAGAATAGTATCACAAAATCCCCTTAAAATCAGGAGCAGGAAGGACATACCCACAATCATCATTTCTAGTCAACATCATACTGAAGACTAAGCCAAATGTGTTAAGAGAAGAAAAATGAACAAGGATTGGAAGGAAAGAAATAAAGCTGCCATTAAGTGAATATAAGATGACTGTCTACACTAAGTTCAATAGAGTTTATAGAGAATTTATTATTATTAACAGCAATAAGAGAGCTTAGCAAGGTAGCTAGTTGTAAGAATAACGTAAAAAAATAAATTCCATTTCTCTCTCTCTAGCAGCAACAAAAATAAAAGTTTTCAAAACCTCTATTAGTTCTGAAATATATTATTCTGAAACAAACTATCCCAAATTTTAGTGGCTTAAAACAACTAACATTTATTATCTCTTATCATATCTGATGCTTTGTTGACTACACTAAATCCTTTGACAATATAAATCACAACAAACTATTGAAAATTCTTAAAGGGATGGGAATACCAGACCACCTGTCTCCTGAAAAACATGTATGCAGGTCAAGAAACAACAGTTAGAACCTTACATGGAATAACAGACTGGTTCAAAAGTGGGAAAGGGTTCAAAATTGACAAAGGAGTAGGTCAAGGCTGTATATTGTCACCCTATTTATTTAACTTCTATGCAGAGTACATCATGCAAAATCCCAAGCTGGATGAATGATAAGCTACGATCAAGAATGCTGGACAAAATATCCACAACCTCAGATATGCAGATGATAGCACGCTAATGGCAGAAAGTTATGGAGAGCTAAAGAGCCTCTTGATGAGGGTGAAAGAGGAGAGTGAAAAAGCTGGCTTAAATTTCAACATTCAAAAAACTAAGATCATGGTATCTAGCCCCATTACTCCATGGCAAATAGATGGGGGAAAAGTGGAAACAGAGACAGATTTTCTTTTCTTGGGCTCCAAAATCACTGTGGACAATGACTGTAGCCATGAAATCAAAAGACACTTGCTCCTTGGAAGAAAAGCTATGACCAACCTAGACAGCATATTAAAAAGCAGAGACACCACTTTATTAGTAAAGGCCCATATAGTCAAAGCTATGGTTTTTCCAGTAGTCAAGTACAAATGTGAGAGTTGGACCATAAAGAAGGCTGAGTGCTGAAGAACTGATGCTTTCGAGTTGTGGTGCTGGAGAAGACTCTTGAGAGTCTCGTGGATTGCAAGGAGATCAAACCAGTCAATCCTAAAGGAAAGGAACCCTGAATATTCACTGGAAAGACTGATGCTGAAGCTGAAGTTCCAACATTTTAGCCACCTGATGTGAAGAGTCAACTCATTGAAAAAGACTCTGAAGGCAAAGGAGAAAAGAGCAACAGAGGATGAGATGGTGAGATAGCATCACCAAGTCAATGGACATGAATTTGAGCAAAGTCCAGGAGATAGTGGAGGACAAAGGAGCCTGGCATGCTACAGTCCATCGGGTCACAAAGAGACAGACACAACTTAGCAACTGAACAACAACTATAGCTGAGGGTTAGGAATCCAGAAGTCGCTCATCTGGATGGTTCCAGCAAGGGGTCTGTCTCTCAAGAGACTGCATTCACATGTTGGTGGGCTTTAGTCATCTGATCCTTGGCTGGGGCTAAAGGATCCATTTCCAAGATGGCCCACTCACACGGATGGAGGGTGGGTATTAGCACATCTCAGTTCTTTCCACGTGGACCTCTCTGAGAACACTTGAGTGTCCTCAGGACATGAGCTGCCTTCCTGCACAGAAGGAAAAGACAAGGAGGAAGCCACAGTACCTCTTCTGAATTAGTCTCTAAATTAGTTCTGCTTTATTGTTTCATTAGCAGAAATTCTCTAAGTCCATTTCATGCCTAATCGGAGGAAAATTAAGCTCCATTTTCTAAAGGCAAGCACTTCACAGGACTTCTGGACAGACTTTTAAAACTATCAGAGATATCATTTTGGGCAGAAAAAATCTAATCTATTTAGGAATAAATCTAATGAAAGATGCTTAAATCTTTAAGGAGAAAAACTAAACTTTAGTGAAAGACATTAAAGAAGACCTAACTTAATGTAGAGATATATGTTAGGTAGCCTCAAAAGCAATTCTCTCAAATTGATATATTAAATCAATTTGTTTCTAATCTAAGCCTCTGTTAGAATTTATTTTCTTTTGAACTTGAAAAGCGTATTCTGAAATTCATATGGAAATTCAAAGGCCCAAGAGTATCAAATACACTCCTGAAGAAGAAAAAGTACAAGGCTGAAGAACATGCTCCACATACATCAAAATGTTTCATGAAGTTTGATAGCAACAGTAGTGAAAACAGTGTGGGATTGTCTCAAACAGACAAACTCTGCAGTGGACAGAATAGCAATCCCAGGCACAGATCTATACAGCTATAGAACTTGATGCATGCGAGAAGGAACACAGAAAATGACTTGGGGAATCATATAGTATTTAAAAAATAATGCTGCCACAACTGCTTATCCACAGAGAGAGAAGATGAAACCGTCTCTTTACCTCAGACCAAATCTTTAAATGAATGAATCCCAAGTAAATTTAAAACCTGAATGTAAAAGCCAAAACTCTGAAAGTCACAAAAGAAAATATACAAATATGACTTGGTGACCTTATGATATGGAAGGGCTTCTTAAGCAGACATAAAAATGATAGCTATAAAAATAACTGATAAATTTAACTACATTAAAATGAATAACAGTGAACAACCAAAAAAGTAAAAAAAGCATAAAGAAAGTGAAAAAGACAGGCCACACATGGTAAACATATTTTTACCAAGATTCACAAAACGAAATGTGTTTCCATATAACAGAAGGAAAGAAAAACTATTCTGGAAAATTCTTGTCCATTTATACCTGGCTAAAAGCAAGGAGGTGGGAATGAACTTGGTGTATTTGGAGGATAATTCAGAATGCTGGTAATCTGGCACTTTCAGTCATTCTGCAAATTCTTATTGGGTACTTTCTATTAGTAAGTGCTATACTCAGCTATACATGCATTATAATTCAGACCTGGTCCTTGTTCTCATGGAACTGAAATGATCTAATAGTAACAAAAGACAGCTTTTTTTTTTTCATTTATTTTTATTAGTTGGAGGCTAATTACTTTACAATATTGTAGTGGTTTTTGCCATACCTTGACATGAATCAGCCATGGATTTACATGTGTTCCCCATCCTGATCCCCCCTCCTGCCTCCCTCCCCATCCCATCCCTCTGGGTCTTCCCAGTGCACCAGCCCTGAGCACTTGTCTCATGCGTCCAACCTGGGCTGGTGATCTCTTTCACACTTAGTAATATACATGTTTCAATGCTATTCTCTCAGATCATCCCACTCTCGCCTTCTCCCACAGAGTCCCAAAGCCTATTCTATACATCTGTGTCTCTTTTTCTGTCTTGCATATAGGGTTATCGTTACCATCTTTTTAAATTCCATATATATGCGTTAGTATACTGTATTGGTGTTTTTCTTTCTGGCTTACTTCACTCTGTTTAATGGGCTCCAGTTTCATCCATCTCATTAGAACTGATTCAAATGTATTCTTTTTAATGGCTCAGTAATATTCCAACGTGTATATGTACCATAGCTTTCTTATCCATTCGTCTGCTGATGGGCATCTCAAAAGACAGCTTATAAAAGTAATAAATCATGAATGTCACCTTGAATGACACCCTGAATGTCACCTACACTTGTGTCATTAATTGACAGACATGGAAACTGAAGTCCAAATGGGAGATGTGATTTATTGAAGTTCTCACAACTAGTAAATATAAGTTGGGACTAGTTCTCTTGATTTCCTCAACATACTCTTCTGCCTCTCAGATATAGTATGAGGGAGTTTCGACTGTACTCCTTAGTGTAATCTAACTTAGCACTTCAGGAGATTTCATAATATAATTAATATACACATGATTAGAGGCATACAACTGAAGAAAAAACTAGACATTGCGATGATGCTCAAACCCTATTACCATTTTGTTAGACAATAAGGATAAAACATCCAAACAAGGGAATACCAGACAGTCAATAAAAAGATGATGTAAATCTAGAATAGATCCATATATGGAAGAATGACTATGACATAACATTAAATGAATAAAGATTATAGAATGTTAGTTACATTAATCATATCCTATATATGTAAAATTATGTATATATCTAAATATAGGTATGTGAAATTATACAATGTGTAAAATTATATTCACAATTATATATGTGTGGAGATATATATATATGTATACACATATAGTGTGGGTATGCTTGTGTTAGTTGCTCAGTCGTATCTGACTCTCTGCGACCTCACCGACTGCAGCCCGCCAGGCTCCTCTGTCCATGGAATTCTCCAGGCAAGAATAACTGGAGTGGGTTGCCATTCCCTCCTCCAAGAGATCTTCCTGACCCAGGATCAAATCTGGATCTCCTGCATATGGGCAGATTTTTTTCTGTCTGAGCCATTGTATAGGTCTATATACATATGCAGAGATATAATGATTTCTGGATGAGTGTCTGTTGATGAGTGTTTGTTAAGAGTAGTATTTGTGATAATATGAGATGGATTTTATTTCCTTCTTGGTACATTTCTCCACTGTTGATTTTTAAAATATTGATCCAGTATCTTTTTTAAAGCAATGAAATTTAAAAGATAGATTTTTTTGCTGACTAACTTCAAGTATCAGGAGCATGCTAATGGGTTGACTGCATATTCATGACAGAACATGGACAATGGAAATAGAGAGCACAGCAAGACCTACTCATCTAGAAAAAGGGATGGGAAAACAAATCTGCATGTAGGACCAAATGATACAACTTCCTGAAATAATCTGAAGGAGCCTGCATCCTGGATGATATACTTAGTCTCTACCAGCCTTGGACTTCCAGGGCGTCAGGCATCTTCTGACAGGAGAAAAACGATGCCTACATATACTAACCCCTACTTAGCATGCTTTCAGTTTTATGCAGCTGAATGAATTTTTAAAAGCTGCATGCAATAAACTTCCTCAAATTGACTTTGCTTAGTCATAGTTTGTGATGTCCCCATATAGCTAAAATTGATTTTTGCCAAATTAATTTAAAAATAAATCAACAGTGAAATTATGAGGGCAAGGAAAATCATTACCTTTGTTGAAAGACTAAGCTACTTATTAATCAAGCCCTTTAGCAGCACCAAGAACAGAGTTACATACAAATAGTTCCTATGTCCACTATAATTATTTTTATTTATTCTGTAACACTTTTGGCAATACCTTCCTAATCCTGTTCCAACTTGTCTGAAGTCCAGAATACTGACTTTTCTCGTGGAGTTCTCGAAAATTAGCTGCAACGCCTTAAAGTTTAATCTACAACAACATAAGAACAATATGACCACAAACATAGCAGTTTACATCTAATATCCATACTTTTCAGTGAGTGTAACTCACACAAACATGTTCATCACTTAAGGTCTAACTCTTCTGTTCCAATTATATGAATAACCTTTACAATCAGAGATACAATATTTTACAAAGCTGCACAGAAAGTACTTACCTATACTATACAATTCTGCCATGACTGATAACTATTGATCTGCCTTCCTCCCCCGAAAAAAGGTTTGGAGTAAAACTACCCAGGCAATTTGAATAATATAATTGAGTCATCATTAATCACTTGTAATCCCTTTCCTTTGCCACATTTATTAATTCTTAAAGGTTTTCAGAAAATCGTTCTATTCCAATATTCTTCACATACCATCTGTTCAAGCACATTCCTCGTATTCTTACTAGGTTTTCACAGATGCCACTTTTTAAATCGGCAAATCTCCTCAGGAGCATCATCTGGCTCCCATCACCCCTACTTCAGGGAGCCCCTAGTCATCACAGTAATACCAGCATCAGAGCAGATGTTCCATATTCTCAGGCAGATTTCCCTCCCTCTGTAGAGTTTCTGAATACAAATTTTGAGATGGGAAAAAAAAAAATCTTTTGGGTGCAATAGTTTTCTGCAATTGCTTCCTCTGTGTCAAATGCAGTCTGCAACCCTCATTTCTGCTCTTCTGGAGAAGACCTGGTCAGAGGGAATCTCCCTTCTCAGGGTGTAGGGAGCAGAAATGAACACATAGAAACAGAGACAGAAAGAAGCCTGGAAAGCCAAAGGGAACAAGATGCAAAGTCGGATTATACAAGGCTTCATTTTTGTTGTTGTTGTTTAGGTTTTGGCTGCCCTGCACAGCATGCAAGGTCTTAGTTCCCTGACCAGGGCCCCATTCACTGGAAGTGTGGCGTCTTAACCACTGCATTGCCAGGGAAGTCAAGGCTCAACTTTGTAAAGGTCAACTGGGTCTACTCTGCCATGGAAATTAAGCAACATTCTGATCTGTGCAGAAGGGAACAGATTGTCTTCGGAAGATACGTGGAAATACAACTGTGACTCAAAACAAAATGGAAAACTGAGAATTTTTCCATGGAATTAGATCACTGAAGGCAATTACTTTGGAGAACTGATTTGTTAAGTGCCAGAAATTATCCAAAAACACTCTTTCCAGATCTATAACTTGCTTGTTCCATGTGAACACAATCTCAAAGTGAAACTACATGCTGCAGTGATGCTGAAACAATGTCAAGTTCAGGGGAAAGGTCCTGGTATTAAACAGGGTTATGCCCTTCTACACTGTTGGTGGGAATGTAAACTGGTATGGACACTGTGGAAAACAGTATGGAGGTTCCTTAAAAAACTAAAAATAGAATTACCATATGATCCAGCAATTCCACTCCTGGGTATATATCCAGACAAATTTATAACTTGAAAAGATACATAGCAGTACTACTTACAACAATTAAATGTCCATCAGCAGATGAATGGATAATGAAGATATGATATATATATCACATGTGATATATATACACACATACATGTGTGTGTGTGTGTATACATATATATATAGTGGAATACTCAGTTCAGTTCAGTCGCTCAGTCGTGTCCAACTCTTTGTGACCCCATGAATCACAGCACGCCAGGCCTCCCTGTCCACCACCAACTCCCAGAGTTTACTCAAATTCATGCCCATCGAGTCGGTGATGCAGCCATAAAAAAGAATGAAATAATGCCATCTGCAGCAACATAGATGAACCCTGAGATTATCATACTAAGCAAAATAAGTCAGACAGAGAAAGATAAACATCATGTGATGTCACTTAAATGTGGAATCTAAAATATGACACAAATGAACCTACCTACAAAACAGAAACAGACCCATAGACATGGAGAAGAGATTTGTTGTTGCCAAGGGCGTGGGGGGAGGGAAGGAATGGGAGTTTGGGATTAGCAGATGTTTATACAGAGAATGAATAAACAACAAGGTCCTACTGTCCAGCACAAGGATCTATAGTCAATATCCTATAATAAACTATAATGCAAAGCCCCCCCCAAAATACAGTTCTAGAATCAGGCATGTACTAACTTGCTCACTATCTATAAGAGCCTGGAGAAGTGGCCTGATTTGTCTGACACCTCAGCTTCCTTATCTCTCATGTGAGCAGTCGAACGAGATGACTACTAGGTCACCCCCAGCCTGAAAGTAGCACAGTACAAATGCTCGTATTTTATGAAGAACTGGTTGCATCCACTTCCAAAATAGCATAACAGACGTCAAGATCTACTGGATCAGCTGGAGCAAAAAGAACAAAAAGAACCACGTTGAAAGACTGTCTATGTATGTTTAGTAGAAGCAATGAACAGAGTTCAGATATCAAAGGGAGGTTTTTTCTGAGTGAGAAACACTGCTAGGAGCTGCATGACCTGCCACTGAATTACAGAGAAGAGGACGGCACCCAGAGTGGCAGATAGATGAGTCCCAGAGTCCAGATCCAGGTCTACTGGCCAATCACTGAATAACACCAGATAGAAAATCCACATCTCTGAACTGCTGCTTCTTCATCTTTAAGAGTAAAATTAAAGAGGACAGATATGCTCTGGGAAAGTGGGGTGTACCCTCCAGATTTACATCTGATTACAAGACATTGACAAAAACAATGTTTAGTTGCAGTCTTCTCTTCTCCCCATCACTCATTCTTTCTTTCTCCAAACTCACTGCTACTGCTAAGTCACTTCAGTCGTGTCCAACTCTGTGCGACCCCATCCCTGGGATTCTCCAGGCAAGAACACTGGAGTGGGTTGCCATTTCCTTCTCCAATGCATAAAAGTGAAAAGTGAAAGTGAAGTCGCTCAGTCATGTTCGACTCTTCGAGACCCCATGGACTGCAGCCCACCACACTCCTCCGTCCATGGGATTTTCCAGGCAAGAGTACTGGAGTGGGGTGCCATTGCCTTCTCCGTTCAAACTCACAGACAAACTTTAATTTGGATAGGAAGAATGTCAACTGACTAAGATACTTTGCTACCAACAGCTGTTCCCATTCGTTCCACATTTCACCTATGACAAGGCAGGTAAAGTTAAAGAGGAGGAGGTAAGCAAAATCTCAATTATTCAACTATTGGAAGAAATTGGCCAGGCCTAGCAGAGACCTTAAAAAATAAAAACTTTATTTTTCCTTTTTTAGAAGTTGGGGAGATTGTTGTTTTTTAATTTCTTAGTTTGGGCTCAGGTATTAATCATCCATATCTTCACCTCAACTTTCCATTGAACAATTACAGTCTTAGTCATATCCTGACAGGGACCTCAAAGATCTTGAAGAAAAACATCTTCCCAACTAAACCCTAAACTTCTTGCCTTCTCTCTCTCTCTCTCTGCCTTTTAGGACTAAGTCTGCCTGAATTTGCTAAAATGTTTGTATTCAGCTATCTTGTTGTTCTTTCCATTTGCCTCAGTTTCTCCCGTTGAATATTACTCTCATCACAAGCCATCAGAATCCCTTCTGTCATGTCCCCACACTCAAGCCTGGCCTCGACCTACTCACACTTCTCTACCCCATCCCCTGGGGCTCCATTCATTCCTCTCAAAATTACTTTCTCTCTGTCTCATTCCCTTTCAGTCTGGGAAGTGGTAGGCCAGTTTATGAGGTCAAACTCCTACAGCCATGAGGTTAGTCTCTTCATTGTTCTTTGCGGCTCTACGAATTTGAAAGAGATTGATTCAGACACAGATAGTATCTTAACACTGCCCTGCCCAACATGGTAGCCACTAGTCACGTGTGATCATTTAAATTAAACAAAATTTAAAATTCTGTTCCTGTTTATAGTCATGTTTTAAGTCATAAGATTATTTCTATCAACAAAGAAAGTTCTATTAGTCAGCACTGCCTTCACATAAAGGAATTCATTGTAATGGTGAGTTCCAAATATGACCATTATTTCCGGGCTGAGAAACTCCATAGGTACTAAAAATGAATATATTTGTGTGTTATAAGTGTATAATCAAGAGTTGGGGTAGGAGGTGGCTGGATGAGGGAGAGACAACTCTCTTTTGATAAGTATTTTAGGCCTTGATTTGGGCAGAAGCAGGCAATCCCAAAGAATGCACAAACTACTGCACAATTGCACTCATCTCACACACTAATAAGTGAAGTGAAGTGAAGTCACTCAGTTGTGTCCGACTCTTTACGAACCCATGGACTGTAGCCCACCAGGCTCTGTCCATGGGATTTTCCAGGCAAGAAAACTGGAGTGGGTTGCCATTTCCTTCTCCAGGAGATCTTCCCCACCTAGGGATCGAACCTGGGTCTCCTGCTTTGTAGACAGACGCTTTACCGTCTGAGCCACCAGGGAAGTCACACACTAATAAAGTAATGCTCAAAATTCTCCAAGCCAGGCTTCAACAATATGTGAACCGTGAATTTCCAGATGTTCAAGATGGTTTTAGAAAAGGCAGAGGAACCAGAGATCAAATTGCCAACACCCGCTGTATCATCGAAAAAGCAAGAGAGTTACAGAAAAACATCTATTTTTCCTTATTGACTATGCCAAAGCCTTTGACTGTGTGGATCACAATAAACTGTGGAAAATTCTTCAAGAGATGGGAATACCAGACCACCTGACCCACCTCTTGAGAAACCTATATGCAGGTCAGGAAGCAACAGTTAAACCTGGACATGGAACAACAGACTGGTTCCAAATAGGAAAAGGAGTACGTCAAGGCTGTATATTGTCACCCTGCTTGTTTAACTTATATGCAGAGTACATCATGAGAAACGCTGGGCTGGAAGAAGCACAAGCTGGAATCAAGATTGCCGGGAGAAATATCAATAACCTCAAATATGCAGATGACAGCACCCTTATGGCAGAAAGTGAAGAGGACCTAAAAAGCCTCTTGATGAAAGTGAAAGAGGAGAGTGAAAAAGTTGGCTTAAAGCTCAACATTCAGAAAACTAAGATCATGGCATCTGGTCCCATCACTTCACGGGAAATAGATGGGGAAACAGTGGAAGCAGTGTCAGACTTTATTTTTTTGGGCTCCAAAATCACTGCAAATGGTGATTGCAGCCATGAAATTAAAAGACGCTTACTCCTTGGAAGGAAAGTTATGACCAACCTAGACAGCATATTAAAAAGCAGAGACATTACTTTGCCAACAAAGGTTCGTCTAGTCAAGGCTATGGTTTTTCCAGTGGTCATGGATGGATGTGAGAGTTGGACTGTGAAGAAAGCTGACCGCCAAAAAATTGATGCTTTTGAACTGTGGTGTTGGCGAAGACTCTTGAGAGTCCCTTGGACTGCAAGGAGATCCAACCAGTCCATCCTAAAGGAGATCAGTCCTGGGTGTTCATTGGAAGGACTGATGCTGAAGCTGAAACTCCAATACTTTGGGCCACCTCTTGCAAAGAGTTGACTCATTGGAAAAGACCATGATGCTGGGAGGGATTGGGTGCAGAAGGAGAAGGGGACGACAGAGGATGAGATGGCTGGATGGCATCACTGACTCGATGGACATGAGTTTTAGTAAACTCCGGGAGTTGGTGATGGACAGGGAGGCCTGGCGTGCTGCAATTCATGGGGTCGCAAAGAGTTAGACACGACTGAGCAACTGAACTGAAGGCCAATTGAAAATAGAGGGGCATTCTCTGTTTTGGCTCAAATGGTAAAGAATATGCCTTCAATGCAGGAGACCAGGTTGGATGCCTGGATTGGAGTGATCCCCTGGAGAAGGGAGTGGCAACTCACTCCAGTAAATCTTGCCTAGAGAATCTCATGAACCAAGGAGTCTGGCGGGCTACAATCCATGGGGTCGCAAAGAGCCAGACACGACTGAGGAACTAACAACTTTCTCTTTTTATATTCACAGGAAATCCTCCAGCAACTTATTTTACAGATGAGAAAACTGAGAAGAAAAAGTGTTAAGAAGTTTGCCCAAAACTTAAAAACCAGAATGTAAACGCAAGTCTGCTTGAATCCCAACATTCTTCAGATCATGCCATGCTGCCTGTTAATCTCTGTCACCAGGGAAACGGGACTCCCAGCAAAGGTTCCCAGCGGCTGGGTCTCAGAACTCACTAGTTTTCTTTCCCTTCAAAGTAGGGCTTGGGGCCATGTAATATAGAGTAATAAATATTTTTTAACACTTCCTTTTGAGACAATCCTAGATTCACATGCATTTGTGAGGACTAAGACAGAGATTTGGAATATCTTTTCAATATATGTGTGTGTGTATATATATATATCTAATACTTTTTTGTTTTGTTTTTTAGTATTTATTTATTTGGCTGCACAGGGTCTGAGTTGCAGCAAGTGGAAACTGTTTTTTTATTGAGATTTTATTTATTTTTAATTTTATTTTTTGGCCACACTTCAGGGCATGTGAGATCTTAATTCCCTGACTAAGCATCAAACCCTTGCCCCCTGCATTGGGAGAGTGGAGTCTTAACCACTGGACCACCAGGGAAGTCTTCAATTTATGTTTTTAATCTTCTACAGACTGGATCCGCTATAAGACTGTCTATCCTAGAAGACTTGAGAAGCTATCAGGGAACACATAAATAAATAATTAATATAGACCCTGTTAAAACAAAAATGCAATGCCATTTCCATCTACCGATTATCAAATAAGGATAACAGCAGTAACACGGTAGCAAAAAGCACCCTGACAGACACATTCTCAGATTTTATCGGTTAGAGTGTAAAGTGAGGCAAACTGGAAAGCAGGTGGGCAATACACGTGAAATATTTCATCTTTCAGCCAGTATCTTTTGAGCCCTGCTATATATGTGCCAGGCCCTGGGCTGGACCCTGGGGAAAACAGTAAATGGAGCAGACACTGTCCAGCCCTTCTGGAACTTACTGTCCTGTCTTGTTTATAGGCAGATAGGCATTTGTGAGAAGGGTTGTGATAGGCAAAGTATAGATGTTATAGAAGTGCATATGAGGAAAGCTGAATTCAGCCTTAGGCGACTAGGGGAGGCATTCCTCAAGCAGAGGACAAGGGAAGATAGCCTTCCACCCACTGAGTGAGTGATCAACAGGAGCTGGCCAGAGGAAGGAGACAGTGTCACGTGAGAAAGAGTGTCCCAAATGGAAGAAACAGTGGAAGTGGCCCACAGGAAGGTCAAAATGAAGAGAGAATGGCCTGAAACATCTGGCAAAACTACCTTAAGGAATAACCTAGAATACCAAAACAAACCAATAACCTTTTAAATAGATAGACTTTTACAACATCATTAGTTAAAATAGTAGAATATTAAAAAATATCTATGTCAGTAAAAGATACTCGGCTATGTTATGGAGGGCACACCCACAGTACGGACTATTTTGTAGCCATTTAAAATAATGCTTACCGTGCTTTAAAAATACTGAAAATACTTATGTTAAAATGCTGAATGAAAAAGGCAGGATACATAATTTTATAACTAATATGACCACAATTGTGCTATATATATATATATATATCAAATGAGGGCTTCCCTGGTAGCTCAGCTGGTAAAGAATCCACCTGCAATGCAGGAGACCCCAGTTTGATTCCTGGGTCAGGAAGTTCCCTGGAGAAGGAATAGCTACCCACTCCAGTATTCTTGGGCTTCCCTGGTGGTTCAGACAGTGAAAGAATCTGCCTGCAATGCGGGAGACCTGGGTTCATTCCCTGGGTTGGGAAGATCCCTTGGAGGAGGGCATGGTAACCCACTCCAGTATTCTTGCCTAGAGAATGCCCATGGACAGAAGAGCCTGGTGGGCTACAGTCCATGGGGTCGCAAAAAGTCACACATGACTGAGTGACTAAGCCCAACACAGCCGCATAATCAAATGAAGGAGACAAGTTAAAAGACTGATAATGATAGTCTTTTTTTTCTTTTCAGTATGTATGCTGTCAAAGCAAGCATGGCAGTCTTTTGATAGTGAGATTACAGATGATTTTCATGTGCATGCTATTTTATAGCATGATGTTTACTTAGTCTGGGGCAGAGCCCAGCCCCACCGTTTCCTATCCGTGTAGCCTTGGTAAGTCATGTAACTTCTCTGAGTCTCAGTTTACTCATCTGTAAAACAGGAATAATTATAGAACCTATGTGACAGATTGTCATAAACATTATCATAGTAAAGTGTCTCAGCATGCTAGTTATTAATATATATTAGTGTTCTGTTAAATATACTAGCATTCTGTCTTCTATTTTAAAATTTTTCTTTAATGCACTTACATGACTTTTATAATGGGAAAATCACTTTTCATGAAAAGAAGTGTTTCATATTATAAGCTAGTGGTATGTGTTATCTTAAATGAGAGCACTGAGGAGAGGCAGCTCACCCATTCCGAGGAAACAGAGGGATGTGAGAGAACAGTCTCTGAGAAGGCGAAATCTGAGCTGACTTTTGAAGACCAAGGACTTAGAGAGGAGAAGGGCAGTGGAAAATTCTAGACAAATAGAACATCAAGCAAAGACTTAGAATCTTAGGAATCTCAAGGCAGAAGGGGGCTGGAAGATTGGCCAGCCCACCTTTCCACTCGCTTGGGTCTCCCTCTGCTGCACACCCTACAGAGGCTTACATGCATTCAGGCAGAAGGAGCTGACTGCTTTCAGAACAAATCCATCCTCTGGCTGGATAGTTCTCTTTGTTAGGAAGCACCTCCATATTTAGATGTTCATCTACCACTGTACTTGCATACATACACATCAGAGAAAATCCAAGTCACACATTCATACCAATACACACACATGAGAGTATTGGTCACCCAAGTGTGGCCCATTAAGGCAACACTCCTCAGTCTACCATATGGTTGTGGTATTTGTGGCTTGACTCTGAGACGCCTTACAAACATCACTAATTCTATAACTTTTAAATGCAAAAAGTCATGAGAGTGTTCAAGTTTTAGGTAAAAAGTAGCACGTGATTGCAAAAGAGGAAACAAAATATAAAAACAGTGATGCTGTCACTTTTTATAATAGCATAATTCATTCTGAAGGAAAAAGATGACTTTTAGCACCACATGGAAATTCTTGTAATGGTACAGCCTGAAGAAGAGATGGTGCTGGAAAATGGACAAGTGTGTGTCTGGAGAAAAAGCATCAATATTGTATGCTGACTGGAGAACCCTGGAAATTCACTAAGCAACTCAAGAGGCCAGGCCTGACCTCTGAGGCTTTATTGGAAGCTTGTAAGTCTAAGCCCTGTTGGAAGCTAAACACCATCTGCCGATGTTAATCTATCGAGTGCAGACCTTGTAGCAACTGTTACCTGTCCCAGCACCTCTGAAGCACAGTTAGAACTGAACTACATGATAAAGATAACACAACAAATCCACGAGGAAAAGATAAGATTATTCAATTAAGGCATTTGAACATCCAGATAAAAGCCCAGAAAATAAAGCTGGGTCTCTACTTCACTGTCAACATCAAAATTAATTCCTGATGGATCAAATCCTTGCATGAAAAATGAAACTATAACAAGTAAATTTTTTAAGAATGGCAGAGAGGCAAAGACACATAACACCCAGAAGTCATAAAGTAAATATCTTACATGGAAAAGAATTTCACCAAAGGATAACAGGAAAAGTATTTGTAATTCATATCCCAGGCAATGGGTCTATTTTCATAATATAGAAAGCTCTCCAATGAATCGGTAAGAAAATACCAACAAGTCAGTGAAAAATAGAGAAAGAAATACAGCAGCTCTTAATCACACGAAAAGATGCTCAGTTGCATTCATAATCAGAGAAATACAAAGTAAAATTAACTCATGCATCATCTTTCATCTATAAAATGGCAGAGCACAAGGAGTATGATAATATACCCTCACACATTGATGATCTGCCAATTAGTAAAACTTTCATGAAAGAAATCTGACACCATCAATCAAAATTACAAATACACGGTCTTTGAGGTAAGAGCTCCACCTCTAACTATTTATCTTTCATACATCCTAACACATGTAAAATAGCGTGGGCATCAGGTGATTAACTGCAACATTGTTTATAAGAACCAAGATAGAAAACAACCTGAAATCTGTTACTATCAAACTACTAAGTGGCTACCTTCAAAATGAGGCAGATACTTATGTTCAGATATGAAAACACCTCTAAGATATGGTTAATTGGAAAATGGCAAAGTGAAAGTGGAAGTCACTCAGTCGTGTCCGACTCTTTGCGACCCCATGGACCTATACAGTTCATGGAATTCTCCAGGCCAGAATACTGGAGTGGGTAGATTTTCCCTTCTCCAGGGGATCTTCCCAACCCAGGTCTCCCGCATTGCAGGCAGATTCTTTACCAGCTGAGCCACAAGGGAAGCAAAGTTTACTTCCTACTATAATTTGTGTTAATAATAAAGAGCTATTCAGATGATATAGATGGAGACAGGTTTTTGCTTGTATATGTTTAGAATATTTCTGGAAGGGTAATCAAAACCTCAGAGGTACACTCAATAATAGCCAGAAGTTCAAGTTGGGGGAGAAAGAAATTTTCTACTATAATGCATCTTTGTACCTTTCAAATATTTTGTCATGAACATATATTAGCTATTCAAAATATCAATAAATTGAATTCAGGAACACATTCCTGCTTAAAACTAATCCCTTCCTCTTCTCTGCTACCCCTGTATATTTCACTCACTTGTTTGTTGTACTTGTATATGTATTTGTATCACCTACAAAACCAAGAACAACTTGAGGGCTGCAACTCTGTCTCTATCAAGTTTCTATCTCCAGCATCTAGCACAATGTCTTACACACAGAAGGAGACTTTTTCTTAAGTGATGTCTTGAAGAGTGATGAGGACTTTTTCATGGAAAGAAGTCTGGTTACTTGATACAGCAGCTGAGTGGGGCTGCAAGACCTTAAGAACATTCTACCTTACAACATGTCCTTATTCTTTAAGATAAGGGAGGGAGAGACAGGGACATAAAAAAAGAAAAAACAAAGAGACACAAAGAGAGAGAAAAACTGAGACAGACTCAAAGATCAGACTAGACTTTAGAGCAGTGCTGCCAGGAGGAATGCATTTGGGGGGAAAAAGTGTGATCATGTGACTGGATGGGAAGGAGATCATTTGAGATCTTCCATAAAGAGTCTCTTGATGAACGTGAAAGAGGAGAGTGAAAAAGTTGGCTTAAACCTCAACATTCAGAAAACTAAGATCATGGCATCCGGTCCCATCACTTCATGGCAAATAGATGGGGAAAGAGTGGAAACAGTGGCTGACTTTATTTTTGGGGCTCCAAAATCACTGCAGATGGTGATTGCAGCCATGAAATTAAAAGACACTTACTCCTTGGAAGGAAAGTTATGACTAATCTAGACAGCATATTGAAAAGCAGAGACATTACTTTGTCAACAAAAGTCCATCTAGTCAAGGCTATGGTTTTTTTAGTAGTCATGTATGGATGTGAGAGTTGGACTATAAAGAAAGCTGAGCACCAAAGAATTGATGCTTTTGAACTGTGGTGTTGGCGAAGACTCTTGAGAGTCCCTTGGACTGCAAGGAGATCCAACCAGTCCATCCTAAAGGAGATCAGTCCAGGGTGTTCATTGGAAGGACTGACGTTGAAGCTGAAACTCCAATATTTTGGCCACCTGATGTGAAGAGCTGACTCATTTGAAAAGACCCTGATGCTGGGAAAGATTGAGGGCAGGAGGAGAAGGGGATGACAGAGGATGAGATGGTTGGATGGCATCACTGACTCGATGGATATGGGTTTGGGTAAACTCGGGGAGTTGGTGTTGGACAGGGAGGCCTGATGTGCTGCAGTTCATCGGGTCACAAAGAGTCAGACACGACTGAGCGACTGAACTGTACTGATGATCTAAACAAAAGGTAAATGCTGAGAGGAAAAGTAACTTATCAGGAAGTCCACTTTTTAAGCATTCTGTTGTCATTTCTGTCCCTGTTCATGGTGGGTTTACCTAGGACAGAGGCTACAACTTCAACAGTTAAGTGTCAAGACACAGGCATCTACATTCTATAGCAAATTCAGTTGATGCCATCTCATCACACAGACACTGCTCGCTTCCTAAGGGCAGGGTTGGCAGACACTTTTATTAGCAATCATCTCTGCCACCTTCTGATTATCTACAGATTTAAGGCCACATAATCATCCCCTGCGTCACAGAGAGGAGGGAGGTGGGGTGGAAACTAAGAGTCTCTAAATCCCTCCTAACACTTGCTTCTTCCCTACCAGCAAGATTAGAGCAGTCAACAGCTGTGGGCATATGCGCTCAGAACAGACAGGCTGGGCTGGGCTGTCCAGAGCCTGAGGAAGGCCAGTTCTCAGGGCCATGCTGGGGACCCCAGGTCTGCTGGTCCAGGCGTGCCTCTCTGAGACAGTACAGGGCACGTGGCCAACTCCTAGGGGCAGTGAGCAGGCTAGGGACCCGACCACGGCCAGGAGGGCAAAGCCAGGGCTCCCATTCCTCCAGCTATGCTGAAACAGACAGAGAGGAGGCGGTCCTGGGGCTATAGGTCCTGGACTACGACAGAGGGTGAAGACGCGGCCCAGGAGGCGGGCGGTCAACACCACCGCAGGAGCATCTGCTCCGTGGGGGGCCGCTCGGGTTCCCAGGCCAGCATCCCACCATGGACCGAGGGCAACTATAACTACTACATCGAGGAGGATGAGGATGGGGAAGAGGAGGAGCAGTGGAAGGACGAGCCGGCCGAGGAGGAGGACCGCCAGCCAGGGGAGGCCACCACCACTGAGCAAGCAGAAGGCGGCGGCGCCGACACTCCACTCGTGTCCACCACGCTGAACGTGAACGTGGGCGGCCACAGCTACCACCTGGACTACACGGAGCTGGCCTGCTACCCCAAGACGCGCCTGGGCCGCCTGGCCACGTCCACCAGCCGCAGCCGCCAGCTGGGCTTATGCGACGATTACGAGGTGCAAACGGACGAATACTTCTTCGACCGCGACCCCGAGGTCTTCCAGCTCATCTACAACTTCTACGCGTCCGGGGTTCTGCTGGTGCGCGACGAGCTGTGCCCGCGGGGCTTCCTGGAGGAGCTGGGCTACTGGGGCGTGCGTCTCAAGTACACGCCGCGCTGCTGCCGCATCTGCTTCGAGGAGCGGCGCGACGACCTGAGCGAGCAACTCAAGATCCAGCGCGAGCTGCGCGCCCAGGCGCAGGCCGAGGAGGCGGAGGAGCTCTTTGAGGACATGCGCTTCTACGGGGCGCAGCGGCGCCGCCTCTGGAACCTCATGGAGAAGCCCTTCTCATCGGTGGCCGCCAAGGCCATTGGGGTGGCCTCCAGCCTCTTCGTGCTCATCTCCGTCGTGGCGCTGGCACTCAACACGGTGGAAGAGATGCAGCAGCAGCCGGAGCGCGGCGAGGGGGGCGGCAACCCGCGGCCCTTTCTGGAGCACGTGGAGATGCTGTGCATGGCCTTCTTCACGCTCGAGTTCCTGCTGCGCCTGGCCTCCACGCCCGACCTGCGGCGCTTTGCGCGAAGCGCCCTCAACCTGGTGGATCTGGTGGCCATCCTGCCGCTCTACCTGCAGCTGCTGCTCGAGTGCTTCACCAGCGAGGACCAGCTGCACGGCAGGGGCTCGCCGCGGGAGCACGACCTGGAGACGATGGGCCGCGTGGGCAAGGTGGGCCAGGTACTGCGCGTCATGCGCCTCCTTCGCATCTTCCGCATCCTCAAGCTGGCGCGCCACTCCACAGGTCTGCGCGCCTTTGGCTTCACGCTGCGCCAGTGCTACCAGCAGGTGGGCTGCCTGATGCTCTTCATCACCATGGGCATCCTCACCTTCGCCGCCGCCGTCTACTCCGTGGAGCACGACGTGCAGGGCACTAACTTCACCAGCATCCCCCACGCCTGGTGGTGGGCCGCGGTGAGTACCACAGCCCGTGAGCTTTCCCTCCCGCTTCCCCAACTTGGCAGAAGCTGCTGCTCTCCTTCCTGGGGGATGCCGCCCTCCTTGCTTTGTTCCATCAACTTTCCCCTGACTTGTTTAATGGCCATTGCTTTCTCGTTCTCACTGTCCTCAACCAGAAAATACAAAGCAACAGCAGCAAAATAGGTTGGGTGTTAAAAGGTTCGAAAGACAGTCCAGTAAGAAAGAGGAAGTCCAAGAAGCTTGACGTGGTCCTCACGTGGTCCTAGGAATCGCCGAAGCTAGATTTAGTTTTAATACCCCTGACAGGCTGATTTTAAGGAACAGTGATTGTTCACTGATGAAGCCTGAGGAACTTCATCATCATCACTGGTGTTATCTGTCACTTATTGAATACCTATTGTCCTGAGTGGTATATAATGCTTAACTTATTTCAGCATCACAACCATATGAAGTGGCTAGGATCACTATTTTTTAAAAGGAAAAATTTCCTTCAAGTGTTGAAGGAAACTTGATGTCTGCAGAGGAGGCAACAAGACTTGGCTGAAAAGTGTCAACCCTCCCTGAAATTTCACTGGTTCTAGCTAAATCTGAGCATCTAACACTGAAACTTGCTCTGGTATCACAAAAATTATTTCTGGACGTGGCATTATTGCCCCATTTTACAGCTAGAGGAATTGAGGTGCAGAGAAATTGAGTGTAGACACACAGATAAATGTAGCAAAGTAAGGATTGAAACGCAAGCCTGCCCAATTGCAAAACCCATGCCCTTTCCACTCCCCAGCACTGCCCTTCTCAAGCTTGAGTTTTTCAGCATTCTTTGCTTAATTTGAAGTTAGTGCATGAGTTATTTTTGTCATTATTTTCTTTGGTGATTGCCTTTTCTTTGTTGATTGCCTTTTATAATAATTTATGCCATTTACTCAAACATCTGTTTCTCATGTGCTAGACTAAATCCTTGGGAAAATCCCTGAATTCCTGGAAATGTTGATTGGGTCTTAAGTCAATGAATAAATTGACATGTGTGCATAGGAAGGGACTTTCTTGGTGGCTCAGCGGTAAATAATCCACCTATAATGTAGGGATCGTAGGAGATGCAGGTTCCATTCCTGGGTCGGGAAGATCTCCTAGAGAAGGACATGGCAACACACTCCGGTATTCTTGCCTGGAGAATTCAATGGACAGAGGAACCTGGTGGGCTATAGTTCACAGGGTCACAGAGAGTGGGACACGACTAAAGTGATTTACCATACAAACACATGCCACATGCACACGTAGGAAGGAACTAGGCGTATGCTTTCCTTATTTTTTAATTAGCTTGTTTGTAATGCCTTTAAAGACATTAAGCAAATATAACCAGTTTTTGCTGTGTTAGAAAATAGATACTTTTGACATTAATACTGGAGATGTTATAACCCACAGTCTGGTGTAAAGTTCTGATGGGAACCTATTCAGGGCTCCTACTAATAGTATAGCATAGTAGGATGGAAAATTTAGGTTTAGGTTCCAGTGACAGATCTTCTAATAATTAACTGTGACCTTACCTAATGTGTGACCCTTTCATTAACTGTGAAAGCTCGTCCCCTTTCTCCCTGGCCTCAGTTTTCTCATCTCCAAGAGGAAGGGGTGTAGAGCTCTACAATTCAATGAGTCTCACTTCCCTGGAAAGCAGTATACTCACGTGTACAACAAGATTTGTGAGCTTTCCTTGGTGACAGAATGATGTTTGGCTCTTCCAAATAAGCATTTGAGCCAAATGCTGCTCCTCTGATCATATTCCAAATGATGAAAGGTCATCCCCATAGTAGATAACCATGTGTACTGATGAAACGAATGGAGCATGATTTATCCAATTTATTGGATTAAAAAATTTATTTTTTTATTTATAAAAAATTGTTTATAAATTTTGGCCAATGCATTGGCCAAACACATGCATTGGCAAACAACATTGATGTTAGAGATGAGTGAAGCAAGGAGGAAAAAGAAAATCCACAGGCTGATGGCATAAAGCCAAGTTGTAGAAAGTCAAGTTTTCATTCAGCCAAATATCTTAGAAGGCTAGCATATGTAAACTGGACCTAGTGGGCTCTTTGATATTGTATTTTTAATGCATAATTTTTAATCTTTTGTATATTAATATAAAATTTATGATGAGAATTCTGTTGCTAATGAGTTTTTCTCTTTAAAAAATTTCCTGAAGTGAATGCCTAATAATCTCCTTTAATGTCTTGATTTGTTTGATGTCTAATACTTAAAATTTTTCAACTTATCCCCCTTTTTATATTAACTAAAATCATTTCAAAGTTGGTATTTTCTATAGATTTGACAGTAAAAATTGAATTATCACTCAGTTTCTATCTATAACAAAGTTTACCAATTATTACTTTTACCAGTGTGATTTTTCTTTTGATATCTCTATAAGGCATGGTTTTCATAGGCCAGAATTTGCTCATGTCAACCTACCATTAACCAACCTTAACCTTTACCAATGGTATTCATCCATTTTGTTCTCTAAGAATTAGTTATACTAGTAAAAATCATTATGAATTAGAGAAAAGACTGATTTGCCTGTATTTGTTTCTGAACTAACCTATGAAAACAATGGGAGCAACTCTCCTTGAAGATTTGAGGACTGCTCTATTCCTCAGGACCAACATATTATTAACCCATTTCATCTATATATTTCTGATGACATTGTATATTGTATACTAAGGGCCCATATTTGCAATAAAGCAAAAAGAAAAGAAGATGCAAAGTAAAAAGATGCATAAGATTAGGATCTTCATGTAACCCCCCAAAACCCATTTTCATTCACTGAGCAAGATTTTTTTCTGAGCACATAGTTTGCCAAGGAGTATTCTAAACTCTAGGGATACTGAGTGATTGGCGGTGGAGGGCGGGCGGTGGGGGGGCGGGGGGAGTGAAATTCTTTCCCTCATGGAGTTTGCATCCTAATGGCGAGAGATAATAAATCATTTCAGATGTTAGCGTGTTTTTATAGGATAGAGAGTGATCTGGGTGGCATAATCTACCTTTGATATAATAGTGGAATAGTCAGAGAAGCCTTCCTGGAAAAGACGACATTTATTAAAGCTTGAGTGGTGGTCAAGCTGTGACTACTGAGCCCACAGGCCCTAGAATCAGCAAGGTGCAGCTACCGAGCCTGAGTGCCGCAACTACTGAAGCCCATGAGCCTAGAGCCTGTGCTCTCCCACAAGAGAAGTCACCGCAGTGAGAAGCCCATGCACTGCAGCTAGAGAGTAGGCCCCCCGCTCTCTGCAATTAGAGAAAGCCCTCGCACAGCAACAAAGATCCAGCACAGCCAAAAATAAATAAATACATAAATATAGCAGTGTGTACATATATTTAAAAAAAAAAAAAAAGAGCTTGAATGGTGAGGAGAAGCTCATCTAAATAGGCATGACTGAGCAGACATGAGAATCTGAGAAGTAGAATCCTAATGTATGATTATGAGATCATACATCTCATAATTTAAAAAATTTTGAGCACACACGTGATAAATGTGTAGTTATTCATAAGTTATAAGCTACTTATTGCTGTAATAATGATTCATTACAAACCACTCCAAAATTCTGTGACTTAAAATGTCAAGCATCTTTTTGGCTCATGAGTTTGCAAGTCAGCAACTCGGGCTGGTTTCAACCACAAGGTTCTTGTCATTTGGACTGGTGTCAGCCACTCATGTCCCAGTCTGATGGTCAGCTGGCTGATATCTGGGATGAAGAGGCTGACTAGGTCTTTCCTCATCCAGGTGGCATGTATCCATGGCTGTGGCAAAGGGCAAGAGAGAGAGTGTGCAAGCCCAGTCATGCAGACTCTCATAAGCTTTTGTCCTTGTCACATGCTCAACACATTGGCCAAAGTAAGTCACGAGACCAAACTCAGGGTCAAAGGGCAGAGCAAATTAGCCCACTCACTATAGGAAAACACCACAAAGTTGTATGGCAAAGAACCTGGATACGGAAGACATAAAGAATAGAGTCTTGTAATATAATCAACCTACTGCATTAAGATATTACTTCTCAAATATATAGTTCAGAAAACATATACTCACACATTGAAAATATAAAGATGAGGTAAAGAAAAATAGTATTGATATTTCCTTGCCCCACTGCAGTGCTATAATCTTTGTGGTATATTCACCCATATTAGGAACGGGTTCTCTAATCCCTCCTTCCATGTGTTTTTAGAGCTCTCAGACAACCCAGCATCTGACTTGTTTTTAATAATCTCCTCTGTCTCTATGCCAAGGATCCTGCAACCTTTCTCAGTAATTCAACCCAGGGTTTTTAAGAGAAGCAGGGCAATTTTCATTATTGTGAATTCTCCTACAGCTGGAGAACAAATCCCTCATGGACACTCATGTCTGGAGATGCTCATGCATTAGAAGAGAGACCCTGCTCATCTGTCACATGTAGGTTATTTGTAAGCATAATGTAATAGGAAACATATGTAGAGTACTAGCCCGTACGCTATCCACAGTAAATAGAAGCTACCATATCTGACTAGTTGATAGTCTTTATCACATGGAAACAATAATCTCTGCTTCCAGATTCATTCAGGGGAAAATAAAACAGAACTGATTCCTTCTCTCCTGGGGAAAAGAGAGAGCCTATAGGATGCACAAGAGGGTCAGTTGTTCGATCTTGGGAGAGCTTCTGAGCATGCAGATAAACAGGCCCAGGCCCGGAGGAGCTCCAGCCCTGTTGAGGCTCCCTGGGTTGCCTGGGTGTGGGGAATGCATGGCACAGCTTAACAAGCACAGTTAGCTCTATGATCAAGCTGTAAGCATCGGCCTTCGTTGTGGCTGTGTTTTTGAGGAGAAAAGGAACAACAGGACGGTTGAACAGACCGTTTCCTTTTGAGCTTGGCAGAGCAAGTTAAAGCTGTAGAAACCAGATAGGAAATTATATCATGAACTCATGTCTTTAAAAACTAACAAAAACTCTTAAAAAAGAAAATTTATCTCTGACTGAGGCGTCACATAATTGTGGCCCACAGACTTTGTTCTTGTTTCTGTTTTCCTCAAGTCTGTTATCATTTCCTTGCAAATAGGTGGCTCTTACAGGATCACTGAGATTCATTTTATTTTTATCACTTGCTGGCTTGGAGAAGGCCCATTTGAAAGGTGAATCAGGAAAATAGAAAACAAAACCAGGGTATTGTAAACAGAGGGCATTTGATACAGGGAGATTGAGACATAGGCTGGAAGAGCAAAAAGGGGAAAGTGAGATAACCTAAAGATTGGCAAGTATAGGAAACAGTGTTGGCCCCAGAATTAGGGGAGCAAATAGGAGAAGGTAGAGTTACTGGAACCTAGGAGTACAGAGAAGGAGCCGCTATGGCTGTGGCTGATGACAGGACACCCAAGACGGCACCACGAGGCTGGTGCTGGGTGTGCTGAAAGATGCCTGAGCTGTGGCTCTCTGTCACTGGTGAAGGATGATGACAGAAACTGGATGCAGCAAGGGAGACCCTCACTTCCTCACTCCATCTTCTAGCCTCCCAACAGTGTCTCTCACTGGCAGAACCTCACCACAAGACAGCAGGCAAGGGAACCTGGAAAATGTGATTTGCATCCTTCCAGTTGCTGAATTACAGAAAAGTGCACAGAAGGGAATGGGGCTTGGGGCCCAGAAATAAGGAGTAAAGGTTTGGCACAGAAGGCATTAAAAGTTCTCCTGGCTCCTTCAGAAATAGCACAGGAGCCATCAACTGGGCAAAGGTTCTTAGGCACTTCTGTGATTTTTGGTCTGGTGGACTCCTGATTTTGAGGTGGTCCCCTTTTAGCTCTGTAAGCTCTCCCTGTTGGCCAATATAACTTGAGCGGTACATGATAGAATTGTAGAGGACAGGGAGAAGAGTGCCAAGCAAGCTGAGAATGTGAAGGTATCATCATTCTTGTGTGCCTTTCCAGGGACAGAGTCCAAACTAGCCTTAACTTCTGGACAGCCTCCCCCTCATGGTACAATTCATGTGCCTCTCAGAACTTTCATACACACAGCAGACTGGCTGTGCTTCTCAAGGAGATTACCCATGACCTCATTCTAACAGGGCATCCACTGGTCAAAACATTTTTTGAATTCCATCGAGGAATTGTTCCACTGAGCACGTGTCACATCTGCAACATGTCCACTTACTTCTTCAGGGGTCCACTACTTCAAAGGGGTTAAATCTTTCCCTTAATGAGGCTGGATTTAATGTTTTTAAATAGTCAAGACCCTTGAGTTTAAGACCAGCCCTAAGGTTAATTCTCAAGGTGGATAAGAACACCTGTTTCAAGGTCATACCACTGAATTCTCTGTATAGATTATAATCCCAAGAAGGAATTCCTAAAATATTTGTAGTAGCCACAGCCGCATGGGTAGGCTAAGTATAGTCTTTGAAGCTAAATTCATTAAAAGACAACATGAAGTATGCAATAATCTGAGCTGGAAGATGTTAGTCTTTAGTACCTCAAATTCTTTGGGAATTAAGAAGAATTAATTCTTTGGGAAATCAGTTTTATTCCTTGAAACCATTATTCCTGGCTGTAGGGATCACTAGGTGCCAAGACATAATCTTGGAGTAGGAAACAGCAATCCACTCCAGTAATCTTGCCTGGAAAATTCCATAGACAGAGGAGCCTGGTGGGCTATAGTCCATGGGGTCACAAAGAGTCAGCCATGACTGAGCAACTGAGTACAAGATGTAATTTATGATGAGGTCACTATGAAGGAACTAACCATTCCTTGCTGAAGGAGAAATTCAAGTATAGTTATTCTAAAGTTTCAGAGACAAATCAGATGCTTGTCCTCCTTGTAACATTGAGCGGGTCAGGATTTGTAGGGAAAGGCTACATTCTGGCTTTGGGAACCCAAGAGCTAGGAAAAATATGTAAGTTTTCAAAAAATGGTAGAGTGGCTGAGCCAGCCAATTTTTTCAGGATATTAAGATGGATGGTGGAAATTTCAATCACATGTCCAAACCCAAGTCCTGCTAACGTGAGAACTCGCTCTGTGAGGTCACTGGAGTCATTCTGGGACCTTCCATTTTTAATGCTCTCTCAGGGAGAAATGGCTTGGCCTGTGGAATGTGGAGAAGAAGTTTCCATAAGCCAAGGAATCCTGGGTTCCTCTGGAGCCAAGAAGCAAGAACCAGATCACCAGTTAAGCCAGATTATCCCCCAAACAGGCAGTGCATAAATTAGCTCTGCATTTTGAACGAACTCTTCAGAATCAGTCATACAGTCTCCTAGCAGAAGAGATCTCTTGTCTAAAAATAGAGATCCAAGACATACAAAAATATTTAGACCATATTATGCACATCAAATATTGAATCTTTCTTCAGCCAATTCTCTTTGCTTCTGACTTTTCACTCAAAGTTCAGCCAAGAAAAATTTAAAAAGAAAGAAGTTGGAGTTGGGAGAGAATCAAAGCCAGTGTGGGGACTGAGCAAAGGTTTAAATTAGGCACTTTGTTATTTTCCTTTCTGTGTGTCCTCATGTTTCCAACCCATTCCCTCCCAGTCCTGGATCCTTGAGGGGCTGGTTTAGACCAAAGCCTCTGCTTTGGCCTTTCATGGGTGCTTCCTGATCTGAACTACCCCTTCCTATCACTCACCCTTTTATCCAGACTCTAGCTAAGTGGACCGACTAAACACTCACAAAGAGGTGTGAGCAATGGGGTTAGTGACATATGGAAGTTGTTCACACACCGGGATAGAGAGCAGATGCAGTTTCTTTCTTTTTTTTTTTTTTACTTTTTATTTTATATTGGCTTGTAACAATGTTGTGAGAGTTTCAGGTGGACAGCAGAAGGCCTCAGCCACAGGTATACATGTATCCATTCTCCCCTCCCCTTCAGCCTGCCACATATACATGTATCCATTCTCCCCGTCCCCTCCAGGCTGCTACATATACATGTATCCATTCTCCCCTCCCCTTCAGGCTGCCACATATACATGTATCCATTCTCCCCCGCCCCCTCCAGGCTGCCACATATACATGTATCCATTCTCCCCTCCACTCCAGGCCGCCACATGTATACATGTATCCATTCTCCCGTCCCCTCCAGGCCGCCACATATACATGTATCCATTCTCCCCTCCCCTCCAGGCCGCCACATATACATGTATCCATTCTCCCCTCCACTCCAGGCCGCCACATATACATGTATCCATTCTCCCCTCCCCTCCAGGCTGCCACATATACATATATCCATTCTCCCGGCCCCTCCAGGCCGCCACATAACATGGAGCAGAGTGCCATGTGCTGTACTATAGGTCCTTGCTGGTTATCCACTTTAAGTATAGCAGTGTGTACATATCCATCCCAAACTCCCTAACTATTCCGGTTCTTTTACTTTCTGCGTGGCCAATGACAAGAAATACACACACATACACACACAATGCAAACTGTTCTTTTCTTTTTTAAGATTAGCCCATGATCTTATGTTATCACTGTCTGTCATCACCCTTTAGTCCAGAAGGTAGGAAAAGGAGATTCTCCACCAGAGACATGGTGGCCCATCCAGTCTCCCCCAACAGCATTCATCATGAGTCTCTTCCCCAGTCTGTTGGACTAATGAGCACAACTAACATTATCCCTTATACACCAGCGCCAGACACTCCTTCAGGTGGCGCTAGTGGTAAAGAACTTGTCTGCCAGTGCAGGAGATGTAAGAGATGCGGGTTCAATCCCTGAGTGGGGAAGATCCCTTGGAGAAAGGAATGACAACCCACTCCAGTATTCTTGCCTGGAAAATTCCATGGACAGAGCAGCGTGGCTGGCTACAGTCCACGGGGTCACAAAGAGTCAGACACAACTGAAGCGACTTAGCAGCAGCAGCAGCAGCCACTCCTTTAATTCCCATAACAACCCTCAGAGGTATACACTATGATTCTCTCTCCACATTTCAAAAGTAGAAACAGGTAGAGAGAATTCAGGCCACTTACCCCAATCCCACAGCTGTGGCCTAGGGCCACAGCTGCTTCCTAACCTAGTCTACACCCTTCTGGCTCTCTCAGATGCAGGCTTGAATTTTTTCCACTGGGGGAGGAGCACCCCTCCCCCCCCCAGTACACATAGCCTCCGCAGGTCTCTCTCTGGAGATGGAGTCGTGAGAGGTGGTGTGTCACCTGTCCCAAGAGGAGTTGCAACCTCCCATTTTGATGGGCTGCATGAAGCTCTGGTTCTTATCAGGGACACCAGATTTGCCCAGCTGGCCCATTTGTCCATTTCATTCTAACTCATCAATCACACTTTAAGTTCAAACTGACCCTTACGTCATTAAAACAAAAATGTTTACATTTCTAAACTAGAGGCTGTCTCTGTACAGACCCACAGGGTGATCAGATCTGTACATTTATAACCAACCGTACGCTGGAAAATTGTGCAACAACACAAATCGATGAAGCCGACATTGCCCCCTGGAGTTGTGCAATGCACAGTCTTTTCAACTGTAATCAACAGCCCTGCCTAAAAGACGTCTAGTAATTCTGCCAAGAGTCTGGGGACTAACGGGAGTCTTAGTATATGAGGCATAAAAAACAGGCCCCAAGAGATTTTCATGGGCTTTCTCTGGCTACATTGACTGATAACTAGTCCCATGGGTATCTGCATTTTAAAACAGAAGCTTGTTAACCTAAATAAATCTCTAATTAGTGGAATTTAAAGCAGTGACAAGTGTGATGGGAAGGATTTCATGCAGGGTGAACATATTTGTGGTCGGTGATGTCTTACAAAAGTCCCTTCGCAGAATAACGAGTGTGTTTCTCCAGACATTGGCAATTAAAGCACCTTAAAGATAAAATATCTCATTCAAACTACCTAACAGCTCTGAGAAGTATGAGTTCAATTCAGTCGCTCAGTCAAGTCCAACTCTTTGCGACCCCATGAACCGCAGCACTCCAGGCCTCCCTGTCCATCACCAACTCCCAGAGTTCACCCAAACCGATGTCCATTGAGTTGATGATGCCATCCAACCATCTCATCCTCTGTCATCCCCTTCTCCTGCCCTCAATCTTTCCCAGTATCAGGGTCTTTTCAAATGAGTCAGTTCTTCACATCAGGTGGCCAAAGTATTGGAGTTTCAGCTTCAATATCAGTTCTTCCAATGAGTATTCAGGACTGATTTCCTATGGACTGGCTGGATCTCCTTGCAGTCCAAGGGACTCTCAAGAGTCTTCTCCAACACCACAATTCAAAAGCATCAATTCTTTGGCGCTTAGCTTTCTTTATAGTCCAACTCTCATATCCATACATGACTACTGGAAAAACCATAGCCTTGACTAGACGGACCTTGGTTGATGAAATAATGTCTTTTCTTTTTAATATGCTGTATGAGAAGTATGAGAGTTGCCCCTCTTTTAAGGATGAGAGGAGGACAAAAGAGGAGGCTGATTTTTAATGTCTTTTGTGTGCCTGATAGTGTGAAGCACTTTATAATCTTTTTTTCCCTGAACTTTAAACTTTTTATTTTGTATTAGGGTATAAGTTAAAGTGTTAGTCGCTCAGTCACGCCCAACTCTTTGCAACCCCATGGACTGTAGCCCGCCAGGCTCCTCTGTCCATGGCATTCTCCAGGCAAGAAAACTGGAGTGGGTAGCCATGCCCTTCTCCAGGGATCTTCCTGACCCAGAGACGGAACCTGGGTCTCCCACACTGAAGGCCGATTCTTTACCATCTGAGCTACCAGGGAAGCCCCTGTTGGGGTGCAGTCAATTAGCAATGTTGTGGTAGTTTCAGGTGAACGGTGAAGGGACTCAGCCATACATATACATATAATCATTTTCTTATGTAGCCTTCCTGAGAACCCTGAGAGTTAGTTATGATCCTCCTGTTTTATTTTTTTAGTGTATTTAATTGGAGTATAATTGCTTTCTAATCTTGTGTTGGTTTCTGTTGTACAACCACGTGAATCAGCCATAAGTTACATATATTCCCTCCCTCCTGAGTGTCCCTCACGCAGCCCCCCATCCCACCCTTCTAGGTCACCACAGAGCGCTGAGGAGAGTTCCCTGTGCTGCATAGTAGGTTTTCGTTAGTTATCCATCTTATACATAGTCATGTATATATGTCAATCCCAATTCCTCCCACCTCCTCCCTTCCCCCCTTGGTGTCCATATGTTTGTTCTCTATGTCTCTGTCTTTATTTCTGCTGTACCATTTTTCTAGATTCCACATATATGTGTTAATACATAATATTTGTTTTTCTTTCTGACTTACTTCAGTCTGTATAATAGGCTCTAGGTTCATCTACATCACTACAAATCACTCAATTTCATTCCTTTCTATGGTTGAGTACTATTCTGTTGCTTATCTGTACCATACCTTCTATCTTCCTGTTTTAGATGCAAGGACCAAGGCTTAGAAATTCTGAAAGTTTTGCCCAAGGTCACTCAGCTGGGAAGAGTCAGTGAGGACTTGAACCCAGGTCTGACTGGTTCTGAGCCCAAGCTCTTTCTAGTGCATGTATCATGTAGGCAAACCCAGGGACCCTGTTCTAAATTTGGCCCCAGATGAAGGGAGGCAGAGACCTACATTCATTGAGCCTATTCTACACCAGGAGCTTCATGCACATTCTCTTCTGTGCCCGTCACAACAACCCTTTAAAGTAGGCATTACCTCCTCTGTATGTAAGAAAGTTTTATAAGTGATGGTCAGGATTTAAACCCAAGCCTTTCAGCTCCAAAGCTTGTATTCTTTCCATGACTTAAGTCTTGCACGCAAAATTCCTGGTACCTTCGAAAACTGGCTCCACGGGGAGCTGTTATATGACCCACGTGCACCTTCAGGGAGATGGAAGGCACCTTCCTCCTAGTTATCTCTTTCCCTACTTCTCCCTCTCGATGCTAACAATTCCATTCTACTTTCCTTCCCTCACAGGTGAGCATCTCCACTGTGGGCTATGGAGACATGTACCCAGAGACCCACCTGGGCAGGCTTTTTGCCTTCCTCTGCATTGCTTTTGGAATCATCCTCAATGGAATGCCCATATCCATCCTCTATAACAAATTCTCTGATTACTACAGCAAGCTCAAGGCTTACGAGTACACGGCCATACGGAGGGAGAGGGGGAATGTGGAGTTCTTGCAAAGAGCCAGAAAGAAGATAACAGAGTGCTTGGCTGGAAGCAACTCACAGGCCACCCCAAGGCTAGATAATTAATATTTCTTAGTACGTGTGGCTGGTTGAAGCCATGAACTTCAAGGCTTCATTCCACTTTCTTTTTTTTTTTTTTGGTTTTTATTATAGGATTGACAGTGAAAGCGCATGTGAAACAGACACACACAAAAGGCATTCAGTTCACAAAGTTCTACCTCTAGAAATGTTCATTTTGGCCCAAACTCAGATTGCCTCCTGCTATTCTTTAGTGATGCTATATAAAAGTCTGACCTGCTCAATGACACTGATACTGAAAACTCCTCGAGAGGAGCAGCAGTTCCTTGTATTTCTCTTGTAGCTTCTTGTGGCTTTTCAGTAAATACTTTTGGACTTGAGCTGACTTGAATTTCCTGGTTGAAATAAAAAAACATTCCTAATTGTCTCGAGAGAGGGAGTGTTGCAGCAGGAACTCTCTGAGCTTTGGAGTTAGACCAACCTCAGTCAGAAGTCCAGGTCTCCCAGCTGTTCTATCTGTGACAAGTTACTTTTAACTGTCTGAGCCTCAGTTTCAACTTTAAATTATACTTTAAAAGGAAAGCTTTCCTTACAATATGAGCATGGGGATTGGAGATGATCCTTATAAATGCTCAATAAACGGTAGCTGTTAAAATTGTTAGAGCAGGTATTGTGTGGTCAATTCTTGACTGGTGATTCTCTTTCAAGGGAGATTTTGACAACTCCTCCTCACCCCTTGCCCCAGTACATTTGGCAAAGTCGAGAGATGGTTTTGACTGTCAGCACTGTGATAGAAGATTAGAGGGGCTACTGGCACTAGTAGGTAGAGACCTGAGTTACTGCTCAACATGCTCCAGACAACCCTATCACAAAGAATTATCTGTCCCAAAACATCACTAGTGCCAAAGTTGAGAACCCTGGGCTAGCTGTAATGTGGGCGCCCCAGACTTGACTTGTGAAACATGTCTGAGGGTGTTAACTCCCTCCCTTGACAGGAGTCCCCATGTGTCCTCACCTCTCAGAGCCTCCTTTCCTTCTCCTTTCCATGAATAGACAAAAGCAAACAGAAAAAACCTCTGCCTTTGGACAACTGTTCTGAGCTATACACTGAACAAAGTGAATTAAGTGAGCATGGCCCTCTGTTCTGGGTATAATCTGTGGGTCAGAAAACCAATTCCTACAGGTTCTTTCTCTCCCTGTCCCCTTGTCCTCTTAATTCTTTCCTCCCTGCACAGGACTGTTGGCAAGTAAAGTCCTGGGCATTAGAGGCACTTTTTAATGGAACAAAAAGAAATTTCCTCTGTAACAAGGGGCTTGTCATGCTGACCATCAATTTTGTCTCAGGGCATGATCAGACCTCCACTTGCATTATAAAAATAAGAGTAAAAGGGATTTCCCTGGTGGTACAGTGGTTAAGACTCCACACTTCAAATACAGGGGACATGGATTCGATCCAGGTCAGGGAATTAAGATCCCACATACTACATGGTGTGACCAGAACATTAACAATATTTTTTAAAGTTTAAAAAAAATAAGAGAAGCATTTTGTGCATTCTTACACTTACAGGCACTATGGACTGCACTTTAGAATATATAACTCCATTTACCCCTTCATTCATCCCTAAATAAAGTGTTATATTCCTTTTTATACTCAGGAAGAAACAGGCTCAGAGAGGTCAAGTCATGGGGCCAAGTTCACACAAGCAGTAGATGGTGGGACTGAGCTTTGGCCCAGGTGTGTCTGATCCCTAAAGCTCTTGCTGAGAGTCCAAACCGTTGGTTCTCAGACTGCATCAGCAGGAAGCGGAGGACTTGTTACACACAGGGTGCCAGGCGCCCCCAGACTGTCTGACTCAAGAGGTCCAAGTGGGGCCCAAGGATGTGCTTTTCTACCAAGTACCAGGTGATGCTGATTGCTGCCGGGCCACAGACCACATAGGAGAACTGTAGTCTAAGTCACTCCACTCTGCCCCTTCCATGAGGTATTCTCAATATAAAAAGTAGGGTGTATCTGGTGAAAACTAGATCTAGCTTTCTTCAGTCCTAAGCATCCTTAACGGGCTTCCCAGGTGACTCAGTGGTAAAGAATCAGCCTGCCAATGCAGGAGACGCAGGTTCAATCCTTGTCAGGAAGATCCCCTGGAGAAGAAAATGGCAACCCATTCTAGTATTCTTGCCTGGGAAATCCCATGGACAGACGAGCCTGGTGGGCTGTAGTCCATGCAGACGTGACTTAGCAACTAAAACAACAACAACAACACATCCTTAACATCATTATAAACGACCTGGTACCTAAAAGATGGACAGAAGTCCTGCTATTGGAAGGCAGCTAAATAAAACAGGATGTCCAGGTAAATCTGAATTTCAGATAAACCACAAATAATTTTAGTAGAAGTACATTCCAAATAGTGCATGGTTTATACGCTTACTAAAAAATTATCTGTTGTTTATCTGAAATTAAAATTTAACTGGGTATCCTGTAGCTTCATCTGCTAAATCCAGCAGCCCCATGCTATTGCTTTAGAGAGACAAAGGTTTCTCGTGTGGATGGAAATTACCCCTCAGGTCCTAAAACCCTACCCAAACATCAGGCCCCTCAGCCAAGGGGGACTTCTCGCCTCTCTAGCCAAATAAAAGGAGGAGGAATTTCAGATCAGGCTCCTTGCCAGAAACAATCATGAAAACAGGGTTACAGCGTGCAGGAGGTCTGGTGCACGGCTTACAGAAGCAGCTAACACGCTCAGTGCTGCGGCCAGCCCTTCCCTGGGAGGGGTGTGCTGATGAAATGCATGTTCTGGGGCTGTTGAGGGCCTGAGGAATAGGAAGGGCCAGTGTTCATCACCCCTCCCTCTGCTCAAAACCCAGAGGAAATGACCCTGACCCTTCCGAGCAGAACAGGCTCCATGAAAGATAGGGGTGGGAGTGGCGGAGGGAAGGGTGGGGAGGTCTTGGCGAGGAAGATGAACTTTTCCAGGTCCCTGGGAGGGAATCTGGTCAATGGCAGAGGCCCCCTCCTCCCAGTCTCACTGGCCCTATCTGCTTAGACAGCTGTGTTCTGCCTCCTGAGACAGCGGGACTGACCAAAGGGTGAAAAAACAAAAAGAAGTAGCATTTCATCAGCCCAACCATGCACCAGGAACAGAATCAGTGTTATTTCACTTAATACTTGAACAGTCCTAAGGAAGCAGTTTTCCAGGTGGTCCCTTAAAAAGGCTCAGCCACACTGACCTTGACAATGAAACTGGATTCAAAATCTGACTCTGCCAACCACTATGAAGTTTAACAATATAAAATTGCTATTTTCTTTAAAAAAAAAAAAAAAAAGATAAATATTGGCAGTTTCATGTGGTGTAACCGAATAGCTGTGTGGTCACTTAATTTCTCTGAACCTTAGTCTTTGCCACGTTAAAATGGAGACAGTAGTAGTGTCTTCCTTAGGGTTGTGGAGTGATGAAAGGACATAATGTCTTTAAAAACCTTAGCACCCTGTTTAGCACATATTAAGAACGAAATACATGTGGCTGCAATTATCATTATCTCTGCTACTTTGCTGGATATACAGAAAAATATGTAATAGAAAAATTGTACCAGTCCAAAGAAGGTTGTTTATCATCAGGGAGAGAATTCTGTGGGTGAAGTCAGAATCCTGTCGCTAGCCATCTTGCCATCCAGGGCCGTGCACAAGAATCCAGACCAGTCTGTCCAATAAAATCATCAGTGATGATGGAGACATTATACACTAATACTGCATAATGGCCACAAGCCATGTGTGGCTACTGAGCCCTTTAAATGTGGCTAGTGTGACCCAGGACCTAAATTTTTCATTTTATTTAGTTTAGTATAATTGATTAGTAAAATATTTGTTTCAGGTGTGCAACACAGTAGTTCAATATTTTCATAGATTCTACTTCATACAAAGTTACTATAAAATACTGATTATATTCCCTGTGCTATACATTACCACCCTGTAACTTATTTCTTTTATACCTAGTAGTTTGTACCTCTTAATCCCTTTCACTAATTTTGCCCTCCCCCTACCCCTGCTCCACAGGTAACACTAGGTTGTTCTCTGTATCTGAGTCTGCTTTTGTTTTTTATTTTTTAAATTCTACAAGTAAGTGAAAATATATAGTATTTTTCTTTCACTGACTTATTTCACTAAGCATAATACCTTCCAGCTCCATCCTTTGTCACAAATGACAACATTTCATTCTTTTTTAAGGCTGAGTAATATCCCACTGTGTATATATCCCACAATGAGGTATCACCTCATACCTGTCAGCATGACTATTGTCAAAAAGACAAGAAATAACAAGTGCTGGCAAGAATTAGGAGAAAAGGGAACCCTCGCACACTTGTATGGAGTTTCCTCAAAAAATTAAAAATAGAACTACCATACTATCCAGCAATTCCACACCGAGGTATTTAACCAAAGAAAACAAAAACACTAATTCAAAAAGATATAAATACCCCAGTGTTCATAGGATCATTATTTACAATAACCAAGATATGAAAGCAGCCTAAGTGTCCATCAGCAGATGAGTGGGTAATTAATTTCATAAATAGCCACATATGGCTGCAGGCTGCCATGGCTGGCGATGCAGTTAAAAGCCTTTCCTTTTTCACCCTCATGGAGGCCTCTGCTCTGAGGTCAAGAGGGCTGCTCGGCTTGTGGTGGGAGAGTGGTACCAAGAGAAGAAAATAGGACAACCCCCCTGTTCTGGCCCAGAAGCTTAGACAGGTTTCCAGGACAACACAGATGGAACTGGAAGCAGAGGTTGTCAGTCCAACTGGTGGGCTGAAATGGCCTCCTTTGTTAAAGAGAAAAGAAGATAAAATTCTCTAAAGCAGGCACAACAACAACAGAAGAGCTCTAGGGCTTCCCTACTGGCTCAGTGGTAAAGAATCCACCTGCCAGTGCAGGAGACCTGGGTTTCCATCCCTGATCCAGGAAGATCCCACAAACCGCAGAGTAACTAAGCCCCCCGTGCCTCAGAGCACCTAAATCTGTGCCACAGCTCCTGAGCCTGTGCCCTAGAGCCCATGTGCCACCACGACCAGGGCCCGTGTACCCTAGAGCCGGTGCTCCACAACAAGAAAAGCCACCACAATGAGAATCCTGTGCGCTGCAACTAGAGAAAAGCCCGTGCAACAGCAAAGACTCAGCACAGCCAAAAATAAATACATAAATACATTTTTAAAAGAGCTCTAAAAGGACCATCATCATCATTTAGTGACGCCCAACCTTCACCCTGAGGGCCTACTAGGTGATGGAGTTCTCCTGCTCTTGCTAATCCCCGAGCATCTCACCACCCCTTGTTGGCTTCCTTAATCCTGAGCACATGTCTGTAAATAAAGTGAAAGTGAAGTCACTCAGTCGTGTCCGACTCTTTGCGACCCCACGGACTGTAGCCCACCAGCCTCCTCCATCCATGGAATTTTCTAGGCAAGAGTACTGGAGTGGGTTGCCATTTCCTTTGCCAGGGGATCTTCCCAACCTGGGGATCGAACATGTTGCAGGCAGACGCTTTACCATCTGAGCCACCAGGGAATCCCTGTCTGTAAATAGAACTGTTAAATGAGGGAGGATATTAGAACAAGTTGGTTCTAATACTCCATCAGCCTATGCAATAGGCTGATTGCATAGCCAATAAATTGGCATTGCATCAGCCAATAAATGCTTCAAAGTTAAAAAAATAAACATCTCAGCACAATCACAAATAGCCAACTAGCATTTCCCAAACAAGGCTCAGGCCATACTCAGCCAAATAATGTCCTTGTTTTGCTTCTGTCTTTTCTCTTTAAGTCTTTTCTCCAGCTCCTGCTGGTGGAAATGAAAATGAAAGTCACTCAGTCTTGTGTGACTCTTTGGGACCCCATAGACTGTAGCCCGCCAGGCTCCTCTGTCCATGGGATTCTCCAGGCAAGAATACTAGAGTGAGCTGCCATTCCCTTCTCCAGGGGATCTTCCCAACCCAGGGATTGAACCCAGGTCTCCTGCATTGCAGGTGGATTCTTTACCATCTGAGCCACCAGGGAAACCTTGTTGGGGGAAGACTCCTAATAATCACTTCTGGTTTGGCACTGCTCAGTTCAAATTGATTTTTGCTCAAAAAATGCTTACAATTTACAGTATGCTTCACTGGATCTTTTAAAAGAACCTTTATTAAACTCTCTTTGATTAAATCCTTTGAGTGTGTCATCTATTTTCCATTTGGATCCTAATCCACGTTGCCTATCTTAAGAAAAATATATTGCTCATATTCCCTAAATCACTGCTGAAAAGATGAGATGTTTATCTGAGGACTTGAGTCTCCCCAACATATCACCCCAGACTGAGAAACAGAGCCCTTGGATTTAAAGACCAGGAGGCGTGTCCAGTTCATAAAAGTCTGGTTGGACAGTGATGATTGGCTCCCTTAGCTGCCAATAAGTGATTCATCCTTCCTGTCAAAGGCCTCCAGTTCGACTCTCCTTAGGAGCAATTTTCAATGACTGTTGAATTGCCTTCCTCAGTCCCATCCCACACATATAAATGGATTCTCATGACTTCATGATGGAAGAGTGTGCATACAATAAGTTGCAATATTTGCAGCTAGGAACACACATTTTGGTGGCCTCTGAAGACATCAAGAAACCATCCTGAACAATCTACTACTTTCCCTCACACAAGTTTCATTAACCTTGCTTCGTAAGTGATACAGCTGAAACACAGAGAAGTTAAGAAATATGCCCAGAGATGGCAAACACCTGTTTTTCATGCTGCCACACCCCCCCCCCCATGCCCACAGCAGACATTGTTAATCAATCTCACTTTACTCTTTCCCACTGGAAAGCCTTCTTACTGCGGCTCTCCAGCAGCCAACACAAATCTGTCAGAGTTGACACTCAAGACGTGTTTGCCATCCTCACACGTGCTCAGACTTTAAAAATTAGGAAGTGGGACTAGAAACCAGTCTCTGAGTCTCCTAGTGCACTATTCTTTTTTTAAGGATTTCTCTGTAAATCCAGGAAACCTGAGCAGACTGTGTGCATGCTATCCTTAATGCCTATGATGCCTTTGTTAGGAAACATGCCTGAGCCTCCACTTCTGCCTTACCGTAATGAGATTGTGATTAGCTCACACATGAATGCTAAGTCCTTGGCACACTCTATCATATACTAGGTACTCAGCTCATGGTAGCTCTTATCCATTCTTTATAAACAATGACATTAACATCCAGAGCATGCCCTTCTATGGTGTCACTGAGCTGTTAAATACTTTCATTCTCCTAGAGTATATGCATGGTAGATTGTATTTCTCCACCACATTCAAGTTATGTGTGGCCAAGTGGCTTGCCTTGGCCAAACACATATGAGCAAGAGAGACATGTATTACTTCTGGACAGAAGTATTTAATTGCTGCATCTGTATTCCAGCCTTCCTTTCTTTCTGACTGGGTAATTATGGAAACAAATTTCGAGATGGAGTATCCATCAGCCCACAGCTCTGAGTGACAATGATCAGCAGAACTTGGGTTGACCCCCCTTGACATGTAGTGAGAAATATGCTTCTGTTGGGTAAAGCTATTGAGATTTTGTAGTTGTTTCTTTCTGCAGCCAGAACCTAATCCACCTAGATGAATAGTCTTTTCTCTGTCAAGGTTCCAGGGAAGCTGAACTTCTCCATCTCACTACAGAGAAATGACTTCAAATAATCATGTGTCTTAAAGGGTCATATCCCCAAAGTGATTCTGCTACACAGCACCGCATATAATGCCACCTAAAAGGTATTAAATGGCCATTATGTGCCAAACAGTGTTCTGGGCACTTCATGGGGACTAATGGGCACACTTAGCACGGTTCTGGCACAGAGTAAACGTGCTAATTCACGTTCATCTGCATCACTGCCTGCATTACCGTTATCACACGTCATCTCCAGTCCTGATCTCCTCTCGATAGAAGAGGAAACTAAGGCACAAAGCAGTTAAGTAACATGAACATGGCTTCAGAGGCAGAAAATAACACAGCAAAGATTTGCACTCGAGTTCACTGGAGACCGGTCCTTATTCTTCCCATGCTACTGCACACACATCCTGATGAAGCCCACCAAATTCTGTGTGGTGCACGTTCCTGGTCACCACCACTTCCCCCTGGTGGGGTGGGTGTCCCACCATCAAAACTATACCCCTTGGTTCTACCACTTGCAACAGTTGGAGGTTAATTCATTGAGAAGGCAGAGAAACCAGCATCCTTTAGGCCAACTTATCCAAGGAAATGAAAACCTGGCATTCAGGAACAGGGTTATGCTTTTCTACCAGCTTCAAGATTCACCGTCAAGAGGGCTTTCAAATTTCTTCAACATCCCTAGGCTGTCATTTCTTTCTTTCCAGAAGTAGTACAGATCCCAGGGCCAGTGGTAAGTTTGCCCAGCCCTGTCCATCTCCCAAGGACATCAGAGGCCAAACAGGGAGGGAGAGAGAATCTCAGCGTGGACAGACCCACCAACTACCCTCCACTCACTGCATCTTCCTCCAGGCCATTTATTTCATTAAAGAGCAGGGTGCTCAAGGGAATCTCCAGAAAGGGGGCAATTTCATTCTTCCCACATATTAAAAATTAAAATTCTTTGCAAAAAAATAATGTGCTCTGTTCTTTGAGAAAGCTAAGGAGAGGAGAAAAGGGGTCAAGGAGTGAGAGGTAAGAAAATGTAAGCAGAGAGGGAAAGAGGAAAGAAAAATAGGACAATAAATCGAATAGGGAAGAGAGGGAGATTAAGAAGGGAAGAAAAAGAAGACAGAGAACAGAATAAAGCAGCAGCGAGACTGGCTCTGTGCCCTTGTGAGATCAGCAAACCCTCTGAATTTTCACCTTTGCTCAAAACTGTAGTTGGTACTATTTTGCCAATCACCCACATCTGGCTGTTCCCTGGTGTCCCTTCCCTATGCTCCTCCCCATATCCAGAGAAAAGCTACTGACTCAGTAGCTTTCACAGCCTAATCCCTAACCAGAGCTCATTTTGAAAGAACATGGAGCTGGAGGAGGAACTTTGTAGTCTGACTGGACTGAGTTCAGAATGCAGCCCTTGCACATTTTTTTCATTCAACAAATATTTATGGATAACCATCTGCGTGCCAAGCACTGCTCTAGACACTGGGTTACAGTGAGCAAAACTCCCTGCCCTCATAAAACTTCCACCGCAGAGGAATAAATAAAAATGAAAATCTGTATTATCTTAGTGTTAAGTACAATGGAGGCAAATAAACCATAGTGTACAGATGGGCCAAGGATGCTAAATGCCCTGCAAAGCGCAGAACAGTCCCATGAGATGACAATCCATCCCATCCAATGTGCCCCCATGGCAAAACATGTAATATGATCACGGAGGCAAGAGCATTCAACATGCAAAGGAAAGGCTAAGAGCATAGAGGGAATTGTTGACACTAATTCCAGGGACCAGCGTGGAAATATTGTAGAATTTGGAGATGAGATGAGATTAGATCAGAAAGGGGGTATCAGAATGAAAGTCAGGGGCTGAGTAACGCCCCAGCAGTCCTAGGCTTCCTATGCTGCTGCTGTTTAGTCGCTTTAGTCGTGTCTGACTCTTTTGTGACCCCATGGACGGTAGCCCACCAGGCCCTTCTGTCCACGGGGTTTTTCAGGGAAGAACACTGGAGTGTTCCTCCTCCAGGGGATCTGTGGTGACTGTCATAACCATGGCTGAAGGGGCAGGGAGATGGTCCTGCTGGTCTCGGGGCAGGTGCGGTGATGAAGCCGTGAGCAGAAGGGAGGGACATGCGGTCCTGGATCCACCCTGCATCGTCCTGATGCAAGTGTGGAGTCTCACTAAGGGCTGTTCTAATCTGGAGCACCTAGAGCTTGGAATTGCCTCTTGGTCCTGAAGACTGGAGGAAGGGAGGTCCTACAAGGGCATTCCAAATGCCTCTTGAGTCCTGCCAAGGCTAAGCTCTGTGTCCTTGAGCAAGTTCCTTAACCTTGCTGAGTCTGTTTTCTCATCCATAAAGTGGCCCCCAAACACCTGTCTCACAGGGTTGTTGCAAGGCTTAAAATCAAAGCCAGAAAGTGTCTAGCCCGGCGTGTGATAGGCACTCGCTGCTGTCAGGCCCGCAGCCGGTGGCTCAGGCTACACATGCCTGAGTCCGAATCCTGACTCTGTTGCTCACTGATTGTCTAACCTGGGCTAGTTGCCGAATGTCTCCGAGCCTCAGTTTCCTGCATATGAGATTGGGAGAGAAATTCTGGAAGCATAAGGTGTCTGCAAGGAACACATGAAAGATGATAGAGTGAGCTGTGAAGTTTAGCCTTCCCTTTGCTGGAAAAGACTCCCAAGCATGACAAGATAATTTTCTTCTTCTAATAGTCTCTCGAGTGAATCAGCAGACCTCTGTGTTCAGAGCCCCTGGCCTCAGGGAGAAGCTGGAACTTCTTTTGGAAGTTTTCAGGGCTGCTACTGAGGGCTTCCCAAGCGGCGCTTGTGGTAAAGGAACCACCTGCCAATGCAGAGGATGTAAGAGACATGGGTTCAATCCCTGGGTTGGGCCAATCCCCTGGAGGAGGGCACGGCAACCCACTCCAGATTCTTGCCTGGAGAATCCCATGGACAGAGGAGCCTGGGCGGGGGACTAGAGTCCATGGGGTCGCACAGAGTTGGACAGGACTGGAGCGACTTAACACGCATGCACTCAGGCCTTTGTTTGGTAGGCCAGAGCATGTCAAGGAGGAGGGCAAGATGAGCAGTCTAAATCCAGGGAATGAGAGGTGAACGTCCTGAGACAGGAGGAGAGGAGGGCGGCCACCCAGAGACTGCATTCGGAGGCCTCACTCCTGTTTCAGCCCACCACACTGACAGCTGCTTCTGCAGCCTGAAGTCACATTTTCTGTAAAGCAGTACACTACATTTTCTTCCCTATATTGTATTTGGCTCAGAGTGTAGCAGTCCACCCACGTGAGACACAGTCAGCCAGTTCCAGAGTCCAAGTCATCCTGCACATGGGTGTCCCTAGGGGTCACTTCACCCTCTCGGCATAGGGTGATGGGGTGATGGCAGATGCCGGCAGTGAAGCTGCCTTGCCAGATGTTTCCAGGGGGAAGGAAGGGGAGGGGAGGCTGGGAGGAAGGCCCCCAGCGTCTGGTGCATCCTGCTTCCCTACACCTTCCCCCCTCCTCGAAATGTCACACCCTTGCTTTCTACTCATTCCTTGGTGACTTGGGGCCAATCATTTGGGAAAAACTCACTGAAGGTTAGGTCAGTTCCCTGGGAAATGAGAATCATTCCTATGGCCTAAGATTATTATGACTCATGTGAATAACATAAACCCTTGAAATAGATGTGGCAACTAGTAAGTACGGAGTGAATGGCAGAGGTGGTGGTGGTCAGAGAACTAGTAGTACTAGTAAAGCTACTAAGACAACAGGTAAAGTGCTGGCTGGCTCAGACTTAACCAGTCCCAAGGGCCCTGAGGCTGCTGCTCAGCTCCCAGCTTTGCCATAGACTTCACTGGGGGAGTTGGGTTGCCTCCCTTCTCTGCCTTGGTTTTTGCACCAGTCACATGGGGACAGTCCCATCCACTTTAGAACAAGATCTTGCAGCTGGAAGGGTCCTTAGAGAACATCTGGTCCAGCCCTTTCTTCTCTGCATCCCACTTCACAGAGGCCAAAAGAAAAGCAGCCTACCTAATTCATGCAAAAATACTCTTTCCAAATCCATAGAAGCTCAGTTTATTTTGTTTTGTTTACTAGTATGGGTTGGGAGGATTGTGGGTAGCAAGGGGCAAGAGATGTAGAAATGTGACATTCTCTTCCTTTGACAGGCTTTTAATTTACTGGGAAAATGAGATTAAATCCATGAGGATAAAAAAATTTTTTAATGAGGTATGTACGAGAAGCTCTCTGAAAATTTTAAATACTTGCATAGATTGTGCAGACAGGCCTGCAAGACAGCTCCCACTGACCCCACCCCTTGCCTAGTCTCTCCCACACCATCCCAGCACTGATCGATGAGATCTACAGGACAGGCAGAAGCGACGCTATGTCACACCTGAGATTAGGTAACAGGAGACTGCCCCTTCTGCCTTGGGCTCTCTCTCGAGTCACTAGCTCTAGAAGAAGCCAGCTGCCGTGTTCTGAGGCCCATCAGGAAGCTCGGTGGGGAGGCCTGCGTGGTGGAGGGAATCCGGGCCGCTAGTCAGACAGCAATTGAGGCCTCCGAACAACTCCACCCCTGGAATGAACTTGGAAGTAGACCTACCAGCCCCAGATGATTGCAGGACTGGGGTGACAGCTTGATGGCCGCCTCATAAGAGACGGAAGCACCCAGTTAAATCTTGCCTGCATTCCTGCCCCACAGAAACTAGGAGATAGCACATACATGTTGTTACAAGCTGCCAGATTTGGGGTAATTCGTTATATAGCAATAGTTTTCTAATACATAAAAACAGACCACCACCATTCTTCACAGAGCACCCACTGCCTGCCCGACCTGCACTCCCCAAAGAATAGATAGCAAAGACTCAAGACAGAAGCCCCAGCTAGGAATTATGACAGCCCTGAGCGGAGGCATACCTCGGATGGGTCTCCTGGGAGCAGAGGGTGGTACATGCTGATGGGGAGGACGTAGAACCCTCAAGAGAGCCTATCAAATTCATGTCATGGTTTCTTCCCAAAAGTGAGATCACAGGGCTCATGTGTATGCCTGCATGAATGTAGGTGAGAGAGGAACGTACATACAAATGTCAGGATGGGGCAGGGCTCGTAGATGTGGCCGCCTTCCACAGGGGCCTTAGAAGGAGACAAATCCTGAAAGGTTCCCCCAGAACAGGAGGAAGTTTCAATTGTTCCCATGGGAAAGCCTGGCTGCCTCTGTGAACTAGGTTTCAGTCCTACCTACATCACATATCGGGTGATATCAGTCTAGTGACTTTCCGTCCGAAAGTGGAAATAAACTCTCCAAAGGATGCAGTGAAGTTCAGATGAGAAAATATACTTTGGAAACTATAAAACACTGAGTAACATAAGGAAAATAAAATGAGGTCTTGTATATAAAGTCCCTAGAACACAGCCTGGCTCACAATATAAGGTTCACAAATGGCAGTGTTTTTTTTTTTTTTTTCCCCCTGTTGATCAGCTCACCTCTGGTAAAAGAAGAAACAAGCAAGAAAAGTGATGGTAGCAGGTGTTTTCTGACTTGCAGCCTGTGCCCCGTTGTCACAGGAAGCCCCATCAATGCCGTCACACCTCCACCCACCCTTCCCTTCACCCACCAGTAGGACTCACCCAGTGGGAAACGGCGGGCACTAGATCACACTGCAGAGACCAGGCAGGATTTGATAGCAAAAGCAGGGGCAACAGGTTGGGAGGGTTTGACAACTTCCTTTCACAGGGATCTGAGGAGACTGAGACCGCCAGAAGGCATGGGATGGAGTGATAAGGAACAGGAAGACTGAAAGGGCAGGAAAAGAAACCCAGAGTTTCCTTTAATCCCTCTCCTAGGGCCTGGATACTGATTTCAATCTCCACCTCTAGCATTAAGGGGGCGAGGCAACACACACCTGCACACTGGTGTGTTTCTGAAGGACTGCAGCTGAGAGTCAGTCCCAGGTGGAGGTCACTAGGGTGGGCACTAGTCCAATATGACTGAGTCCATGTAAAAACAGGACATTTGAACACAGAGCAGATGAGCATAAGGAGAATGCCATGTGATGGCAAGATCAGGGTAATGCTTCTACAAGCTGAGGAACGCCAATGATTGACAACAAATTACCAGACTCTCCAGTGGTTGAGAATCCACCTTCCAATGCAGGGCACACAGGTTTGATCCCAGGTTGGGGAACTAAGATCCCTGATGTCCTGGAACACCTAAGCCTGAGCACTGCATCTACAGAGCTCTTGTACTCTGAAACCACAACTAGGGACAAGCACACAGGCTACAATAAATACCCCGTTGCACTGCAACTGAGACCCAATGCAGCCAAAGATAAGTAAATATTTTTTTTAAATATGAAATAAATTTTTTAAGAAACAGGAGGAGGCATGGAACAGAACCTTCCATCATAGCTATCAGAGGAAGCCAACCAGGCTGAGACCTTGATCCTGGACTACTAGCCTCCAGAACTGGGAGATAAATTTCTATTGTTTAAGTCATTCGGTTTGTGGGACTCTGCTGGAGTAGCCCTACCAAACTAATACAAGAGCATTTGGTGTCGTCAGCACAAAACCACAGGGTCAGACAGACCTGATTTGAACCTCTGCGCTTACCAGCAGCATATCCTGGGCCACTTATGTGTCATAGTGTGCCTTGGGTTTTTAACTGAAAAATGGGAAATTCCATACACTTTATGTATAGTGATTGAGACGCAAGTAACAAATGCAAAGCACGCACTTTTTGATGCCTGGCTCCTGGCAGCCACTCAACAATGGCTTTCACTAGCAGAAATGATAGCTCAGCTTGAATTCCTTAACCTCTCTAAACCCCTGCACCCTCATGAGCCACACAGAAGCACCAGCTATCTGTCAGTCTATGAAGATACCGAATGCTGTGAAGGAAAAGGCTCCAAGACCCAAGTATAGTGGATTCCTTCGGCTACATAATAGATTGCCACAAACTCAGTAGCTTGAAATATTACCATCTCAATTCTATGGATCAGAAGCTCAGAAGAACTTGGCTGGAGTCTCTGCCTAGGGTCTCACAAAGCCAGAATGAAGATGCTGCCCAGGGTGGGCTCTCACTTGGTGGTTGTGTGCATTAATTGCTTCTGAGCTCATTGCAATTGTTGGCCAAATTCAGTTCCTTGCCTTTGTAGAACTACGGTTCCTGGCTTTGTCCTGGCTGTTGGTTAGGGATCACTTTCAGCTCCTCAAGGTCTGTGATCTGTTTCTAGCAACAGCACCTGGGTTATGAAATCTGTAGGCTTTCTACACCAAGCAATTCCCCTGTTTTCTGTGGACACCAGCTGGATGCCCAATAGTCTAATTCAATTCCTGTCTTACCTGTGGAGGACTCCAAAGACTAAGGGCTCAGCCCCACAAGATGCCTCCACTTCAGACTCCAGTAACAAGCCCAGGCAAGCCTGTACTTCTAGCCACCTTGCTAGCTATAAAGTTGGGGGGTTCCCATAACCCCCTCCTCAGGTTTGGTAATCTGCTAGAACAGCTCACAGAACTCAGGGAAACACTACTTGTGTCTACTGGATTATTATAAAGGTTATAAAAATGATAAAAAAGAAAGCAGCCTGAAGAGGTATGTAGGGTGAAACTGAGAAGAGCCCTGAGCACGTAGGCTTCTGGGGGGTGAGTCAGCCTCCCAGTAGCGGGATGAGCTCACCAACCTACAGGATTCTGGATTTGTATGGAGGTTTCATTACAGAGGAAGCTAGATGCCCTGGTGGCTCAGACGGTAATGGGTCTGCCTCTAATGCAGGAGACCTGGGTTCAATCCCTGGGTCAGAATGATCCCCTGGAGAAGGAAATGGCAACCCACTCCAGTATTCTTGCCTGGAAAATCCCATGGATGGCGGAGCATGGCAGGCTACAGTCCATGGGGTCACCAAGAGTCAGACACAAATCAGCGACTTCACCTTCTTCCTTTTTCATTACAGAGGCATGCTTGATTAAATCACCGACCATTAGTGGGTAACTCGATCGGCAGCCCCTCTCTCCTCCCTGGGGGTTAGGGGAATGGAATTGGAAAGCCCAACCCTATAATCCCAGAGGAACCTCCCAGCATCCTGATGCTATCCAGAGGCCCATCAAGAATCACCTCCTTAGCATAACCTCCAGTGTGGCTGAAAGGGGCTTGATTAACATAAAATACTCTTCTCACCCCTATCACTCAGGAAATTATAAAGGTTTTGGGAGCTCTTTGCCAGGAATCAGGGACGACCACAAAATATATACTTATTATATCATAACATTAAAAGATCCTTCCACAAGGCCCCCTCCATCTCTGCAACAGAGAATTGCCCTCCTGTCAAAACTGCCTTGTATTTCAGTTTTCCTGACGTCTTCTCCTGCCCCTAGCTGGAGAAAAAAATGCACTGCTTTTAAAGAGCTTTTTGGGATGAGATTAAGCCCATTTGGGTAATCTCCCTTGTGTCATGCGACATAACCATCACAGAAGTAACACCAGCAAACAAAGGTCATAGACATCATCTTAAAAATTCTGCCCATCATACAGCTATTCTTGGCTGTACCACTGAGTGGATGAGTGACTGGACAAGTCCTTGTCCCTTTTGGACTACAAATTCCCTTTAACTCTAATATCCTATACCCCAACTTCACAATCAAGTTACACTTTCTTAACTTTATAGGATGTGTCCTGATTAAGGGTAACAAAGAAATCTTTGCTCTCTGAGAAGGTTTACAAACTAAACGTAACATTGTTCATCCTTTATTGCAGATCACAATTGTCTGCTATCTTTAAAAATATTGATGCTGGGCCCCCATCTTCAGAAACTCTGACTCTCAGGAACTCTAGGCAAAGACAGACAAGGAGGACACGGACTTCCCTGTGGTGGGAGTGTAAATGAGGAGGGATGGGAGTCTTCTGTTTGCATTTCGAGTCTTTCAAGGATGCAACAGATAGGGCTGAGGGCAGTGGCAGCTAGACCGAAGTGTGCATTATAGCACAAAACATCCCTACAAGTCACATGATTTCAATTTTGTATGTTTGCTTCTAGTGGTGTCCCTAGGTGTGAGCTGAGGATGTAAGTTAGTAAACACATTCCTACACGGACTGAAACACTGTGCTCCAGACACAGAACATTCTGGGAGAAGCCTGTCTAGTTCCAAAGCCTGAGTTTACACTGTCTTGGAGAAAAATGAATGGAATGCAATTTTTTTTTTTTTGTCTAAGTACCCCAAGTAGGTATATATATGTGTAAATATATATACACATATATGTAGAGAGAGATATATAAAATTTCTATTTGATAACAATTAGATAGTGGACAGTTATGTTCTCTACCAAGTTCTTGTTATACAGAACTTTACCTCGTAGATTTTAAATGCATACAATTTACATGCTAAAAAAAATTGTGAAAAATTTTGTAATGGGAAAAAGACTACTGAGTGTCCCTTCCAAAGAATGTGAGGTATTTAGAGAACCTTCCAGGGTTATCTGATTCTGAAGAGCTCTGTACCTTCCAGTGTCCTTGACTATTGTGCAGTGCTGTAGAGAAAGGATGTTAACTTCTGGAGGTCTAATAAAATACAAATGATCCTCGTTAATAAAAATGCCAAATTTTGTTGGATGAAGATACAGCAAAGTACTACCCTTTGCATGTTGAACAGTTTAGTACCTTTCAATCAACTTTTATGACATTTCATTGAATGAAGGAAGAACTTTGAAGAAAGCAAACGGGAGTTATAGGACCAAGTAAATAGGGGAGTCATAGTCAGTGAGGAACGGTGCAGGTAGGTCTTAGAAACAGTGAGTATGAGGGTCCTTTATGGTATCCTTTCCCAGGGACACAGGGCTCAGATAAAGTTCAGCACTGTCAACACCACACAGCAGAATGCAGCAATAAGGGCACCATCCATCTCTCATAATAAAACCACACTGAATTCCGAAACTAATACAACTTTGTAAATCCAATAAAATTTTAAAAAGAAAGCATAAAAACAGATTAGTGTTTATCACACTGAAGAGGGGGAGGCAAGTTAGGGATATGAGAGTAACAGATACAAACTGCTATGTATAAAAGAGATAAGCAATAAGGATATTTTGTATAGCACAGGGAATTATAGCCATTATCTTGTAATAACTTTTAATGGAGCACAATCTTTAAAAATGCTGACTCACTACATTGCACACCTGAAACTAATATAAAATTATAAACAAACAACTATACTTCAACTAAAAAAAAAAAAATACAATCCAAACTTTTGATCTAATGTAAGCTGGAACACTATCCATCTTGATAGAAATCTTTATTTGGAGGAGAGTCTTCTTTAAAAATATCTATACCACAACCTTTTAAGTCACAAATTGATGTTTCTCCAAAAATCTGAAAGTCCCTTGACACAGAATGAACCCAAAGTACAATTGGGCAATATCATTTATAGCATATGATTCATTTAAAACTAAAGAAAAGTACTTGCCATTTTTCAAATTTTAGATTAATTATCTTTGATATTATTAAAAAGATCTTGAATTCTTTGGGCAATTCTTTGTTTAATTCAAGATCTTTTAACTTTTATATTTTTTGGCTTCTCATAATTTCCTAACAAAGTTTCTATAACTTTTTGTTTATGTGCACATTCAAGAGTTCAAAGTTACAAGTTCAAACCCTGTTAAAAATTATTTTAAAACATTTTGAACATTTAATTTTTATTTCAGATAACTAATACTGTAAGGGTTTTTTTCCTTTGACTCCTGAGAGAAAATTTCACTATTATTGGCTTAATATGTCTCTCTCTCTTTTTTTTTTAATGTGTCTCTTTTTATACAACAAACATCCTTTTCATTTTGTTCTGCTGTAGCAAACTGCAATTGCCATTCTTTGTGAAATTTGCAACATACCTCCTTCCAGTCTTTTAAAAAGCTCTTCTAGCATATGCTATTGAAATTCACATGCTGAAACCTAATTCCCAACAGGATGGTATTTGGAGATGGGGGCTTTGGGAGGTGATTAGGCCACAAGGGTGGAGACCTCATGAATGAAATTAGTGCCCTTCTAAAAGGGACCCCAGAGATCTCCTTTGCCCCTTCTGCCATATGTGAACACTGGCAGAAGACAAGCTGTTATGAACCAGAAAGCTGGTCCTCTCTGGACACCAAATCTGCTGGCACCTTGATCTTGGACGTCCCAGCTTCCAGAACTGTGACAAATAATTTGACTGTTTAAGCCATCTTGTGTGGTACTTTTTGATATAGCAGTCTAAACCAATTAAGACATCATAGTACTAGTTTCTGTCTCCATTCAATATTTTTTCCCCTGTGACAAAGTATCTTTTTATTGTTAGAATTTAAGTCAGTCACACATTATTGCAAACATCTGGAACAGAGAAGAAAACATTTCAATTCTCTTTCAAAAATGTCTCTAAGACCAAGCAACAGGATTCCAGTCAAATGAATAGCATAAAAGTACAATGGAGAAGGGCTTAAAAACACTTAGATTATTCAAGGTGGTCAGAGTATAACAACATATTTCACTTTATGTGATGAATGTACTAATTCTCCAGATTATCCTCAGTTCAGGATCACAGATTAATTTTTCATTTGACAACTATTTTGGTATTTTTCACCTTTATACAATCCAAACAAGGGTTTTACACAAATGCAACATCCAACTCAAATGATAAAATGACCATAGCACATATAAAAGAGCTCCAGAGACAGAAGACAAAAGTTAAAAGTGGCATTGGTGTCATAGCCTTGCAATTCTTGTATTTCTTTATCGTTACTGTTGTTGTTTAGTCGCTAAGTTGTGTCTGACTCTTTTGTGACCCCATGGACTGTAGCCCACCAGGCTTCTCTGTCCATGAGATTTCCCAGGCAAGAATACTGGAGTGGGTTGCCATTTCCTTCTTCAGGAGTCCTTTCAATTTTGCATCAGTAGTACACCTTTATTTTAAATTTAAAATTTTGTTTATATGCATTCCTCTAATGAGAAAAACGATTTTACATGGGAATTACTATAGCTCATGTTTTCTGCATAAAATGTTAAAAAAAACCATACTATATCAATACATAGAAAAAAACTGGTTGAACTGAAGCAGTCCATTGTCACTGACTAGATCAGTGATATGTGCATGAGTAACATCAGAAAAAGTGCCCACTGACGCACCACAAACATCATATATTAAGTGATGCAACAATTAAGAGTTAAATTTAGTCCTGCTGAAACAATACATTTGTGTTTAATGGCAAAATGCTTTACATTGTTTTTGTTTTTAAATTAAATTTTAAAAAATCAGGTTCTCAATCAGCCTTACTAAATTTCAAGTGTCCAAAAGCCACATCTATTATAAGCCACAGTCAATATTATATTGATTAGTGCAGTTTAAAAAAGGGAGAAGAGAGTTTTGGGGACCTACCAGGATATGCAAAATTTTGAATACGGAAAAAACACAAAAGAAGACTTTAGTTTTGTTGCTGTGTTATATTGTATCCTCCCTTTGCTGTTCCCTCAAAAAAAAAATAAATAAATAAGGCTTCTGAATCAGATTAGAGATGGCTGTGAGTTACCATATTTGTCTGCTTGGACTGCTATAACAAAATACCTCATCTAAAGTCTCTTCTTATAAGGACACTGATCCTATCAGACCAGGGTCCCAACCTTACCTCCTCATTTAACCTTAGTATTTCTTTTCTCCAAGTACAGCCATAATGGAGCTTAGTGCTTAAACATATGAAACTGGAGGGGACAAACATTTACTCTATGACAGTTACACAGACCAACAGTTATAGGCATAAAATTTTATTTTATTCATTTATCATTTAAAATTTTAGCCATTTTAAGAATTTTGCTGACTAGATGGCCACAGAAAGCTGGACCCAATGAGAATCCAAAAGCTGGTCCAGGGTTTTAAAAAAATATAATATCTTTTTGTACAAGTTGGGCTAATATGTAACTAAAAATGTAACTTTCCTTTAATCACTGTATTGGCTAGCTGGTTTGAGGTAACTCATTCTTTTCTGATTTAAATCCAGTCTTGATTGGGAAAATGTGGAAATATGGATTATTCTCCTCCTCTCTCTCATCCTAAAGCAGCACCTAGGCACACAGGAGGTTATGTAAATTCATGATGTGGTGGATGGGGGCAGGGTGGGCAACTGGCCATAGTTGTTTCTCTGAAGGCATCTTTCACTGAAGTGACTCATCCATCTGTTCTTTGCGCCTCATCTCTTAACCTAAGGAATCCACTGTTCAGGTCCCCTTGTCCCCGGACATCCTGCCTGTGGAGGATGCAGGCTGTTCTGTGCCTTCCCCATGCCCACCACAAAGGCCCTCGAGCAGCCCACAGTCATCCTGGCTGCTAACATGTCCCCTGCAGCACGACAGGAGATCAGATCTGGAGTGCCATTGAAGGCTCTCCTTGCCTCAACATGCCACTGTTTCTATTTTGCTGTGACCAGTGTCCCCACACCTGGGGCTCCTTAAGACGCCTGCAGTCTCTCTCAAATACATCCTTAGAAATGAAGGTAGAAATTTTGTCTACAGAGGTCAATTATCTGATGTTTCACACTCCCTCAACCCAATCAGGTAAGAAGACTGCGGATGTCCTTCTCAAGAACCTATAGCACTGGCTCTCCCTCACTCTTCTCTGACAAACTGTCTTCCAAAGTAGCGTATCATTTTGCATTCTTACCAGTGATGAATGTGAGTTCCTATTTCTATATATCCTTGCCAGAATGAGGTGTTGTCAGTACTTTGGATTTTGGCCATCCCAATAGGTATGTAGTAGTATGTTGCATGCTAAGTCACCCCAGTCACGTCCAACTCTTTGCGACCCCATGGACAGTAGCCCACTAGGTTCCTCTGTTCATGGAATTCTCCAAGCAAGAACCCGGGAGTGGGTTGCCATCTCCTTCTCCATAGGATCTTCCTGACCCAGGGATTGAACCTGCATCTCCTGTGGCTTCTGCATTGCAGGTAGATTCTTTACTGCTGAGCCACTAGGGAAGCCCCTTCATGTGTTCCTAGAAACGGTAGTATTTTCTTGTTGTTTTAATTTGCAACTCCTCAGTGACATAAGATGTGGAACATTTTGTCATATGTGTATTTACCATCTGTATATCTTTTTTGGTGAAATGTCTTTAGATCTTTTGTTCACTTTTTAATTGGGCTGTTTTTTATTATTGAGTTTTAAGTGTTAGTTCCTTGTATATTTTAGATACAATTCCTTCATCAGATATGAGGGAGTTTTCCCCAGGCTGCAAGCCAACAACCATAGTTTTATATAGATGTTGGTAGAAGACACAAGATTTTGGTGTCAGAGACAAAGGACTTTACTACTCACAGCATAGCAAGTGGCATGAGCTTCTTGTTCACATTGGCGTCTCTTGCCGTCAGTTCCCTGCGGGATAACACAGAGTGGTCTGGGGGGAGAGGTACTGCACACACAGTAGTTTTGTGTCACAACTGAAGAACTCCAAACTCAGGAAGCCCGAATCTTTTCTAACGGGTTGCAAGGAAACTTGTTTAACTTTCACCTGAGAGGGAGAATCTACTTTTATTACACTATAGTCTAAAAAAAACAAACCTCTCCCTTTGACTTAGAGACACTCTATCTTCCAAAGCTGTCTGCTAGTCAAATGTCATTGAAAAGATTGTTTGGACCAAAAGTTGTTAGTGTCTTTGCTCACAAGACTGTGCAGAAATTGATCAAGAATGAGTCTCCCCTGAGTCATGACTCAACACCTCTAAATATCTTGGCATGTATGCTCTAAATAAATTCTCACGTATAATTACCATAACATTATCACAAATAAGAAATTTGGCAATTTCTTAAGTCACAACTCCAACAACTCATTAATATCCAGTCCATATTCAAATTTTTCCAAGTATGCCAATAACCTATTTTATGGCTCAACAAACAAATCCAAAACATAATCCTATCAAGGTTAACCAATACACTTGGTTGTTTTATCTCTTTAGTATATTTTTATCTAGCACAACCCCTTTGCCTTTACTTTTTGCTATGGGGGAAAAGGTCTCACATTCTGAATTTGTCTGATAGCTTTCTTGTGATATCATTTAACCTGCTCTCTTTACCATGTATTTCTGATAAATCATAAATTGAATCTAGAGACTAGGTAAGATTCAGACTAAACCTCTTTGGCAGAAATGCTTCTTCGGTAATGTTCATTTTAAATACAGTGAGGAAGTATCACAGGAGGAGGCATTTAATGTCAGGTTGTCTTGCTACTAGCTTTGATTACTTGGATAAAGTGACAACTGCAAGACCTATCCTTCAAAGGTTCATTCTTCTATTTGAAATCTATAAGCAATCTGAGATGTAATCCTCGTGTGTGTGTGTGTGTGTGTGTGTGTGTATTTAGTTCACAGTCATCTCCAACTCTTTGCAACCCCATGGACTGTAACCTCCTAGGCTCCTCTGTCCATGGGGATTCTCCAGGCAAGAATACTGTGTGTGTGTGTGTGTGTGTGTATTTAGTTCACAGTCATCTCCAACTCTTTGCAACCCCACGGACTGTAACCTCCTAGGCTCCTCTGTCCATGGGGATTCTCCAGGCAAAAATACTGGAGTGTGTAGCCATGCCCGTCTCCAGGGGATCTTCCCAACCCAAGGATCGATCCCTGGTCTCCCACATTGCAGGCGGATTCTTGGCATCAAGCAAATGACTTCCCCAACAGGTTGTAGCATCCAATGAAGTTTCTTCCCTGAATTAATTATTTGCTAGGGTTAGCTTTGCTACTAATCAAAGCCGACCTTTCAAAAAAAAAAAGAAGTGAGAATGAAAGCAGGGAAGGAGGAAGAAGGTACAAAATGGACAGCTGTGGCTTTCAAGAGCTCATTTTGGAACACTAAGTCAAGAATTTTACTCTGGTCTTAAAGGTCTCCAGCATCCACCCTTCTCTGGGGATGTTGAAACTTGGCCTTAGCCCCAGAAGGAAAAATACAGGGAATATTTCAAATATTATCTGACTATACTTAAAGAACCAACTTTTCCAACAGTGGAAGTAGAAAATCATTAGTGGATGCCAGAACCCAAGGGCAAAGGTTTGAGAAGAAACATAGTATTTACACAGTCTCAGCATGCATTCCTCCAAATCACTTACTAATTTAAAAAGAAGTAGCTCAAAGTTAACACCTCCAAAAACAGGACACACTGAAGAAGCCTCCTAATGTTCCTGGGACACAACATCATTTCTGTGCTACTACTGCCTGGACGTGGCAAATTCTGGGTTAAATCAGGCAAATCAGGGTCAGGCTGGAATAACTCTTTTGTGCTCTTAAAAAATGTGACAGTCAATTATGGCAAAGGAATGCTGAAGAACTACTGCAGATTAAAGGAGATTAGAGAGGCATAATGGCTAAATACCATAGGTGATTCTGGACTAGATCAGGGACTGAAAAAAAGAAGCCATAAAGGATTTTATTGGGATAATTGACAAGATTGGAATATAGACTGTAGATTAGAAAATAGTGTTACATCTCTGTCAAATTTCCCGATTTTGAGAATTGTACTATAATCATCCCCTTCACGGACCACAGCCTCGTTGTGGCGAACGAGCTTGCATAACTCATTGAAGCTAAGAGTCATGCTGTGCGGGGCCACCCAAGGTGGATGGGTCATCCTGGAGGGTTCTGGAGTCCACTGCAGGAGGGAGTGGCAAACCCCTCCATTACTCTTGCCATGACAACCCCATGAACAGTACGAAAAGGCAAAAAGATATGACACCAGAAGATGAGCCCCCTGGGTCAGAAGGTGTCTCATATGCTACTGAGGAAGAGAGGAGGGCAATAACTAATAGCTCCAGAAAGAATGAAGTGACTAGGGCAAAGCATAAACAACTCTCAGTTGTGGATGTGCCTGGTGGTGAAGGTAAAGTCCGATGCGGCTACGACCACTACTGCAAAGGAACCTGGAACGTTAGGTCCATGAATCAAGGTAAACTGGACAGGGTCAAGCAGGAGGTGGCAAGAATGAGCATCGACATTTTAGGAATCAGTGAACTAAAATGGATGGGAATGGGCGAATTTAATTCAGATGACCATTATATCTACTACTGTGGGCAAGAATTCCTTAGAAGAAATGGAGTAGCCCTCACAGTCAACAAAAAGTCCAAAAAGCAGTACTTGGGGGCTGGTGCACTGGGAAGACCCAGAGGGATGGGATGGAGAGGGAGGTGGGAGGGGGGATCGGGAAGGGGAACACATATAAATCCATGGCTGAGTCATGTCAATGTATAGCAAAAACCACTACAATATATTAAAAAAAAAAAATGCAGTACTTGGATGAAATCTCAAAAATGACAGGGATGGTCTCGGTTTGTTTCCAAGGCAAACCATTCAGTATCACAGTAATCCAAGTCTATACCCCAGCCATTAATGCCAAAGAAACAAGCTGAGCAGTTCCATGAGGACCTACGAGACCTTTTAGAAGTAACACCAAAAAAGATGTCCTTTTCATCATCAGGGACTGGAATGCAAAACTAGGAAGTCAAGAAATACCTGGAGTAACAAGCAAGTTTGGCCTTGGGAGTACAAAATGAAACAGGGCAAAAGCTAACAGAGTTTTGTAAAGAGAACACACTGGTCATAGTAAACACCCTCTTCTGATAACACAAGAGATGACACTGCACATGAACATCACCAAAAGGTCAATACCAAAGTCAGACTGATTATATTCTTTTCAGTCAAAGAAGGAGAGGCTCTACATAGTCAGCAAAAACAAGGCCTGAAGCTGACTGTGGTTCAGATCATGAACTCCTTATTGCAAAATTCAGGCTTAAACTGAAGCAGGGAAAATCACTAGGCCATTCAGGTATGACCTAAATCAAATCACTTATGATTATACAGTAGAGGATAGGAATAGATTCAAGGGATTAGATCTGGTAGAGTGCCTGAAGAACTTATGGATGGAAGTTCATAACGTCGTACAGGAGGCAGTGATCAAAACCATCTCCAAGAAAAAGAAATTCAAGAACACAAAATGGTTTGACAGGGATTAACAAATAGCTGAGGAAGGAAGAAAAGGGAAAGGCAAAGAAGGAAGAGAGAGATATACCCAACTGAATGCAGAGTTCCAGACAATAACAAGGAGAGATAAGGCCTTCTTCAATGAACAATGCAAAGAAACAGAGGAAAACAATAGAATGGGAAAGACTAGAGATCTCTGCAAAAAAAACTGGAGATATCAAGGGACATTTCATGCAAGGATGGGCATGATAAAGGACAGAAACAGTAAGGACCTAACAGGAGCAAAAAAGATTAAGAGGTAACAAGAATACATAGACGAACCGTACAAAAGAGGTCTAAGTGACCTGAATAACCACGATGGTATGGTCACTCACCTAGAGTCAGACATCCTGGAATGTGAAGTCAAGTGGGCCATAGGGAGCATTACTAAGAACAAAGATAGTGGAGGTGATGGAATTCCAGCTGAGCTATGTCAAATCCTAAAAGAAGACGCTGCTAAAGTGCTGCATTCAATATGCCAGCTTATTTGGAAAACTCAGCAGTGGCCACAGGACTGGAAAAGGTCAGTTTTCACTCCAATCTCAAAGAAGGGCAATGCCAAAGAATGTTCTAACTAATATTATGGGTTCAAATTAGTGCTCACAATTGTGCTCATTTCACATGCTAGCAAGGTTATGCTCAAAATCCTTCAAGCAAGTCTTCAGCAGTATGTGATCTGAGAACTTCTAGATGTACAAGTTGAGTTTAGAAAAGGCAGGGGAACCAGAAATCAAATTGCCAACATTCATTGGATCATAGAGAAAGCAAGAGAATTTCAGAAAAACATCTACTTCTGTTTTGTTTACTACACCAAAGCCTTTGACTGCGTGGATCACAACAAACTCTGGAAAATTCTTAAAGAGATGGGAATACCAGACCACTTAACATGTCTCCTGACATACCTCAAGAAGCAATAGTTAGAACCAGACATAGAACAAAGGACTGGTTCCAAATTGGGAAAGGAATACATCAAGGCTGTATATTGCCACCCTGCTCATTTAATTTTTATGCAGAGTACATCATGTGAAATGCTGGGCTGGATGAAGCACAAGCTAGAATCAAGATTGCCAGGAAAAATACCAACAACTCAGATGACACCACCCTAATGGCAGAAAGTGAAGAGGAACTAGAGAGCCTCTTGATAAAGGTGAAAGAGGAGAGTGAAAAAGCTGGCTTAAAACTCAACATTCAAAAAAGTAAGATCATGGCATCTGGTCCCATCACTTCATGGCAAATAGAAGGGAATAAAACAGAAGCAGTTACAGATTTTCTTTTCTTGGGCTCCAAAATCACTGTGGATGGTGACTGCAGCCATGAAATTAAAAGATGCTTGCTCCCAAGGAAGGCTATGACAAACCTAGGCAGTGTATTAAAAAGCAGAGACATCGCTTTGCTGACAAAGGTCTGTATAGTTAAAGTTATGTTTTATTCCAGTAGTCATGCACAGATGTGAGAGATGGACCATAAAGAAGGCTCAGTGCTGAAGAATTGATGCTTCAAATTGTGGAGCTAGAGAAGACTCGAGTCACTTGGGCTGCAAGGAGATCAAATCAATCCTAAAGGAAATCAACCCTGAATATTTATTGGAAAAATTAATGCTAAAGCTGAAGCTCCAATACTTTAGCCACCTGATGCAAACAGCCAACTCATTGGAAAAGACTCTCATACTGGGAAAGACTGAAGGCAACAGGAGAAGGTGGCGGCAGAGGAGAAAATGGTTAGACAGCATCACCAACTCCATGGACATCAATGTGAGCAAACTCTGGGAGATAGTGAAGGACAGAAGAGCCTGGCATGCTACAGTCCATGGGGTTGCAGAGAGTCAGACATGACTTAGCAACTAATGACAACACTAGGATTATGTGAAAAAATGTCCTTGTCTAAGGAAAGATGTATATATCAAAGTATTTAGGGATAAAGGGACTTATCTCTAACTTACTCTCAAATGACTTCAAAATACACATAGGCAAATATACAGACAAAAATGAGAACATGGGGCAAATATAAACAACTGGTGAATCTTGGTGAAGAGTTTGATTCCTGCATCTTTTCATAAATTTCAAATTCCTCTACAACCAAAATGAAGCCACTCCTGTTTCTTTCATTTTCCTTATTCCCTGCTCTAAAATCCCATGGGAGAATGAGACTCATGGGAGAGAAGAAACCTGATTATAATCCTCACCTCCAATCAGAACTTGCTGGAATATCTTGGGTTAGATCCTTTCTCTGGGCCTCAGATTTTTTTATCTGCATAAATGTGAAGTTTACCTTGAAGGTTTTAGGATTCCAGTACAGGTTGCCAAGATGGAAAGATGTTGTTTTTTTTCACCTACTGAGGTTGTGTTACTCACACTTCTAGATGCTGGACACTAGATGATGGACACTCCAAGTGTCCATCACATCTTTTCAGCTGCCTCTGAAGCTCCTAGAGCAGACTGAGTTTGTTGCTTTTGAGTTTCTCATCTCAGGTTGAATTGGCAAGGGGGATGCTGTTTGTTTCAAGTGATACTAGTACTAAAAGGACCACTTTTGAGCCTTCATTAGCCAAGGTATGTCAGAGTGCCCAGGACTTCTGTGGCTGCTCTTTGAGGGGGAAGGTGGGGGTCGGGGAGGCCAAACAGACATTCACGGTTATTTGTTGGAGAGAGCTCCTGACTTCAGGGCATCTCTCAAATGAGGTGGGGTTGGGGTAGTGGATGAAAGGGAGACAGACCACTGCTCTGATCTCAAGAGTATCTGGATGGCTTTCATTCGTGGCCCTTTCTTCAAATTGCCAGACTGAAGGTGTCTCTGATTGAATATAAGTTAGAATTCAACTTTCCCAAAGTTCAACACTGCTAACCATACCTATATTGCTGAACCAGGAAGAAAACAAAAACAAAAACATGTGGAGTCTGGAAATTTGGCATGAATAGTTAAAAATTAATTTCAGTATGGGTGGGAACTGCCACAGCTAAACAAAGCAACATGTCACAGAGCCTTCTAGCTCTGTGCATGAACCTTCCCATGGGCTCTCACACTCAAGACATTAAATGTTCACATGATAGAAAGTCTATCATTTGTTGATTCAAGGTTGGAAAAAAGGCCTCTCCGTTCCTTGAGACTTTATGAGTAACCCATGGATTCTACATCAACCTTCTAACCAACCCATGTTGCTAAGTGCAGCAATTAATTTTACCAGTTGTAAATTACTGACATTAAATTACCAATACGAAAGCAAACCAGTATTTTTATCTTTCCCCTGTCTCCTCTTCTCCCCAGGGGTCAGGAATGGAGAGAAAAGCTTGTTAAAAGTGATGGTGTCATATCAATGTATGACAAAACCCACTGAAATGTTGTGAAGCAATTAGCCTCCAACTAATAAAAAAATTAAAAAAAAAAAAAAAGTGATGGTGAAGTGGTTAATTGCAGTGCTTCTCAGAGGGTGCTGTTTTATTTAGACCTGTCTAAAAATGACACCAATTCTGCTAGTCTTAAAGTTCTTTGCTCTGTGTATAGCTGAGTGCCTCTGCTAGTAGAGATATCAACTAAGACGAAAGGAAGATTAAAGAGTACAGCAGATGGATTGGTCTTGTTTCTCCTTCCACTGTGATGTTGTATCAGTGAAATAAGACCTCCTGATACTAGTGGACTAGTATCTCAACTAGTATGTTGAGGTTTCACAAATTTGGTTCAATTTCACATCCTGTATTTCACAAGAAGCCTTGGTCATGTAAACAACAGAAGCTCACTTGTGTGTAATGCTCGGTTCACAAACACTTTCACATACACCATCTTATTTCATTCTGAAGATAACCCTGAGCTATAGGCACCGCAGGCAACTAGTTCTACCTATAAAATAAAAATTAAAAAAAAAAGAGCCCAGAGGTCTTAAAGTGGCTTGTCCAAGGTCACAGTGTCAGTGAGTAGCCAAGATGGGACTAGAGCCCTAAGAACAAAGACTCCCTCTCGAGTGTCACAGCCGATATTCCCTGCCAATGATTGCATAGGTCTTACTTTGACAGCTGAGGGACTTGGTTGCATAGGTCTTACTTTGCCATTCTTTTCCCCCGGGGGCAGCTGGAGTAAAGAGGATTTGGGAGGTGAGGCCCTGGCTGTGTAGATGATGTCCAGGAACAGGATACCAGCTGTGAAGGCCATGGTAAAGCCATGAGAATCCTGAGTCCCCAGCCAGGGATGTGGTCATCAGATCACCATGGGAGCAGGAAGCATGTGCCTGCCAACCCATAGATATCTAACTTGAAAAAGGGTTCTTTAAATTGAAAGATGAAGGCATCAGAGAAAAACAACTAGATAAAATGGCAATCATTCCCACTAGGAAACCAGACAACAGGTTCAGCTGTGGTACTGATGACCTCGCATGTCTTCACACCGATGTACAAAAAACAAGGAATGACAAAAGCAAATGTGGATTTTAATCTGAGGGAACTACAGTCTTACAAGTGTCAAGGAAACCTGGTGGGCTGAGGATCTAAAGTATGACCCCATGTAAAGTTGAATCATTGAAAAGAAATACTTAGTAAAAGAATAAGAAAGGTCATATGAAATGTCAAGAGGGTGCAGATTTAGTTGGAAATCCACAGACCTGAAATAGACACAGTGAAAGGCATGTGGCTGAGACAAAAACAGAGAACCAAAATTCTAGCAGTAGAAGTACACTTCTTATCCAAAAGGCCACAGCAAACATTATTAGGAGAGACACACATCAAGACTGGAGAATAGATGAGAAAAGAACTCTAGTTTCTTTACATAAGGCAGGCCTATACACCAATAAGAAACTGCAGATCTTTTGGAGGGAAAATAGATGTTGGCAAAATTACAAAAATAAAAACTGACAGAGGTTAAACAAAATTCCAACTCTAGTCATTTCTGACTTCACCCAAGGCATACACCCAAAATAATCTGTGAAAGTGAAGACTGGACAGAGACCATGTTCAAGTTTTCCAAATGGGGAGGACAGATTCCAGAAACAATTCAGTTCAGTTAGTCACTAGTCGTGTCCCACTCTTTGAGACCCCATGAATCGCGGCACGCCAGGCCTCCCTGTTCATCACCAACTCTCGGAGTTTACTCAAACTCATGTCCATCGAGTCGGTGATGCCATCCAGCCATGTCATCCTCTGTCGTTTCCTTCTCCTCCTGCCCCCAATCCCTCCCAGCATCAGGGTCTTTTCCAGTGAGTCAACTCTTCACATGAGGTGGCCAAAGTATTGGAGTTTCAGCTTCAGCACCAGTCCTTCCAATGAACACCCAGGACTGATCTCCTTAAGGATGGACTGGTTGGATCTCCTTACAGTCCAAGAGACTCTCAAGAGTCTTCGCCAACACCACAGTTCAAAAGCATCAATTCTTTGGCGCTCAGTTTTCTTTATAGACCAGCTCTCACATCCATACATGACCACTGGAAAAACCATAGCCTTGACTAGATGGACCTTTGTTGGCCATGTAATATCTCTGCTTTTTAATATGCTGTTTGGGTTGGTCATAACTTTCCTTCCAAGGAGTGTCTTTTTTTTTTAAGTGTCTTTTAATCTCATGGCTGCAATCACCATCTGCAGTGATTTTGGAGCCCAGAAAAATAAAGTCAGCCACTGTTTCCATTGTTTCCCCATGTATTTGCCACGAAGTGATGGGACCAGATGCCATGATTTAAGTTTTCTGAATGTTGAGCTTTAAGCCAACTTTTTCACTCTCCTCTTTCACTTTCATCAAGAAGCTCTTTAGTATTTCTTCACTTTCTGCCATACGGGTGGTGTGCGTATCTGAGGTTATCGATATTTCTCCCGGCAATCTTGATTCCAGCTTGTGCTTCAACCAGCCCAATGTTTCTCATGATGTACTCTGTATTTAACTTATTTATAAGTTAAATAAGCAGGGTGACAATAAACAGCCTTGACATACTCCTTTTCCTATTTGGAACCAGTCTGTTGTTCCATGTCCAGTTCTAACTGTTGCTTCCTGACCTGCATACAGGTTTCTCAAGAGGCAGGTCAGGTGGTCTGGTATGCACATCTCTTGAAGAATTTTCCACAGTTTATTGTGATCCACACAGTCAAAGGCTTTGGTATAGTCAAGAAAGCAGAAATAGATGTTTTTCTGGAACTCTCTTGCTTTTTCGATGATCCAGCGGATGTTGCCAATTTGATCTCTGGTTCCTCTGCCTTTTCTAAAACCAGTTTGAACATCTGGAAGTTCACAGTTCATGTATTGCTGAAGCCTGGCTTGGAAAATTTTGAGCATTACTTTACTAGTGTGTGAGATGAGTACAATTGTGTGGTAGTTTGAGCATTCTGTGGCATTGCCTTTCTTTGGGATTAGAATGAAAACTGACCTTTTCCAGTCCTGTGGCCACTGCTGAGTTTTCCAAATTTGCTGACATATTGAGTGCAGCACTTTCACAGCATCATCTTTCAGGATTTGAAATAGCTCAACCGGAATTCCATCACCTCCATGATGCCTGATGAACTATGGATGGAGGTTCATGACATCGTATAGGAGACAGGAATCAAGACCATCCCCAAGAAAAAGAAATGCAAAAAAGCAAAATGGCTGTCTGTGGAGGCCTTACAAATAGTTGTGAAAAGAAGCAAAGTAAAAAGCAAAGGAGAAAAGGAAAGATATACCCATCTGAATGCAGAGTTCCAAAGAATAGCAAGGAGGGATAAGAAAGAAAGCCTCAGTGATCAATGCAAAGAAATAGAGGAAAACAATAGAACGGGAAAGACTAGAGATCGCCTCAAGAAAATTAGAGATACCAAGGGAACATTTCATGCAAAGATGGGCTCAATAAAGGACAGAAATGGTACGGTCCTAACAGAAGATATTAAGAAGACGTGGCAAGAATACACAGAAGAACTGTACAAAAAAAGATCTTCATGATCCAGATAATCACAATGGTGTGATCACTCACACTCACCTAGAGCCAGGCATCCTGGAATGTGAAGGCAAGTGGGCCTTAGTAAGCATCACTACGAACAAAGCTAGTGGAGGTGATGGAATTCCAGTTGAGCTATTTCAAATCCAGAAACAATTGGCAAGTAATAAGTAAAAATCTTAGCCTTGAGTATTTCCAAATAGAGAAAGGAGTACGTCAAGGCTGTATACTGTCACCCTGCTTATTTAACTTATATGCAGAGTACATCATGAGAAATGCTGGGCTAGTGGAAGCACAAGCTGGAATCAAGATTGCCGGGAGAAATATCAATAACCTCAGATATGCAGATGACACCACCCTTATGGCAGAAAGTGAAGAAGTACTAAAGAGCTTCTTGATGAAAGTGAAAGAGGAGAGTGAAAAAGTTGGCTTAAAGCTCAACATTCAGAAAACTAAGATCATGGCATCTGGTCCCTTCACTTCATGGCAAATAGATGGGGAAACAGTGGAAACAGGGGCTGACTTTATTTTTCTGGGCTCCAAAATCACTGCAGATGGTGACTGCAGCCATGAAATTAAAAGAAGCTCCTTGGAAGGAAAGTTATGACCAACCTAGACAGCATATTAAAAAGCAGAAACATTACTTTGCCAACAAAGGTCCATCTAGTCAAGGCTATGGTTTTTCCAGTAGTCATGTTTAGATGTGAGAGTTGGACTATAAGGAAAGCTGAGTGCTGAAGAACTGATGCTTTTGAACTGTGGTGTTGGAGAAGACTCTTGAGAGTCCCTTGGATTGCAAGGAGATCCAACCAGTCCATCCTAAAGGAGATCGGTCCTGGGTGTTCATTGCAAGGACTGATGCTGAAGCTCCAATACTTTGGCCACCTGATGTGAAGAACTGGCTCATTTGAAAAGACCCTGATGCTGGGATAGATTGAAGACGGGAGGAGAAGGGGATGACAGAGGATGAGATGGTTGGATGGCATCACTGACTCAGTGGACTAGAGTTTTAGTAAACTCTGGGAATTGGTGATGGATAGGGAGGCCTGGTGTGCTGCAGTCCATGAGGTTGCAAAGTCAGACACGACTGAGCGACTGAACTGGACTGAACTTGTCATTTAGAATGGAAAATGGCAATCTTCAGGTTGCAGCATGGGTCATTTCAGCAAGCCATGACAAGGTGATTTCACTTCTCGCAATGACTGACAAAGCAAGAATGTAGTTGACTTGCCAGTTGCAAAATTTCTGACATTTTCTCATGAGAGTGGACAAAGTAGAAACATGGGTTGAAATGTTAACAAGAAGATTTAAATCTGTAGCTTGTTGGGCTTGCTCAGAGTGTTGACTGATGTTTCCATGACAACTTGGACAACAGAAGAGAGCTCCCTAGTTGGCTTCTGAGCTTGATCTTTGGCTTGGTTTTGATCAAAATTTTTATTAATAACTTGAGTAAAGACATAGAAGCTGTAGTGTGTTGGTTTATGGACACAGATCATTAAGTTTTTAGAAAATCTGTAAACAGGTTGACACATTAGCTTGTAACTGGTCATGGTGGGGTATTTAGACTATGGAAATTAGCAAGCACTGTAAATCAGGCCCCTCCCTTTCCCTCCCAAGAAGAACTAGTTGTTAAACATTTACTACCACACCACCGAACAGAAAAGGATATATTGTCAGGACTTATTTGACTAGAGCTAAAATTGCTTTAAACAAACAAACAAAACCTCCCAGCAAGTTTAAGTAATTAGACAGTCCACGTTGGAGCCTTGGGTGGAGTTGGACACCTGCTCAGATGACGTCACAAAGACTCAGTCTCCCCCCCAGGGCTGCTCTCCCTTGGCTCAGCTTTCCTCCATGTCGGCTTCATTCGGTAGTAACTCAAGGCTTTTATCATTCTGGCATTGCAATGCCAGTGGAGAGAGCCCCCTTTCCTCAATAATTTAAACAAAAGACCCACTCACTTTGATGAAGGGAATAGAGCGCTTTGATTGTTCAGTCCTGGGTTATTTTCCTATATCTGGGTATAGAGACTGAAAATGCTGAAGTGGCCAGCCAAATCAGGAGCTATCAGAAGAAAGAGAGCTGGATGCTGGGCATCCAAGGAATGTGTAGCCACTAAATGCAAGAAAGACTGAGAAATTATAATCCAGCTTAAAAAAAAAAAAAGTAATCTCGGGATGAAAGAATCGATGAGCATAGAGTGTCAATTCAAGAACTGTAAGAGCTATTCTATAATAATTTAACTACTACTCAGAGTATTGTATTCAGTTCTTGACATTGCACTTTACAAGAGACATTGAATATTCACAAGAAAGTCCTAAAACCATGTATCAATATGTAGAAAAATGTGTTAACAGTGGCTGAAGAAATCAGAGAATGTTTGCTTTGGAGGAAAGCAGGCTTAGGAGCATTCAGGGATCTCTGTCTTCAAGTGCTCAAAGTCCTCTTCTAACCCAGGATGTTCTCATGTGACTCTGGAGGGTAGAGTTGCAGGACCGGGGACAGATTTGGTTCAATATAAGAAACTACTCTCCAACCACGAAGGCTGCCCAACAACTGGATGGGCTGACTCAAATCAGGGAACTCTTTGCCACCAGAAATGCTCATGTAGAACTTGGATGACCAAATATCTGGAAAGGTACAGAACAGCCTGTTTGGTATACTGCATAATGGGATAGCAAAAATCACATGTAGCTGATCTTGAAAATTACCTATCTAGAATGATTAATATAGATCATAGGTTTGTATGTGTGATATGTATATATAAATGTACAATGCAAAATTATAATTCCAAAAGATACATGTACCCCAATGTTCATAACAGTATTATTTGCAATAGCCAGGCCATGGAAGCAACCTAAGTGTCCACTGACTGAGGAGTGGGTAAACAAGGTGTGGTACATAGATACAATGGAATATTACTCAGCTATAAAAAGGAATGAAACTAAGCCATTTGCAGAGATGCGGATGGACCTAGATACTGTCACACAGAGTGAAGTCAGAGAAAAACAAATATTGTATATTAAAGTATATACATGGAATTAGAAAAAATGGTAGGGATAAACTTATTCACAAAGCAGAAACAGAGACACATATTTAGACAACACACGTATGGATATCAAGGGGCAACACCGGGGGTGGGGTGAATTGAGAGACTTGGATTGACATATACACTTCTATGTATAAAACAGATTAACTAACGAGAACCTCCTGTATAGCACAGGGGACTCTACACAGTGCTCTGTGGTGACCTACATGGGATGGAAACCCTAATAAGAGGGGACATATGTATACGTACAGCTGATTCAATTTGTTGTACAGCAGAAAATAGTACAACATTGTAAAGTAACAATACTCCAATAAAAAAAATTTTCAATGTACAATATAATGAAGCACACAGTGTTTTAAGCTCTGGCATGAAAAAAAAAAAAAACCCTGAGAAGTGTGTAGGGACCCAATAGAATCACCACTGATTCAAGTCTCTTATTCACATTCATTTTGGGCACAAACTGATTAAGTGGAACAGTGGATGCCCTGCTGATAGCACCTTACTCTTCCCTCCCACTCCTCTACAAGCACATTTAGTTCCATCATCCTGCTGCGTAATAAAAAAAAAATGGACTGGCCTTTGTCCCTGGTTCCTGGGAGAAAGGCTTTAACTCCTTATAATTCCCCAAGTAATAGAAGTGTCATTTTATTTGAGTTTCTTGGGTCACACCTGAATTTATGCTAAGAGATGAGTGAGGATGGGGGCCAGTTACCAGAAAGACCATATGGTGAGAATTTGGGGACTTGGAGCCAGTTCCAGCTTCCAAGAAGGGGAGGGGGACTGCAGATTAAGTCCAAACCCATAGCCAGTGATTCCACCTAAGACTCTCTTTTCATATCTCATTGGACAGAACTGGATCATAGGATATCCTTTAACCCAGTCACTAGCTAGTGAGTGAAAGTTGCTCAGTCGTGCCCAACTCTTTGAGACCTCATGGACTGTAGGCTGCTAGGCTCCTCTGTCTATGGAATTCCCAGCAAAACTACTGGAGTGGGTAGCCATTCCTTTCTCCAGGGATGTTCCCAACCCAGGGATCGAACCCAGGTCTCCCGCACTGCAGGTGGATTCTTTACCAGCTGAGCCACCAGGGAAGTCCAACTCTATCTGTCACTCCCACTAAAAACCCTAGAGTTCAGCTAGTGTGATTCCCTGAGTTGAAAATCCACTGATGCACTGAGTAGGGTTCCACCAGGAGACAGCATGGAGGCCCCAACATTTGAGACCCACCCCCTACTTGCCCAAAGCATCTCTTCATTGGACCTGTCCTGATTTGTATCCTTTCCCCCAAAAAAACTATACTCCCAACGTGGTGCCTTTCTGAGTTTTGTGAGTCTTCCAGTGAATTACTGAAGCTCAGGGGTTGTGGAAACTTCTGAATTTGTAGCCAGTGGTCAGGAGTGCGGGTAGCACCTGAAGAAAGGGTAGTCTCGTTGGGGACCATGCCCTTAAGTCTACAGATGTGTCACTAACTCTGGGTGAGTAGTGTCAAAAGTACATGGCAGTATTCCAGCTGGCATCGGAGCAATCAGAACTGAAAATATGAGATGTGACTGTACAGTACCTCTATCAATAAGTACCTAATAACGCCAAAACCCCAAATTCTACTTTTTAACTACAGACAAAACAAAATTAATACGTTCATATTGGCCCACAGAAAAGCCATTAGGCAATAATCTGTTGCATTATGAAACTTATATTTAAAAGATGCAAGAAAACTGGACCTGGAGTCTCTGGCTGGTGCAATTTCATGTTTCTGATTCAGTTTACCAAACAGCAGCTCAGATCTGGAGATGGAACAGCTTGTCCAAGTGAGGTCCGGCCAGTTACGGAAGAAAAGCAGAGATCTTCTTTCTGAATCAGAAGATTACCCCAGAGACCACTAGCACCGTGGTTAAGAAGATCTGCACGGCTAACAGCTTAAAGGTTAGCAAGATTTTTCTTGAGAGAAATGTGAATCAAGAATATCCACTGGCCATTTCACAAACATTCAGAGGGAGGGGAAATTTGCTTGCAAGCTCTCTCAGGGTAGAAAAGACAATGCGTTCTTTTCCCAGCGCCTGCAGTCACAGGCCAACAGCGGTTAGTATTCATCCCATACACAACAGCTATTCAAATCCCTTAGTGTGTCCCCAGAGATGCCTTTGTCCTCCAGCAATTGCGGGGGGCGGGGGGTGGGGGGGCGGGGCGGGATGGGCAGGGAGTGAATTCCCAGAGGGTAGAATTGAGATCAAGAGAAGTTATAGGGGACCTTCTTAGCTGAGTGTAAGGAAGGACTTTCTGAGTGGAGGAGACTGAGAAAGAACTCCCTGTAACCAGCAGGTCACAGCCACCTCACGGGGACAAGGGTATACAAGCACCAGATAAGGGATGAGGACCTCAGAAGACACTTCAACCTCTGCAGCTCTGACAGCTTCTGGTTCTAAGCGACTGTATGTTCAAGGTAAAACCAGGGAGAATAATCTCACGTAAGTGGACTTGTCCGCTGTGCCCTTACTACAGATACTTCAATAATAAATCCCAGAGTACCTCCTGGATGATGTTATTTAGGGCAGTTAAGGGAGATTCTGGAACTACTTCAATGCCATTTAGACTCATTATCTACTGCTAATTAAAATGATCTGTTTTGCTGTCACCAAGGAAAATCTTGTTAGGGAAACTGATGAACTATAGCAAGTTCTCTGTCACTGGGCTGGGAGTAGAGTATGCCAACAGAACCGCCCATCCAGCAAAAAAAAAATTAACCTGGCCTTGTACCTGGCCTCAGGCAGGCTTCCAGGGCCAGCCAGGCATCTGGACTGGTTGAGATCAATCTTTTTCAACCCAGGATTCACATTAGAAACACAAGAACTTTCAACAATTCAATACCCAAGCCCCACTCCAGATCAATTAAATCAGAATCCCTGGAGATGCGTCCCCGGCATCAGTATTTTAAAGCTTCCTGGAATTCCAACATGCAGGTGGACTATCACAGAATGCGATGGTCTGTAAGGACCCCTCTCTCCAGCCCTGTGCCCCTCCCCATTTCCAGACTGAGTGATGGGGACTCATTGGCTTGGTTCATCACTCTCTTGCACACACTAGTTATGAGTCTGATTCAATGAAATTCCACACAAGTATCAAATCATGGAGGAAACTGTTGTTAAATCATGACCATGTCTTAGTTATTTTTGCATATGCTTAGCACATACTAGGTGCCCAGTACTCATTTGACAGATGCAGAGGACAAAAATTCCATTTGCAATTTATCTAATCTCTGCTTCACTTTGAGTGGCATTTTAATCATGTTGCTGCTCTTTCACTCAGCAGAGCAAGAAGCATTAGTTACTAAAGTTAAATAAGACTCAACTTTAGTAACAAAATAGCCCCAAATAGTAGCTTAAACAAGAGAAGTTTATTTCCCTCAACACATAAAACCTTGGTTTTCAAAACATGAACCTGGGACCAGCATGATCCATGTCAAATGGGAATTTTTTAAAAAATGTAGACTCTGGGGCTCCAAACCATTATCTACTGAATCAGACATTGGGGATAGGGCCTAGACCAGTTTTAAGAAGCCATCCAGATGATGTGAGAATCTTGCCTTTATAAGAGTGAGAGCTGGCAGTCCAAGGCTAGTATAGCAACTTCAGGGACACAGGCTCCCTTCTGCTCACACACCTTCACTCACAGGGTAAAATACCTTGTCTATGTTCTTCAGTATAGCTGCTTTAGCTCCAGCCATCACATCTGAGTTCAAAGGAGTAACAGAAAAGACCAGAGGAGGACATTCTTTCTCCTTTAATGTGATTTCCTGAATGAGTACGGCATTTACTCTTACATCTCATTGGCAAAAACTTTTCTATGAAGAAGGCAGGAAATGTTTTTGAGTTGGACACAATCCATCTAGCCAAGAACTTGGGTTCTATTTCTGAGGTACCAAGATAGGAAGTTAGTTGTCCATCTCGACTAATCACTTAATGATAATAAGTATAACCAAAACTTCTGAGTAAATTTCACATCCAGGCACTGCATGATAGTATTCTATGGGGAATTGTTACAGAGTATGTGTAGCTTAGCGTCAAAGCTATGCTACCCTGACAAGTGTTGGTGGAGATGAGTAATAATATTTTATATCCATTCTTCATTAGCAGGAATAACCCAGCACTAGTTTTTGCCATCACTTAATAAGGTTAAGCTTGCAAAGCAACCTCCACCCCATTCCTAATGGCTAGTTTGTTCTGTCTTAAGGATGCACTTTCAGTTCACTATGATGGGTCTGCAGTGATGTCTTTACTTTAAGAAGCTTGGGTCTAACACAAGGGAGGATCCAAGATTCATGGGGCCTAAAGCTTATATAATTTAGGATCTCCCCTTAAGAAAAAACTTAAATTACAAAGTCAAAATGAGGTTAGCAGGCTTTTCGGAATGCCCAGCAAGCATGGGGCCCTGATGTTTAAACCTTACTGGTTTCACAGGAAATCTTGCAGTCGACTGCCTCCCTTCTGGCCCTGCTTGCTGACTGCACAAGTTATCGAGGACACACTTCAGGTGACGGCAATTAGGCAAACATGGACTCCTTCAGCCAGAAGGGACGCTGGAGATGACACTATCAGTGTTTTTTTGGCTTTTAACAGCAGAACTCGGTTACAAAAGAAACCAAACTCTTAAGTGGAGCTGCTCTCGTCGGAGCCCAGGTGGCTGGCTGGTCAAGAATCCCTTCTCCCTGCCCCCACCTCCTACCACACTGCTGCTCCCAAGGCATCTCAAGGCAAACCGGGACTCGAAGGGTCCCATCCCAAAACCACCAGGCACACATCTATCCAACGCCCTTTTCATTCAACTGTAATTATACTGATTTCGAGGCCAGCCCTCAAAAGCATTTTGCTGAGCTCTCACCTAATTCCAAATGCAGGACTTGTTGAACTGTACAGTCACAGCACAAGGGAAATCAGGTCAGGCCTGCCTGTCCCACCGCAACTGTGGGGGAGGAGGGCTGGGAGCTCCTTCCAGGTAAACCACCCGTTATTCCCCTGAACTACCGGCCCTCTTTCTCCCCTCTGTCCACCCAGCACCTCTGGCAGAGTCTCTGGCGCACTGTAACCGCGGACTTGGGAACCAAACAAGGAAAGGAGTATCTAATCTATCTAGGGAATCATGAACACCTACAAGGTTTTACGAGGCACCGTCACATACACGATCTTGTTGGATTCTGAGTTCAGTCCTCTGAAATATTTAGGTCTTATCTCTGTTTTCTGGACTATAAGGAAAGTTGAGCACCGAAGAATTGATGCTTTTGAACTGTGGTGTTGGACAAAACTCTTGAGAGTCTCTTGGACTGCAAGGAGATCAAACCAGTCAATCCTAAAGGAAATCAGTCCTGAATATTTATTGGAAGAACTGATGCTGAAGTTGAAACTCCAATACTTTGGCCACCTGATACGAAGAACTGACTCATTTGAAGACCCTGATGCTAGGAGAGATTGAAGGTGGGAGGAAAAGGGGACGACAGAGGATGAGATGGTTGGATGGCATCACCGACTTGATGGACACGAGTTTGAGCAAGCTCCGGGAGTTGGTAACGGACAGGGAAGCCTGGCGTGCTGCAGTCCACGGGGTCACAAAGAGTTGGACATGACTGAGCAACTGAACTCTGTTTTTATAAATAAGAGAAATTTCTAGACTGTGACTTACCCACATTCCTGGTCAAGAGTCAGGGTGGAGCTTCCAAGACAGGTCTTCTATAAGCAAACTCCAAGTGCTTTTCACCGTGGTAAGGCACTCAAAACCCACTCCCATTTGCAGTGAACCTTCTTGTTAAAAAAGAAACAGTCGCCTTGAGTCAGCCCACTGTGTCTCCAGGTGTTGACTCACACTCACCTCCGGATGCCTAGACCACTACCCAAGTTGAAACCCCACACTTCTCTGCGGTTCTAGGCTTTCTGGCCCTGGGGAATGACCTCAACTTACCCCAGTCCTTCCCAAGGAAACAAACTCCCGCTTCAACCAGCCTAGCTCCCAGCATTCTACCTGAACAAGCCGCTAGACTCTGAAGGAAGGTGTTAATCAGAGACAGCTGGAGGTGCTGTTCCTACCAGGGTTGTTTGCATTTGAAAAGGAGCCAATTTGGGCTGAGTGCTTTCACCTTTGCTTCCCAACCTGCGGGCAGGAGAAATTGCTGGGGGCCTGCAAACACTACCTTGCCCCAAGCACTAGCTACTAACTGGAGTTAAGAGCCTTTCAAAGGCACTCAGCTGTTTTAAATTGTAAAATCTGTATTTAAAAGTGATGAATTCCTGGGCCGCCTTAGGTGATTTCTTACCCAATACAAATTCAAAAGAACAAATGTAATATTGAATTTTGGGGCAATGGTTGCTAAAGTGTTTGATGTCAAAAAAAAAAAAAAACCCTCAAAAATGGGAACTTACTATTTGACTTCCAAGCTGGGTGACAACAGCAGCCTTTCCGACCTTCTGCAACCTCCCGTGATTCTTCCACTAGGAAGCCTGGCCAAGTGTGAGGCCTACTGTGTGTTCAGGCTCAGTTCTCCATCCTTTTCATGTAAAGACTCAACTTAAGCCTCACAGTGACCCAGTGAAGTGAAAAGACCCTGATGCTGGGAAACATTAAGGGCAGGAGGACAAGGGGACGACAGAGGATGAGATGGTTGGATGGTATCACCAACTCAATGGATATGACTTTGAGCAGGCTCTGGGAGTTGGTGATGGACAGGGAGGCCTGGCATGCTGCAGTCCATGGGGTTGCAACGAGTCGGACACAACTGAGCGACTGAACTGAAGTGTGTATCATCTTTTTACAAATGAGGAAACGGAAGCAGAGAGGCTATGTAGCTTGCCCATCCATCCAGTTAACAGCCGGGCTTCATGTCACAATGTGACTGTAGCTAGGCCAGCACTCCTAACACTATCCTCTACCACCTCTAATTTTATGTGACGTTCATTTTGCAAAGGAGTATTATTTGCATGTAAATATATGACAGGAGACACCTGGGAGTTCGGAAATGAAGTTCTGAGAGAGGTAAAAAGCTACCACAGGAAAGAAATCAGGCTCATTAAAAAGAGAGGAAAAGATGGATTCAGTATTTTACTAACTGTAACACCACCTTGATGTTAAGAAAATGACCAGACTAAGATGCCACCAACTGTAAGGTGCATCCTTTCAGACTTGTTAAAATGTATGTTTGATGGGCCTCCCAGGTGGCTCAGAAGTCAAGAATCCACCTGCAATGCAGCAGACACAGGAGATGAGGGTGAGAAACGGCAACCCACTCCAGTATTCCGGCCTGGGAAATCCCATGGACAGAGAAGCATGGAGGGCTACAGTCCATGAATCGGACACGAGACACACACACACACACACACATTTGGGGGTGGGCAAGGAGGTGGCAAGCACAGTCACACACACACACACACACACACACACTTGGTGGGTGGGCAGGAAGGTGGCATGAGCTGGGGTGGAGAGTGCATTTTTAGAACTGATGAAATGTAACTGCAGCCTGGGGCTGCCTGCCTGGATAAGGAGCTTGAGACCCTAGGGAAAGGCAGATCATCTCTCACAAGTTGTCTCAGAAGCCCCAGAGCTCTAAATGCTGCTTTTGGTCTTATGCCAGATTCTGATTTGATGCTATTTATTAAAAAGAATACTGTGCTTACTTGCTCAGTGTCATTTGGGAGACTTGGGTCACATGCATCTGGTTAAAGCAGGTCATGATGGGTTCACCCTACCCTGGGAGGATGGCTGTGAAATGTGGGAGGAGGGGAACCCAGACCAAAACTCACGTCCACCAGGTTGTATTACATGCAGATATCCATATAATGGGTTCCAACAGATCTACATTTAGAACTAGACTTAAGTGTTAAACAATAGATAGGACAGAATAGTTGATTTGGCAAGAAAAAGTAAAACCCAAGACATGCTCAGTCCCTGAAAAGCACTTCCTTGCTGCTACAAAGGTCTTGATAAATCACGTTTATTCTATCACTGTGTACTGTTGAATGTAACAGCAGTAAGTCAGTGTCTTTACTGAAGGTTTATTAAGAACAACATGAGTTTTAAATGCAAGAGGATTTCTATGTAAAAGGAAAGTCCTGTTTTCAAGCATCTGGAAGTCATTTGAAATATCTAAATTATTCATTATGCTTAATTATAGTCATCAAGAGCACAAAGTCAGATGCTTCCCATAACCTTACCAGGTTTCTATCACCTTCCACTTAAGTGTTGTCACATATCAGGCAGAAGAGCTAATCATTTCCCCCAAGAAAGAATTAACTTTAAACAAGTAATTAAAAACAAGAGCTCATGGGCCAAAATTTCTCATTACCATGTTTTTGCAGCTTTCTCTGTCCACTTCAACAATAAGCATGAGCCCATGTTTAAAAACACTAGAAAACATTTTGATGAAAGATTCCAAACACCTTTCCTTCACACAGATGGGAGCGAAAATATTGGCACCATCTTCCCAATCACTGTTTTGGGTACAAACATGCACAGAGTAATCAGTGTCTGTCTGTACACTCTGGGATGCAGAACAGAGAGGCTGTTTTAGTTACTATTCATAAAAGACATGTGATCCAAAGAACACAGTATATATCTCCTGCTTAAGACTGCATTTACAACCCTAAGAATTCATCTGGGAAAAAGGTTACGGAATTTGGTGGCACTGTGGTGGTGACAGTTTTAAATTTAGAAAAGGAAAGATGACGTATTAGTTTGCTAGGGCTGCCTAACAAATACCACAGACTAGGGGGCTTCCCAGATGATGCTAGTGGTAAAGAACCTGCCTGCCAATGCAGGAGACATAGAGACATGGGTTTCACCCCTGGGTTAGGAAGATCCCCTGGAGGAGGAAATGACAACCCACTCCATATTTTTGCCTGGAGAATTCCATGGACAGAGGAGACTGGCAGGCTATCTTCCACAGGGTTGAAAACAGTCAAACACGACTGAAGTGACTTAGCACCCATGGGAAGCTTAAAAAAAAAAAAAAGACATTTATCACCTCACAGGTTCTGAAGGCTGGAAATTCAAGGTGAAGGTGTAGCAGGGTTTGTTTCATTTACAGTCCTCTGTCCCTGGCTTGGGGAAGGATATTTTCTCTTCACATGGCCTCTTTATGTGCGTCCCGATCCCTTCTTATAAGGACATACCCAGTCATACTGAACTAAGGCCCACTCATGGGACCTCATTTTACCCTAATTATCTTTTTAAAGACCCTATATCCAAATACAGTCACACCGTCAGATTGGTGGGGGGCGGGGGGGTGGGGGGCACAGTTAGGCTCTTTATACACAGACTTGAAGGGGACACAATTAATTCAGTCCTTAACAGATGGAGATGATTATAAACCTAGTTTCCTAAGGTTCAACAGTTCAGAAGTGGAAAAAAAAAGTTTAAGGGGCAGATTTTTATGTTTGTTGATTTAAGTCCATTAGCTTTTTTTTTTTTTCTAAATGTTTATTTACTTATATATGTTGCTCTGGCTGTTAAGTTGCAGCAGGTGGGATCTAGTTCCCTGATGAGAGATTGAACCTGGGCCCCCAGCATTAAGAGAACACAGTCTTAGCTACTGGACCACCAGGGAAGTCCCAAGTTCATTAATTTTAATATAAAAAGTTTGATTAGTGGTTCGGTGTAAATGGTTGCTCCTTTTTCTGAGACCTTGTCCTCTCTTAACCATTATTTTAAAAATAAACACATAGTCCTGTATTTGTAAGACATAATTAAGAGTGACTAACCTGCTCTAATTAAGATGTAACCTTTTCAAAACTTCACTGCAAATAGAAACAGAAGTGCCATGACAGTTTTAAAGAACCTACCCTTTGCACGCAGGGAGCCTGATTCCACTAGGCTAACACACACTACCCCAACACACACTACCCCAATCTTAAAGGGGATTAACCTAGCCTTAAAGGTCAGGAAGCAACAGTTAGAACTGGACATGGAATAACAGACTGGCTCCAAATAGGAAAAGGAGTACCTCAAGGCTGTATATTGTCACCCTGCTTATTTAACTTATATGCAGAGTACATCATGAGAAACGCTGGGCTGGAGGAAGCACAAGCTGGAATCAAGACTGCTGGAAGAAATATCCATAACCTCAGATATGCAGATACCACCACCCTTATGGCAGAAAGTGAAGAACTAAAGAGCCTCTTCATGAAAGTGAGGGAGGAGAGTGAAAAAGTTGGCTTAAACCTCAACATTCAGAAAACTAAGATCATGGCACCCAGTCCCATCACTTCATGGCAAATAGATGGGGAAACAGTGGAAATAGTGGCTAACTTTATTTTTCTGGGCTCCAAAATCACTGCAGATGGTGATTGCAGCCATAAAATTAAAAGACACTTACTCCTTGGAAGGAAAGTTATGACCAACCTAGACAGCATATTAAAAAGCAGAGACATTACTTTGCCAACAAAGATCTGTCTAGTCAAGGCTATGGTTTTTCCAGTGGTCATGTATGGATGTGAGAGTTGGACTATAAAGAAAGCTGAGTGCCAAAGAATTGATGCTTTTGAACTGTGGTGTTGGAGAAGACTCTTGAGAGTCCCTTGGACTGCAAGGAGATCCAACCAGTCCATCCTAAAGGAGATCAGTCCTGGGTGTTCATTGGTGGGACTGAGGTTGAAGCTGAAACTCCAATATTTTGACCACCTGATGCAAAGAGCTAACTCATTTGAGAAGACCCTGATGCTGGGAAAGATTGAGGACAGGAGGAGAAGGGGACAACAGAGGATGAGATGGTTGGATGGCATCACCAACTCAATGGACATGGGTTTGGGTAAACTCTGGGAGTTGGTGATGGACAGGGAGGCCTGGCGTGCTGCAGTTCATGGGGTCGCAAAGAGTCAGACATGACTGACCAACTGAACTGAACTGGAAGGGGAACAGATTCTCCTTTCTTCCAGGTCTGTTAAATCCCCGAGAAAAGGATAGAAGTGCAATCTGAAAACTACAAAAGTTAAAATTTAAAATTAAAAACATTTCTCAAATCCAGTGAACTTTTCCATGGAAAATACAGCCTCCATTCAGTCAGGTAGGTTGTTCTCAATGTGGTTAAAACCATCTGTTGATTTCTGTTAAGATTAAATAAAAATAGTATAAAGTTAAAACAACAGTGGAAACAGGAGAGAAGTCATCAGTTACTGAACAATAGCAACAAATATCTGGAAGAAGAGGAAGTTGTGGGGAAAGTAGCAGGGCCCAGAAAGCTGAATAGCAGGTACATGCAGAGAAGCAGGCTAATTCTCTCTGTGATTACAGAAAATTTCAGCAAGAAGAGGTGCTAAGTACTGGAAAGAGCTGGGGTGAGGCCTAGGATGAAAACGGGGGATTGGCTCAAACAGGCTACCACTCCACACAATGGCAAAAGACTGAGTTTATTTTGCGGATTCCAGTGGTTCAGTTTCTCCAAGCTATGGGGTCCCAGATACAAGAGAGCATGACAGATAGGCACTGTATGCAAAACAGGTCGGTGAACGAAGACCTGAACAGTGCTGAGCAACCAGAATTCTGGCTGCCAGCTGGCGTCTCCTCTAGGCACCGAAAGGTCCAAACAGAAGCCCTACAGATCCCAACACACGGAGGACTCCAGTCCAACAGCAGCAGCCACATCTCATCACCTGTGCAATGAACTGTCAACACTCCAGAAGGTCCTGCATTTATCTGATCAGTTTTAGCGGTGTTATGTATATAAAGGGGGGCTTTACATACATAAGGAGGAGACGCAGGTTTGATCCCTGGGTCAGGAAGATCCCCTGGAGGAGGAAATGGCAATCCACTCCAGTATTCTTGCCTGGAAAATTCTATGGGCAGAGGAGCCTTGCAGGCTATGGTCCATGGGATCACAGAGAGTCAGACATGACTGAGTGGTTGGGCCCACACACATATATATAAAGGAAAGCCAAAGATCTCTCCCAGAAGCTCTCAAATGTGAGAGACCAAAATAAAAAGTGCAGACACCAGAAAAAAGACAAAGCAAAGTAAAACAAAATGAACATAAAAGACAATGGAAGGGCTGAAAGAAAAAGTGGAGGAAATATTTCACCCAGAAAGCAAATCAAAAGGCCAAAGAATTGAAAGAAAAAATTTGCAGATCAAATCAGCATTCAAAATCTGCAAAATAGGAGCTTCAAAGACAAATAATACAGAAAACAGGGTTGGAGGAAGTAGGCGTTAGGGAGATAATACAAACACAGTCCCTGGATGGGAGGGCTTGCCTTCTCCAACGAAAACCCTAAACAAGCACCCAGTATGAAGAATGAAGAGCAGGTAACACACAATAGATAGCAATGCCAAGATCCTGAAATACGAGGAGGCTGGCGATACATTCCTGAAACCTTTCAGAGAAAACCCTCTCATCCCTCCAAAAGAGGCCACACAAAAGACTGAGAATAAGAATGGTACTGAATTTCCAGTCACTGTGCAAGCTGAAGGAAATCCTGATCCATGTCTTCAAAATTCCACAGCAAAATTAATTTCAAACTAGAATTCTATAACCAGCTAAAATAGGTGCTCAGATGCGAAAAGGTAGAATAAAGACATTCAGACTTTAAATTTTGACCACATATGCATTGTTTCTCAGGAAGCTACTAGAGACTGTGCCCCATTCAAAAGAGGATGTTAAGCAAGAAGATGAAATGCACAGGATCCTGGAAATGGGCTTTCCATAAGAGACATGAACGGAAGGCCCAGGATGAAAGCCAGCTGGCTCCAGGAGAGGTGTCTGCCAGTTGACTTGATGTACTGGACAGGGTGGAAATTACTATTCAGTGAAAGATAAGCACACTTTGGGCTGCAAATTTCCAAAGATTCAACTCGAAATGGCCTAAGTGATAAATAAAAGTTAATTCTCTCACGTAGCAGGAAGTTCAGTAGTAGGGCAGTTGATTATTCAGCAGTTCACCATCAAAGTTTCAGATTCTTCAACCTTCTGCTCCACCACCCCCAGTGTGCTTTCTGCATATACTGAAGTCAGTCAGCAGGAAGGGGACTCTGTTCCTTGTGGGCCTGAGACCAAAGGAAACTGTCCCAGGAATATACTTCTCCTCTGAGAAGCATATTGGTCAAGGCCCTCCTTAAACCCATCACTGACTTAAGGGAAGGGCCCCTGGGATTAGTTTGCAAAAGAACACTGATGTGAACTAATCAAGGAGACGTGTGTAATGGCTTCGTGGAGTAAGGGTTGAAGCTGTTAAAATCTCAGCACATTTCTGACCCACCCGAAGCACATGAGGAGGGACATATCAGAGCCATGGGGAAAAGGGTAGACACCCCAGTGACATGGGAGCCTTGCCAGGCTGAAAAAAATAGAGGAAAAGGGGGCCTGCTGGAGAAGAGTTTAAACAATTCTGATGGACAGTTTGAGAAAAATAATAGGAATGCAGGAAAGAAAATAAATAAAAATAAACGAGGCAATTTATTAATCCCAGGAAAAAGAAATTAGTATAGGAAACGTCATGACAGTTCATTACTTCCTTCAGTATTTAAGAACTGACGTCAGCATAATTATATAAACTGATCACCAATTTTTCAAGAATGATGCAATTCTATTGGGAAATGGAAAGAAAAGAAGTAGGGGAACAGTGGTGGTGAAAGGTCTCACTCTGTATTTTGCCATAATAGGAAGTTAAAAGAAAATGTTTAAAACATATATATATTTTAAAACCTCAAAAATTTTGTTTAAACACCTAGCAAAGCTAAAAAAGAACTGAAAATTGCTTCTGGGGAGGACAAGGCCAAGAGTGAAAAGGAGTAGGGCAGACAAAGGGTTTCTGTTTTTGATATATGCTTCCTAATACTCTTCACTTTCAAAACTGCGGATGTTATTTTATTTTAGTCTTATAGATGGAACAAATAGCAGAGTTTTGTCCCCCTCTCTTTCTAAATGGGCCCATTATATGGAAAACAAACTCACAATACACTGGTCAAACAAAAGCAAGCTTCTTCCCCATTATATTTCATCACCCCACCCCAGACCCAGCAGTTCCACATCTCCACCCTTAGGCCCAGTTGGGAGTGGGGATGGGGGCGTGGGTAGGTAGACAATCTACACAAAAGAGAACCACGGTCATAGGCTCTTTTCAAGGCACCTGCCAGAAAGGGCAGCAGGTGACATCTCCTGTGTTGGAAGTAGTCCTGGGACCTGGCAGTCTGGCAGGAAAGGCTCAGCTGTTCTCAGGTGTAACCCTGGCGCAGAATGAAGTGGGTGCGCTGTTATAGCAGACTACTTAGAGAAAGCACTGAAGCTGGTTTCAAAAGCAGTCAGTATTCCTAGGCAGGGCTACGTGAGCCTGACTACGAACCCTTCCAAGGTCTACCAACCCTTCCAAGTTTGGTTCCTTGGGAGTCAAGTGTAGTTTTAAAATTCAAACAGCCGACTTGTACTTAAATTCAAACTGCTGCATTATTAACAAATCTGCATAACCTTCCTTCTAACTCAAACTCTGGAGGCCTCAACTACTTTAGGGAAAAGTTCCAAAAGAAAGAGTCTCATTAGAAAGAGCTGGAAGGCCCAATTTCAAAGACAGGAAGATTTTCCCTGTGACCCTGATATTCACACTGCTACCCTGCGTGATCCTTTAATTCACCCAGCACATTTTCCCCTACAAATCTTAATTTACTGCAGTTGCTTGTTTCTAACAAAATCTAACACGGTGTCCAATCTATCAGGCAGCTGGGAATGCAGCTGCCCTAGATGTAGGGAGGCCCCATCCCTGTGTCCCTTGGGCCCCAATGGTTCCTGAAGCACTGCTCCCACCAAGGACTCTCTGTGGCTCTCATCCACCACATCCTTGCGAAGATCCCCTGGAGGAGGAAATGACAACCCACTCCAGCATTCTCACCAGAAGAATCCCAGAGACAGAGAAACCCGGTGGGCTACGGTTCATGCGGTGGGGTCACAAAAAGTCAGACGTGGTACAACTGAGCGACTGAGCACTCACACATGGCCTCATCTGAAGCTCTCTGATTCCTCCTCCTCCAAGAAGTCCTCTCAGACTCCTGTTCACTAAAGGTGTCTTTCCCCCTGAATCAATGCATACAACTACCTCATATGAATTTGTTTGGTCCTTGTGTATGACTGTCAATCCTTTTCCATTGTGACTTGCTTACTATTCAACATGATAAAAGAGAAGGCTGAGATTGTTTTCTTAAAAAGGCCATTTTTAGAAACCATTTTATAAATAGATTCTTATACAAAGAAGAAACATATACAGAGCACCCAAATTACCAGTAAGATGGACCCTAGCCCTTCTTTCCTGCACTGGAAAACAGAACAAGAAAAATGATTCCACCTTGTTCTTAACTGTTTCCACCTAGGCAGTCAGTTTTTCAAGTAGCATTTCTATTCCTTTGCTGGTGTTTTTGCGTTTTTCCAAGGCAGGAATCAGGCTTTTCAGTCCAGCTTTGACTTTATTTGCAACTTCTTGATCAGAACTCTGGAGAAGGCTGAAGAGAGAAGACAGAAATAAACAACAACAAAAATGTATTTCATAAAGCCTCTTAGATTGGTCTGCAAATACTACCTTCACACACACTGTAAAAAATTCACTGACATGTGAGAGAAGTCTTATATCTATAAATACGTTTTTTTTTTTTCATTCATCAGACGAATGATGAGGGCTAGAAGTCTATTCTAAAACCACATAGCTTGTCCTGCTTTTACTTTGTCTTAGGACGGAACACGCTGCATTAAGATTGTTTATTACATTTATTTTATCTTGCCTTCTCCACCTAGATAAGCTCAAGAAGAGCAAAGACCCTGTGTTTTATCTATCCCATGGCACTGTGGTACAGAGCAGACAGTCAAGAAGTGCTTACTGAGTAGCTGAGTCCACATCTGCAGGTAGGTGTGCATGGAGGGAGGTGGGCCGCGTAAGAGGGAAGCAGTTAATGAATGGCCTTCTTGCTGCACTCTGTTGCTAAAACATTGAATGAAGGGGCGACGAGCTTTACCTTAGACCTTACCTGTACAGATTTGAAAAATACCTCTGACACTCTAGTAACTATACAACCAAAAGCGTGCGTTAAAATTCTCAAAGGCTGCAACTTGCTGGCCTCTAGAATGGAATCAACAAAAGAATCCACCTTCTACCTCACAGGGTTGTTTTTTGAGGCTCACATGATCTCGTACCTAAAGCACCTAGCCAGAGCCTGACACGTAGCTAAGTACTCGATCGATGTGAGTCACTGAATAAGATAAGGTCAGCTCTGCTCTCTGAGACCTTGCTGGGGCACTCTAGCCCAGGTGAGCGGAGCCCTGCAGGCTGGCAACAAGTAGGCCCCTTTCTCTAGATAGGGGCCAGGTCACAGGCACTCTGTCGCCAAACACCAGGGCTGAATTTCTTATTCTCCCCTGACTTCCTCATGACCACATTTACTGACCACTGAAGTACATCCTAGAAAGTAATCACTTGGCACTTTTGAAAGATCCTGGCTGCAATATTTCCAGAATGTCCATAGAGAAGAGGGGAAATCAGCAGCCCCCAACAGCATTCCAATGCTTGTGGGAGATGAGTAACGAGTTCTGCCTGCCACCTGCAAAGCTGAAAGGTGCCCTCCTAACAGACTTGTGACTCACTCGGTGTTTTTATTTTATATACCTTGGCTAAACACACAGTCACATCGTGCACAACAGTAATACAAGTTAATATTTATTGAACATACGCATTAGACCTAATGCTAAGCATCATGTATGCATTATCTCATTTAGTTTTCCTAACAACCTAGGATTATTATTAATCTCATTTTACATCCAAGAAAATTAAGGCTCAGAAAAGTCGAATAATTTGTGCAAGGCCACACAGTGAGCCAGGAATGAACCCATGCATTTAAATGCTAGAGAATAATGTTTCCCTGAGTTATTTTTCAGACTGCATACAAGGCTGATTTTTGTTTACCCAGAATGAGGCTTTTCCACTTACTCCTAAAAAGATACAGCAAAGCAAACAAACCAAAAACAAAAACACATATATGTACTGCATGAGTTTAAAGAAAAATATAAACAAGCAAAGAATCTTGCCAAACTAGTCAAGCACATGACAATAATCTATAACCAAATAAAAAATAATTATAATAATCAATTATTAACTTATCTACAGCTTCACTTCTCTTAGAACCTCAGATATTTCATGTTTTAGTTTTAAGGAGTACTCACAATAAACCTATAATATCCTTCTCATGTTTGAAATCCACCCAGGGGGAGTTCTGATTGATGATCAATCTTAAAAAATTAATTTTATGGCACTGCCAGAATTTTTAGTTAATTGTGTGTAATGAAAGAATATGTCAGTAGGTGTTAACACTGCAAACACCTAGTAATGAAATCCATGTCAAAAAAATTCATGTTTCAACTAATGGACTCCAGCTGCTCAACATCAACTGGAAAATGAGTTAATTTTAATGAGGAATAAACTAGTGATCAATATCACCTGTGCATCTAGAGATACTAATAAACCAAAAAAAATGAATGCCCATTTGGAATGTATATATTTGTGAGTACATGTGTACCAAATCAAAACATAAACTGAAGAAATACATATGATGTATAAACAATACAAATTAAATTGCAGAGGATCTTGCATGTGAAATACTATGGGAAATTCAAGCTGAAACCGGTAACTGTTTTTTCCAAAGCTTGATGACACAGCAGGGGGCAAAAATCAACAGTGATTGCTTTAAAACAACACAGAGTCTATTTTAAAATGAATATCCTTATTAGAAGGGTTTTATCTGGGAACAGAATACATGGCAATGTCAATGCCCTGTAAATTATAAACTCAACATATGTCCAGGCAAAAATATACAAGTTAACCATATGTCTCAATTCACAAATCATCAATTTTCTATCATTTTAGTTAGAAACAAAGATAAGTAGGTAGACTGTAATAGCAAATGCTTCTTGAATCCTTTCAGAATAGTTGAAAACAAAGAATTATATGTAAAGTCAGTTGTGATTTAAAAAAAACCTTCATCAGAGTCCAGAGGAACAAAACTAGTTCATTAAAAAAGCATACAATTATACTGTGGTCAAAACAAAAAATATGGTGAAACAATCAAATGATGCCTTGTAAATGCCGTAATTTTATGATCCTTGATATCCAAAAGAGGACATATGGAAAAAGTGATATTTACTCTCTAATATTTGGCAAATTCAGACCAAGGGTGACTGAGAGGAATGCTGGACTACTGAAAACAGACATTCCAACCGAGAAATAAATGTGAAAGAACCATGTTTTGCACCAACAGGCATTAAGGATAAGAAGCCTCAGCAGGAAAGACACACACTCTACATACCTAGAGAGAATAATGGCTCCTCGATTGACACTAGCCCAGGACTTCAGGTTCTTCACACCAACACGTTCTATGAGTGTTTTTGCAAAACAACCTGTAAAATAAACTGAAACTTCATGAACGTCATATACCAGTATTTAAACTCCCAATCACTCTCTCTCTACTACTCTTAGAGTGGGAAACATGTTTTAATAAGAAAGCTAATAGAGTTCTCACCCAATATCACTTAACATGAAAAATTCCAGCTCAGCTTGACATAACACATTTTTAATATAGCCATTTCTTTCAACCCTGACCCAAATCTCCAGCTATGTTTAGCAGTAATTACTCAAGAGAAACAATGAATTTTTATAAAATGCTCACTTGGTCAGGTTTGCATTTCTTTGTACTATTTAATGATTTAACCCTAATCTGAAAGTTATTTAGGAAGTAAAGGTGTAACAGCAGTGTTTGGTTAAAATCAAGTTGCTCCTCAAGGAAAATGCTCACTCCGAAGGTGCCATGAACACGATTATGTTTTCTCTCTACAACAGTAAACCTTTGTTCTTCCATCAAAAATACCATTCATCATTTGTTACTGCAGTACATCTGATTCCCAAGGTTTTAGGAGTATATTATCGTATTCACTGGGTAATCTAAGCATGACTAACTCTAGGACAAAGGAGAAACTGAATACCAGGATCTGGTACAGATGGAAGTAGAGACAACCTATTGTAAAGGCAGCTATCTTGGGTAGGTCCTACGTATAATTCATTCAAAGATATCCAATAGTGAGGAACCTTTAAAAACCAAGGGGTCTATGGCTATTTCACTCTTTGCGGCTCGTGCTCAAGAGGGTCAGAAACCAGCTGGTGAGGCAGATGACATTTTCCAAAGGTGGCCACAGCAACATCTCCTTTCCTGCGTATGCTTCTAGAATAGTGCCACTTCCCCATCTAGAGGTGGAACTGGTATCTTCTTGTGAACTGGGTGGGCCTTTGTAACTGACTTCAAAGTATGGTACAAGTGACCTTAAATCACTTCTGAGGCTAAATCATGAAGTACCATGTACCTACTTCATTGTCCGGAAACTGGACCACTATGTTGTAAGGAAACTCAGCACGCTAGAGAGAGGGACTGAGACTGCTGGACTTAGCCACTGCCAGTCATGGTGTAAGTAGATACTCCAACCCCAAGTCAAGCAGCCCTGGATGACTCGGGGTAGAGCTTCTGAGCTCCACCAAACACCGACCAAATGACTGCTGTTCTGAAAACTACTAGGTTTTGAGGCAGCTTGTTACACATCAACAGATAACCAAGACTGCTAGCCACGCATTTGGTACTACATGAAAATGATGAATACTTCGAGTCCAAGTAGATGTGTTTTAGGGTTGCCAGTGCAATTGAAATAAGGAGAAAAGTCACTAGAAAATTCTTCACATTTTAAAAGCAAGAAAACTTTTTCTGACATAAACTCAGCTCAACTATGTATCAACTTTTTAATAATGAAGATGATGATTCAATATATTATTTTTTCTTCAAAGTTTATTACAAGAAGATGTTTTTATTAAAAAAAAAGTTACAGTGAGAAATAGGGCCAAGTCTATCTTCTTAAAGACAGAGTGAGAAGTGACAGCTCTACTGCCTCAGTGATTGCCTTGCTAGCCATCAGCACTGCAACTTGCCTCAAGACATAAATTCATGATCTGTCACTTTTTCCAGACACAGTAATAGAAAGCCCAAACTGTTTTAACTCAGCGGGAGGAAATCTCTTTAGTGGCTAAAATAGAGTCTGAATCGAGTTTGAATTTAGAAAGAGAAGGTCTGGTCAAAGAGACAGGACTGACAGGGGAAGGACATGCAACTTCTCACTTAGATAAAAGATACTGTCCTCCTGGGGAGCTGAGTTTCTACAGAGCAGCTGTAAGGTTTATGAAAAACCATGAAGTGCCAAGGACTGGCTTGCTCTTTGGTCATATGTATTCCAAGGCCAAATTGGCATCAGTTCAAAATCTCTGATAAGGGTAATTTTCTTCTAGTTATCCTTTCCTCAAAACTAGAGATAAATATGTTTTTCAATTGGGGTGATAATACTCACAAACGGGCCCTCCTACTCAGCTCTCACCATCCTCAAAGAACCAAATGGCATTTTAATGCACTGGACAAGCCTGTTTGGAGGTCTGAAGTAGTAGAAGAGGGAGGGAGGGTGGGAAAGGGAAAGAAAATGGAAGGATTCAAGGAGACATATCTCCAGGGGAAAAAGCAGTAACCACTAAATCATTTCTTACAGACATCATGTCTGAAGACTCAACAAGCTTTCATCTGAGCTTAAATGACCAGCATAAAGTTCAAGGATGCCAAACATTACTGAAATTTCACATACAATACCAGAAGAGGTCAAGCTGCACAGCCTACCTTCTCTTCCACGTTCTTTCATCTTTTTATCTTGCTCGATTAACCACTTCAGAACCAAATGTCCAGCAGGATGTTCTGCTATGTGAAGCTGTGAGAGGTCAAAAACACATTAATTAAGAAGCTGCCTTCATCCACCTGATATCACCACATATGGATAAGGTCTCAGGCGAGCTAAAAGTTCCACAAGGCTTAAGAGGTCTTTATTGAGAATGACTACTGCTCCTGGAGAGAAAAGACCTACTCCAACCCCAACCGAAACAAAGACAGTTATTCAAAGACAACAAGGCTTAAGAGGTCTTTACTGAGAATGACTACTACTCCTAGAGAGAAAAGACCTACTCCAGCCCCAACAGAAACGAAGACAGTTATTCAAGGTAACAAGGCTTAAGAGGTCTTTACTGAGAATGACTACTACTCCTGGAGAGAAAAGACCTACTCCAACCCCAACCGAAATGAAGACAGTTATTCAAGATAACACAGCTCACACTCAGCTTCACAAGCTCCAGATTGAACAGCTCTACCACTAGGCTCGTCTTAAGATCACACAAACCACTTTTCAGATCATCATATGCAGTTCTGAGGAGCAACACATGGAAACACTGAAACTCGATGTTGAACGATGTCTAAGTACAGGTGCCTGAGGAGTGCTGCCTGGTGAGCAGGATAGGAAACCATCCTTCAGCTTACCCTCCCTCCTTTTCAAGGGCCATATGAACTGTTTGCATAGAGATCAACCTCTCCGTGTCCAGTGTGGGAGACAAGCTCTATCTCCATACAGAGGAACTTTCAAGACACATGCATCGTCCCAATTTGTTAACAGGATCTGCTCCATGATGGCAGGAGTCAGGGCATCTCTAAGACCTCCGGCCCATTTCTTTCCGCATCTCTTGTGTTAGACAACGGTCGGCTCCCCAAACATGTCTTTCCATCAGGAGCTCACAAACCTGCACAGGACGAGGCCCCAGCAGAATCTGGCTTCTGCCTTCCCCTTCCCTCTGCTCACTGATTTCCAGCCCCCTGTGCCTGCTGTTCTCAAACCTGCCGAGCTCTTTACTTCCTCCAGGAGGCCGCACATGGCTCTTCTCTCTACCTAGAATCTTCTTCCTTCACTCATCTACCCATCTTCTGGGTCTCACTGCCCTGGGAAGTCCTCTGAGGACAAGTTGGTTCCCGTTCGTATATAATGATTTGTGTACACATATTTATTTAACTATAATGTTTCCCCAAATGGCATTCTCTGTTTTAGGTGGGGGTAGGGGGAGTGTGGACCACTGCCTAGCACATAACTGGTGCATGAACCGATAAACTTGAGATACAAGACAGAATGATACAAGGCCCAAATAACATAAGCAAGAGCAATCAGAAAGAGGATTTTCCTGATGGTCCAGTGGTTAAAAGTCTGCCTGTCTATGCATGGGACATGGGTCCAACTCCTGGTCTGGGAACTAAGATACCGTGTGCCAATGGGGCAACTAAGCTTGTGCACCCTAACTGCTGAAACCCACTCACCTACAGCCTGTGCTCTGCAACAATGGAAAGCCTGTGCATTGCAACTAGAGAGTAGCTCCTGCTCGCTCCAACTGGAGAAAGCCTGCACACAGCAACAAAGACCAACGCAGCCAAAAATAAATAATAGTTAAAAAAAAAAAAGGAAAGGAAAGAGCACAGAGTTTCTGCTTGACAGGGAATTAAGAAAGACTTCATGGAGAAGGATTCTGAGGACTCGGAAGGATGAATAAGGCAATTTCTGCAGGAAGAGTGCAGGTAAATGGAAGTATGGGCAGCACTTGCGACTGAGAAAAGAAGTACACAGAAATGAAGAACTACAAAAGTCCACAGCAAATTCTAAACTGAATTAAGAACACTGAGAATGCTGGAAAGGCAGCCTGGGTCAGTCATGGACAACATCAACAGGAGTCTGTTTTTACTCTGCAGATAATGTAGAGTCATCAAAAGACAGTGAGTATTAAAGTGAGTGTTAACAGCATTAATGTACTGTAGATAGGAGGTGAGTGAATGATCATTAAAAGGCTCTTTCTAGCAGTGTTCCCAGAGATGGGAGTTTCTGTGGCCAAAGCGGCTGTCCCGCCCGTCTCACGGTGGCATCTCACCTCTCCGTCCTTGCCGCCGGGATGTAGTTCTGCTGCTGCCAAGCTGGCGACGGCGTCCATGGCAGGCTGCACGTCTTCCGTGGCAGTGCCCAGGATGTCAGCCACCAGCACGCATGCAGACTTATCCAGGACCACCTCCTGGGCGTGTCCCTGCAGGTAGCTTACCAAAGCTGGAGAAATGGACTCTAAGAGCTCTCGTCTGCGGATCTCTGTGTCTTTCTTACTGTGGGAACATGATGAATGAAGAATCAAGGGAAGATGAATAGCAGAGTTAATGCTTTCCTCATACAGAAACCTCTAAGGCTTTTAAGAGCTAATGTCCTGCTCTGCTATAATTGTCTGATTTCTGCTATGCATATGGATAAGCAATTGGAGGGTGGGATAGTTTTCATTTTTGGGTCCCCAGGATCCAAATAGTGCCTGGCACAGAATGGACACTCAGTAAGTGAAGCTCGCCTTGTGTAACACACACACACACACACACAAAAACCCCAAACCAAATAAAGACAACAACAAAATATCTCACAAGACAACACATGTCTAGATTATAGTATGGATTCTTCTCTCTAGAGGACCTGATTAACTGGTTGCTTTAAACATAAAGCAAAATCATAAAAAACCACACACCCAGACACCTAATATGTGCTGAGTCTCAGAGGCAGGATACTTTCATTCCCTTTTCAGGATAAAACTTTTAAGAATCTGCCACAAATACAGGCTTAAAAATGGAATTCACCTTTGGAGTCTGAGGGAGGAAGCATGAGAGGTGGACATGTGTGTCACTCAAAATGAATGAACAACCCGAGCGGGCTTAAGCCCTTACCTGTGTGCATTACCATCTCCCTTCTGCAGAACTTCAATGATCTCTCGTACCGTGTGAGCAGGATCTCTGGGGCTTAGTAAATACAACAGGACCTTCCTTCCATATTTGTCATTTACTATGTTCGGCAAGGAATTGATAATTTCCTGTAAAATTACAGAAGCAGAAAGTGAAACTATACACTTAAATTATGCTTAGAATATGAATGGAAAAGAAGGATACATAACTTTCCTCCAACATAATGAAAAATGTACAGCTAGTTCTGAAATCATCTCATTAAAGCTAAAGAAATTTCTTACACATGGAACACAGAACTGCTTCTCTACTGGGACTAGCATTACTGAACAATCCATTTATAGTTGACTGACCAAGCCCAAGGACTTAAGGAGCTAACTCATTCATCGTAACCAATATTTCTTAGGCGGCTATTACTTGGGACATTGCTTGCTGGGGCCACTGAGCAGATACAGTTAATTTGCAGCTGCACTTAAATGCAGCATCAGCATTGATCGGGACCATTCTTCCTAGAATTTCCCCACTGAGATGTATGTGAACGGAGATAAAGAAACTCTGTTAAATAGAACAAGTGGATAAAGGCTTTTAAAGTTAGGCTACTTATTCATAGCAAATGAAGTATCGCATGGAAAACAAAAAGAGGGGGGAAGGGAAAAAACTGCAGAAAGACTCTATGGAGCAGTTACACATAATTGCTTTCTATGACATTTCCCATCAAGTTACCAAGAACAGTAACCTCCTTTTCTAGTTGTTTAAGGAACAAAGGCAATGTCATCCCCACACCAAATGAGCTCCCGTATAGATTTGGTGATGTTTACTAAGACAGAGGAATCACTGTGTAAAACTTCCTTTATTCTAAATATGCAACAGAAAAATCATTAGCCTTCCCCTCTCTAACATTCCTATTTCTTATAAAACAAACCTAATAATTATATTCAAAGCCACGTGCATCTGAACACCAGAGATTCTTCAGAACTGGTTGGGGCCATAGAAAAATTCCAGCCCAACCACCCATGTTTACAGAAATGAGGAACCCCGAAAGGGAGGAGGTGACCCACAGGATGACACTGAGGTGTCAGTAAAAGGGCTCTGACTAGTCTTGGTCCCCTGACTTTCCAACTCTAGTCTCTCTCAAAGAGAACATGTACCCCCCTCATCAGGAAAGGAATTCTCTAGGAGATGTTATACTCAGATCTGCTATTCTCTTAAGTGCCTATCAATTAGAATGAGATTAGTAATTTTATTGGGGGGAAAAAAAAACAAGCTGGAAAATAGGTACAATAGATATCACTACCTCAAAATGAATACAAATTTAAACCACTCAGAAAAAATGAACTTAAAATTTCAGTAAAAAATTGGAAGACAGAAAAATAATGTAAGTTTATCAAGGGGATGGGAGCTTTTCTCCAATTTCAAGGTAAACTTGCCTCAAAGTAGACTCGATATATGGATTTCTGATAAAGAAGCATTTAGTGCCACAAATATGGGCTACCTTTAATGTGGCTTTTTCAATTTCAAGTTTAACTAAGTCATAAAAGAAAACAAATGCTTTAATCAGTTGAAGGAAGAGACTGAGAATTACATGTAGCTTAAGTGAATTTCTACAATCATTAAAAGACCTCCATAACTTTGCTGTCTTTAAAAAATCCTCTGGGGTATTATACCTTTAAAACACTTGATTTTTTGAAGGGAAAAAACCAAAAAGGGAAGGGGTGGGGGGGATGCTGTGAAGAACTATCAATGGCTGCTATTTGATTAGCTATTTTCTCTTGGTATAGGAAGAAAAGGGGGGTGGCATGAAGCCATCATGTATTCTTCAATGCACTTGGCCTTCTCTATAGCTTCTACACTTAAGGGCCAGTGCAGTGTATTTAGCTCAGGCAGAAATGGTTTCACTTTAACAAGATGCATATAAAACCCATGAAAAATTACTACTCAAGGACTAGCCCCCAAATTCACTGAAATTTAACTACATTTCAGTTTGCAATTAAGGAATTTAGTATCTACACTCAGGTTGGTCTGTTTCTTGAAATAGTGTCATGTTTATAAACTAACAATCCTAAGAAACTAAAAAATGTTTACTTAAAAATGTGGTGTCATTTAATTCTCCCCCAACTCCTACTATCTTAGGAAAAAAAAAGTCTGAGCGATGCTGTATTATGGAGTACTAATTCATTTCTATTTGACCTGGGGTACACAAAGGAGAGAAATTTCTAGATGATCACTTGGAGAACACTGAGTGTCAGAACACATAGAGACAGGAAGAGGGAGCTATATAGCGCAGCTGATTTGTGTTGAATTTGGTCTTTGGGTTCAAGTTGTGTAACCTTTGGAAAAACCTTAAACCTCCCTACACATCAATTCCCTTCTCTGTGCAAAAGGAAATTGATATACCTGCCCAATCTGTGGGCCACTACCAGGAGTAAATAAAAAAATTCACTCTGCAAACTGGGAAATGCTATACCGTCCTCTCAATGTACAGCACCTTTAACTATGGAGATTAAATAAAGCTGATGGAGTCATGAACCTGATATCCTCAAAAGAGAACTCCAACAACAAAGGTTCAAATGTACAGGTTTTCAATTCATTTTCCCTCTGACTTAGAGAAAATCAAAACAATTTTAATTGTTGTAACTTCTTTCCCTTATTTGCTTTACTCTAAAGCAGGTATGTCCAAAGAAAGGCAATGCCAAAGAATGTTCAAACTACCACACAATTGCACGTATCTCACACACTAGCAAAGTAATGCGCAAAATTTTCCAAGCGAGCCTTCAACTTTATGTGAACCGAGAACTTCCAGATGTTAAAGCTGGATTTAGAAAAGGCAGAGTTCAAATTGTCAATATCCACTGGACCACAGCAAAAGCAAGGGAGTTCCAGAAAAATATCGACTTCTGCTTTATTGACTATGCCAAAGCCTTTGTGTGTGGATCACAACAAACTGTGGAAAATTCTTAAGAGATGGGAATACCAGAGCACCTCCCTGCCTCCTGAGAAAACAGTATGCAGGTCAAGAATCAACAGTTAGAACTGGACATGGAACAACTGGCTGGTTCCAAATTGGGAAAGGAGTATATCAAGGCTGTATACTGTCACCCTGTTTACTTAATTTATATGCAGAGTACATCATGCGAAATGCTGGGCTGGATGAAGCACAAGCTGAAATCAAGATTGCCGGGAGAAATAGCAATAACCTCTGATATGCAGATGATACCTCCCTTATGGCAGAAAGCAAAGAGAACTCAAGAGCCTTTTGATGAAAGTGAAAGAGGAGAGTGAAAAAGTTGGCTTAAAACTCAGCATTCAGAAAACTAAGATCATGGCATCCGGTCCCATCACTTCATGGCAAATAGATGCGAAAACAATGGAAACAGTGACAGACTTTATTTTCTTGGGCTCCCAAATCACTGCAGATGTTGCCTGTAGCCATGAAATTAAAAGACACTTGCAGAGGATCATGTCATCTGCAAACAGCGAGAGTTTCACTTCTTCTTTTCCTATCTGGATTCCTTTTACTTTTTTTTCTGCTCTGATTGCTGTGGCCAAAACTTCCAACACTATGTTGAATAGTAGTGGTGAGAGTGGGCACCCTTGTCTTGTTCCTGATTTCAGGGGAAATGCTTTCAATTTTTCACCATTGAGGGTAATGCTTGCTGTGAATGCAGCATATGAATGCTTGTCATATATAGCTTTTATTATGTTGAGGTATGTTCCTTCTATTCCTGCTTTCTGGAGAGTTTTAATCATAAATGGGTGTTGAATTTTGTCAAAGGCTTTCTCTGCATCTATTGAGATAATCATATGGTTTTTATCTTTCAATTTGTTAATGTGGTGTATTATATTGATTGATTTGCAGATATTAAAGAATCCTTGCATTCCTGGGATAAAGCCTACTTGGTCATGGTGTATGATTTTTTTAATATGTTGTTGGATTCTGTTTGCTAGAATTTTGTTAAGGATTTTTGCATCTATGTTCATCAGTGATATTGGCCTGTAGTTTTCTTTTTTTGTGGCATCTTTGTCTGGTTTTGGAATTAGGGTGATGGTGGCCTCATAGAATGAGTTTGGAAGTTTACCTTCTGCAATTTTCTGGAAGAGTTTGAGTAAGATAGGTGTTAGCTCTTCTCTAAATTTTTGGTAGAATTCAGCTGTGAAGCCATCTGGTCCTGGGCTTTTGTTTGCTGGACGATTTCTGATTACAGTTTCGATTTCCTTGCTTGTGATGGCTCTGTTAAGATCTTCTATTTCTTCCTGGTTCAGTTTTGGAAGGTTATACTTTTCTAAGAATTTGTCCATTTCTTCCAAGTTGTCCATTTTATTGGCATAGAGCTGCTGGTAGTAGTCTCTTATGATCCTTTGTATTTCAGTGTTATCTGTTGTGATCTCTCCATTCTCATTTCTAATTTTGTTAATTTGATTCTTCTCTCTTTGTTTCTTAATGAGTCTTGCTAATGGTTTGTCAATTTTGTTTATTTTTTCAAAAAAACCAGCTTTTAGCTTTGTTGATTTTTGCTATGGTCTCTTTAGTTTCTTTTGCATTTATTTCTGCCCTAATTTTTAAGATTTCTTTCCTTCTACTAACCCTGGGGTTCTTCATTTCTTCCTTCTTTAATTGCTTTAGGTGTAGAGTTAGGTTATTTATTTGACTTTTTTCTTGTTTCTTGAGGTAAGCCTCTACATAGAAAACCCTAAAGACTCTACCAGAAAATTACTAGAGCTAATCAACGAATATAGTAAAGTTGCAGGATATAAAATTAACACACAGAAATCCCTTGCATTCCTATACACTAACAATGAGAAAACAGAAAGAGAAATTAAGGAAACAATACCATTCACCATTGCAACAAAAAGAATAAAATACTTAGGAGTATATCTACCTAAAGAAACAAAAGACCTATACATAGAAAACTATAAAACACTGATGAAAGAAATCAAAGAGTACACAAACAGATGGAGAAACATACCGTGTTCACGGATTGGAAGAATCAATATTGTCAAAATGGCTATACTATCCAAAGCAATCTATAGATTCAATGCAATCCCTATCAAGCTACCAACGGTATTTTTCACAGAACTAGAACAAATAATTTCACAATTTGTATGGAAGTACAACAAGCCTCGAATAGCCAAAGTAATCTTGAGAAAGAAGAATGGAACTGGAGGAATCAACTTGCCTGACTTCAGACTCTACTACAAAGCCACAGTCATCAAGACAGTATGGTACTGGCACAAAGACAGAAATACAGATCAATGGAACAGAATAGAAAGCCCAGAGATAAATCCACAAACCTATGGACACCTTATCTTTGACAAAGGAGGCAAGGATATACAATGGAAAAAAGACAACCTCTTTAACAAGTGGTGCTGGGAAAACTGGTCAACCACTTGTAAAAGAATGAAACTAGAACACTCTCTAACACCATACACAAAAATAAACTCAAAATGGATTAAAGATCTAAATGTAAGACCAGAAACTATAAAACTCCTAGAGGAGAACATAGGCAAAACACTCTCCAACATGAATCACAGCAGGATCCTCTATGACCCACCTCCCAGAATATTGGAAATAAAAGCAAAAATAAACAAATGGGACCTAATGAAACTTAAAAGCTTTTGCACTACAAAGGAAACTATAAGTAAGGTGAAAAGACAGCCCTCAGATTGGGAGAAAATAATAGCAAATGAAGAAACAGACAAAGGATTAATCTCAAAAATATACAAGCAACTCTTGAAGCTCAATTCCAGAAAAATAAATGACCCAATCAAAAAATGGGCCAAAGAACTAAACAGACATTTCTCCAAAGAAGACATACAGATGGCTAACAAACACATGAAAAGATGCTCAACATCACTCATTATCAAAGAAATGAAAATCAAAACCACAATGAGGTACCATTACACGCCAGTCAGGATGGCTGCTATCCAAAAGTCTACAAGCAATAAATGCTGGAGAGGGTGTGGAGAAAAGGGAACCCTCTTACACTGTTGGTGGGAATGCAAACTAGTACAACCACTATGTAGAACAGTGTGGAGATTCCTTAAAAAACTGGAAATAGAACTGCCATATGACCCAGCAATCCCACTTCTGGGCATACACACTGAGGAAACCAGATCTGAAAGAGACACGTGCACCCCAATGTTCATCGCAGCACTGTTTATAATAGCCAGGACATGGAAGCAACCTAGATGCCCATCAGCAGATGAATGGATAAGGAAGCTGTGGTATATATACACCATGGAATACTACTCAGCCATTAAAAAGAATTCATTTGAATCAGTTCTAATGAGATGGATGAAACTGGAGCCCATTATACAGAGTGAAGTAAGCCAGAAAGATAAAGAACATTACAGTATACTAACACATATATATGGAATTTAGAAAGATGGTAATGATAACCCTATATGCAAAACACAAAAGAGACATAGATGTACAGAACAGACTTTTGGACTCTGTGGGAGAAGGCGAGGGTGGGATGTTTAGAGAGAACAGCATGAACATTATCTAAGTGAAACAGATCACCAGCCCAGGTGGGATGCATGAGACAAGTGCCCGGGCCTGGTGCACTGGGAAGACCCAGAGGAATCGGGTGGAGAGGGAGGTGGGAGAGGGGATCGGGATGGGGAATACATGTAACTCCATGGTTGATTCATGTCAATGTAGGACAAAACCCACTGCAATGTTGTGAAATGGTTAGCCTGCAACTAATAAAAATAAATGAAAATAAATAAATAAATAAATCTCACAAAACCTTAAAAAAAAAAAAAAAAAGACACTTGCTCCTTGGAAGAAAAGCTATGACCAACCTAGATGGCATATTAAAAAGCAGAGACATTTCTTTGCTGACAAAGGTCTGTCTGGTCAAAGCTATGGCTTTTCCAGTAGTCATGTATGGATGTGAGAGTTGGACCATAAAGAAAGCTGAGTGCCAAAGAAGTGATGCTTTTGAACTGTGGTATTGCAGAAGACTCTTGAGAGTCCCTAGGACTGCAAGGAGATCAAACCAGTCAATCCTAAAGGAAATCAGTCCTGAATATTCTTCGGAAGGACTGATGCTGAAGCTGAAGCTCCAATACTTTGGCTACCTGATGCAAAGAACTGACTCACTGAAAAAGACCCTGATGTTGGCAAAGACAGAAGGCAGGAGGAAAAGAGGACAACAGAGGATAAGATGGTTCAATGGCATCACTGACTCGATGGACATGAGTTTGAGCAAGCTTTGGGAGTTGGTGATGGACAGGGAGGCCTGGCATGCTGCAGTCCATGGGATTGCAAAGAGTCAGAAACGACTGAGGGACTGAACTGAACTGAATGAAGTGCAAGAAGGTATGTACACAGAAGAAAAGTGAAAGAAGAACAAAAGAACTCCCTTGTGAAAACCTGTGGCCATTCTGACCTTGTGATGGACCCTTGTCAGATTCGTTGGCATTCCTGTTTTGCCACACTCTTTTAAGAAGGAAAGGTAAAAGTCAAAATGAAAGGTACACACTGGAAGCAGGGTTAGAGCACATATGGATTTTTAGTGGAAGAAAGAAATGCAAAATGCCCATCCACACCCATCCATGGTGCACGTTCCTCCGTGGGAGCTTGTGTGTGGAACAAAAAGAAATGCTCTTTAAGAAACCTTAAAGAGCTAAAATCTAGCGGGATAGGCAAGAAAATACAATAAAAAGTTAAAACTAAAAATAAGAGATTTAAATAATGAATAAAAACAGAAATGTAAAAAGAAAGATCATTGACAGTGATTATTTTGTTTAAAAAATATGGTGATTTATCCAAAAGTCCAACTTTTGGGCTGTCCTCAAAAACTTGGGATGTGGTTATTAAAAGTACAGTTTTGATTTTGTCAGATGGAAAAGCTATGGACACTGGTTGCAGAACAATGTGAATATACTTAATACCACTTAACTGTACACTTAAAAATGGTTAAGATAGGAAATTTTCTCACAATTAGAAAGAAAAACAAGTTGGAAGACCTATCACCATGGGGCTCACATTCCCAGAGATGGGAACTGGGGGTGGCTATCACCTTGGACAAGGCACGGACACTCCCCCCTCTTTCTTCACAACGCCCCCACCACCCCTCCAACTTGGCCTGCCTCACTCATTTACCTGCCTGGTCAATGAATGTTTCTGAGTGTGTAAGCCCTGGGTGAGACCACAACTAACTGCTAAATGAACAGATGGCAAAGACAAAAACCTGTAAGAGTTTAAAGGACGTGGACAGCAGGTCCAGCTGGGAGATCAGAGAACACTATGTGGAGATTAAACTGGAGCTTGGTTTTAAAGAGAAAAGGAGGAGTGCTGTTAGGCTACAATGTCGACCTGACATTTCAGGAAAACCAGTTACTCTGAATAGAGTGCTTAGCAACACTAAGCTCTCTTGGTTATTTTTATAAGCACTGCATAATGCAACAGGTTCTGTAGTGGCTGGGCGGGAAACGCAGACACATGACTCTCCATAAACATATGGGCAGCATATCTGGCAACCCTCAGTTCTGCTAAGTAAATGCCTCAGAGAAACGAGGAGACATGCAAGATTAATTATAGAACTGTTTGGAATAGCAAAAAATAATAACAGTGTTTAAAGTTTTAAACACTATAAACCACCTAAATGTCCATCAACAGAAAAATGGAAAAATCAACTGTGGTGTATTCATATAGTAGAAAATTATTCAGCATTGAAAAATGAATGGTTTAGAACAGCTGTGGGTAAACCATGGCCTGTGCTTCCTGTGAGTTAAGAATATATATTTTTGAACATTTTAATGAGCTGTTTAAAAAAAAAAAGCAAACAAGAATATGCTACAGAGACCAGATATGGCCCACAAATCCTAAAATAATTACTATCTGGCCATTTACTAAAAAAGCTTGTCGACCCCGATTATGAGTTACAAATACAATGCCAAAGGAAAGAGCAAGTTGCAGGAGAAAGCACACATCTCTTATATAGAATCTGTAAACACGTAAATGCTGTAAACATTTACATATAGCAAAAGGATAAGGGAATGCATGCAAATAATAAGTACCAATCCATCAGAACAAGTATGAGAGGATGGGAAGGGGGGTGGGGGGTGTGTGTGTGTGTGTGTGTGGTGGGATATGTGTGTGTGTGTGTGTGTGTGTGGTGGTGTGTGTGTGTGTGTGTGTGTGTGTGTGTGTGTGTGTGTGTGTGTGTGTGTGTGTGTGTGTGTGTGTGTGTGTGTGGACACAAGGGTCTTGAACTTCAACTCTTTGGGAAGTTTTACTTCTGCATGCCCAATCAGTCGGGAGGCTGGGTGTTCACTGATATTATCCTTTATACCTAACTGTACAGCATTTTAGAGATAAAACATTTAAAAGTATGCATCAATATTTATTCACTCTCAAAGAGCAACTGGTCGGTGTACTTACTTCCTTTCAAGAGACTCTCTGCTCTCAAAGCAGCTGCACCACACCAACAATTCCAGGATTGGATTTTTAAGTCTGCTTATTTTGGAAAGCAAAGTAGGTGGGAAACAGTGAGTATCCATTTTGAAAGGTGAGGGCTCAGCTGACCAGGCTGTGATTTCAACCTGACATTTCAGGAGTCTGGTTACCCTAAACAGAATGCTTAGCAACACTAAGCTTTCCTGGGTATTGTTAAAAAGCACTGCATAACTGCCACAGGTTTTGTGGTGGATGGGTGGGGAAAATGCAAGCACAATTAGCATTCCAGAATTTTATCGCTAGCTACAGAGTTTAATGATACACAGAAACCCAATGAGCATTTGTCAGCTAGAGGCAGGACATCAGCAAATGAGGCCATTTTCAGGGTAAGCTGCCCTAAGTATGAGAAAGTCACTAGGAATGGGGTTAAACAGTTGTGGGAATCAAGCTGATAAGCACAAGGAATTAAAACTGTTTCAAAAGCAACTGTAAGTGGGATAAATCTTTGGAAAAAAATTAATCTAGCAGACAATCGTGGCAAATTCTGAAGGAAGTTGGGTTTCTCTTAAAATCCATTTGGAACAGTTATGCAAATTTCAGTTGTCATGAAAATATTAAACAAAAGCAAGTGTTCAATAGCCCAGTCTGTTTCCATTTTCATGAAACAACTTTATTCATTAGCCAATCTATGGCCTCACATTTCTGTCACTGGAATGAAAAACAAGCATTATTGATTGGAGTCAAAAGGGTAATAAAGTCACAAGGAATGTGTCAAAATACTCAGTTAGTGACATGAAGGTCTTGCCAGCTTGTTTCTTCCCACAATCCTATTCCAGAGAAAGTCATCACAATCTTAAAACAGTCAAGGGAAAAGCTGGAAAATGACAGCAAGGGCATGAGAAATTCACACACTGGAGCATACAGCGGGCTTCTAAGAAAACAAATCTCCTGCCCCTTCACTAGTTAGGATATTCTCCCTAATCACCCAGCTCTACTGGCCAGATAGGACTGAGAGAGGCCTTAGCACCACCACAGCCAACAGGGCAATCCTCTTCCTGAACATTCAAATGCTGCTCCCTGCAGACAGTGTGGAAGCAGCTTCTGTCACTAAGATGTCTGCAATGACCTCATCCATGTCTAACACCCTTCAGATGAACAATTGGTATCTATACAGATCATGTGGTTTTAAAAACATTTCCAGGTTTAGTTGCTGCTACCCATGTTGCAGTTTCTTATCCCTTCCCCTACAACCTGTATCACATGCCCAAAACCACTTGTCCACTAGAAATAAAGGAAGGAAAAATAAAAGCAGATCACAGGATCAGAAGTCAGAAAAGTGGGCAGTAATTAAGAACAAAGAAAATTATTTCATAATGCAGTTTCTACTTTGGTGCAGTTTTTTTTTTTTTTAAAGAGAATATTCAGTTTTTCAGAGGGCAAATTTAGTCAAGACAATGTATTGATAAGGCAGCACAGATTATTGATAAGCTGTGCAGAGGTAGTTTCTCCAAAGGGAGAGAGAAAATGGTCGTGGATATCTTCTGCCTGGGGGGACATAAGTTCCTAAATAACTGAAGAATTACTATGTAAATAAATTTCTGATCAAATCTAAACACTGCAGTGCTGATTTTTCATTTACTCTGGGGTTGGCCAAAAAATTCATTAGAGTTTTTCCGTAATATTGTATGGAAAAACCCAAACGAACTTTTCGGCCAACCCAAAATCATATGGTCTAAAAAGTCATGCTATCCTAATTTAAGCAGTCTTTTTACACATGTTTAAAGCAATATTAATTAGTAATATCAAGTAACAAGATTATGGTTTGTACAGGAATAAAGCAACCCCCCAAATTAGGCTTAATTAAGGCAACTAAAAAATAACAAATACTGACAGAAAGCACACTTTATACATCTATGTGTGAAATCAAACTCAAATGTTTAAAAATGATATATCCATTTAACTTAAATTCAAGACCATGCAAATTACTTACTGATATGATTATCTGTTTCACAAGCTTCGTATCATCAATACAATCAAAGGCCGCCAGTAAAACCAAGTGGGAATATTGGCCCTGCAGGAATTAAAAACCAGTAAAGGTTAAAAGATACACAGATTCTCCCTTTTCTTTCACCCATGGAGTTACTTTATTAAGGTTATCAACCTGACAACTTATCCAGCATAATAGAAATGGGATAGATAAAAGTCACTCAAAGAAACGTGCTCTCTTATCAGGACCTAGTTAATTACATTCTAGGTTGAGTAACAAAAAGAAAGAAACAGATGAGCACATTCTTCAATATCAAATAGCTGAGACTCATTTTTGAAACTAACCAGATACCTCTCAAAAACAGGTATCCTGTTAATGAATAGCTACTTTAAAATTAAATTCAAAAGAAAATTACAGTCAAAGTGGGAGGAAAAAAGGACTATAAAATAATACGTTAAACTATGTATAGCATTTCAATCATGAAAATAAAAATATATAAACTTAGGTGTAATAAAATAATATATATAAGATATACATAATACACACACAAGAAATCCTGGAAGGAAAAACATTGTCACCTTTGGGTTGAAGGATTTACAAATGATTTTTCACTTTCTTTTGAAAAATTACACAATTGCTTTAAAATAATCTTATATAATTAAAATAGAAACACCAAAAAAACACTAGAAGAATATACTTATATACTGCATATGAGAATAAAGATAAAGTGAATTGCTTTTAAAAATTACAGCAGCATGAGACTATATAAATATACATTAGGACATTCAGAATTGTCACTCTTTAAATAACAGAATTATTTTCATAATGACGACACTGTTCCAAAGGTTTAAAGAATTTCTACTTTATGTTAAAGAAGAGTTTTCAAAGCTGGTGGCATATTTCTTTTCTATCCCAGATGATGATATCAATCTTTTTTTTTAAACTCTAGAGGTATTTGACTTTTGCTACCAACCAATGGGTTTCCCTGGTGGCTCAGCTGGTAAAGAATCCACCTGCAATCAATACTCATTCAGAGCCATATCTGACAAATATGGCAGGAAGAGCATCTCAATCAGAAACAGACTGGAGAAAAATAACAAAAGTCTAACATCTTTACTATACATATAAGATCAACAATAAACTAAAAGGGGGCTAAGAACATGAAGAATCAGTCCACAAAGTACAAATGGCTTTAAGTATATGAAATAATGCTCATAAATTAGGGACAACAATTAAAACAAAATACCATTTGCTACCTAGCTTATACACAAAAGTGAAAGCCCTTGATAATACACTAATTTGGCAAAGGTCTGGGGAAAAGCCGGCACACTTCTATGTTGCTAATGAGAATGTAAAGTGGTTCAACCTCTTTAAGGGCAACTGACAGTAGACTAAAAATTTAAAAGGCACGTACCTTCTGATCTAGCAACTCTAGTTCTAGGCAGGTATCTTACAGACATGCTTCCACATATGAGCAAAGGCTATGCCCTAGAGAATTATTTGAAATAAAAAACTAGAAACTACCCAAATGTCCAATAGTAGGGACTGGTTAAATGAACTATGGAAGTTATATAATATAAAGTCAGTAACAAGAAAGAGGTAGAGAAAGATATATATATATATAGAAATAAAATGATCCCTAAGATGAATTAAGTGAAGGAAACAAAGTAGCGAACACTGTGCTTACAGCATACAACCACTGGTTTTCTGGTTCTTTAAGTCCCATACACAGAAGTGTGCCCAAGTGCAAAATATCACTGGGTGAATACAGAAGATGGAACAGAATTTAAGTGAGAAATAGACAATTCTACAATTATAGCTGTAAGTTTTATGACACTTCCTCAGCAACTGACAGAAGTAGACAGTGATAAATAAGTCAGTAAAAACATCCATGATCTGAAAACACTACCAATCATTTTCATCTGACTGACATTTATAGAGGACTACAGCCACGTATTCTTTTCAAGATATTAAGATAGACCATATGCTGTGCAATAAAATAAGTCATAAATTTTAAAAGACTGAAATAATACAGAGTATGTTCTAATATATGGAAATTAAACACTTCCAAATAACCCAGAGACCAAACCCATGGACAGTATTAGTTTATCTCACCCCCTTAGAAGCAACTCCTTAAGATAAAGCAGGCACTGCATTGCTAATTTGTTAACTTTGCAATGCCTTGTGGGGATTTGGTTCTCCAAAGAAAAATTATTGTTGATATAACAAAATTGGAAAACAATCTAACTTTATTACTGAAGCCTGTCTTTTACTATTAACATCTTTCATAACTTTTTCTTTTGATATCATTTTATTTTTAAATGTTTATTTTATACTGGAGTACAATCAATTTACGATGTTGTGTTAGTTTCAGCCGTAGAGCAAAGTGATTCAGCTATATATATATAGAGTTCTCTGTGCTACACAGTAGATCCTTGTTGATTATTCACTCTCTTTATAATAGTGTGTATATGTTAATCCCAAACTCCTAATTTATCCACCCCTCCAAATAAGGGAACTTGCCAGTAACATTCTATTTTTATTCATTTCTAAATCAAAATAATCAAATAAAAATGCTATACAAGGGAGGGGGGATCAGGATGGGGAACACATGTAAATCCATGGCTGATTCATGTCAATGTATGGCAAAAACCACTACCACTACAATATTATAAAGTAATTAGCCTCCAACTAATAAAAATGAATGGAAAAAAAAAAGAAAAAATGCTATACAAGAAGATTTAATGATGAATTATGAATCATAAAAATTTTTCTACTTTGAAAACAACTCACTAGAGAATCTCTTATTCCATTTTGTTCCAAGCAAGTTGGCTGCCTTCTACGTGGTTTTACACTAACTCTCTTCCTAGTCTAGGACCCTACAGAAGATGACAGGTATGTATATAATCTCAGAGATCTAATTTATCTGAGTTTGAATTATCATTTACTATATCAAGTATTCACTAGATGCCAACAGTGCTTATTGGAATTTTTTACAGGGAAGAGTTGCTGATATCACTCATTTTTAGTTCACCTGCAAATTAGAAGCTATAAAACATAATATATAAAATAATTCAAAAATTGAAAACTAATGCTTATTACTTATTAGAATTACTATGGAAAATGATTTAGTTTATTTAAATACAGAGATATTATTTTTTGAGGTAATTATTTCCTCAAAAGAAACACATTTTATATCCTCTAATTTCATTTGAAAAGCTTTTAAAACATCTCCAAAAGATTTCAACGAATTATAAAACTTAGAAATAAAATTTTCTTTGACCACACTAAAGATTTAATTGAAGAGACAAGTTTCACTTTCTGTTATGTTTTTGAATAAAATTTTCTTTGACCACACTAATGATTTAATTGAAGAAAAAAGAGACAAGTTTCACTTTCTGTTATGTTTTTGATGATAATGAAAATGGGTAACAAGTTTCTGAAGTGCAGTTTCCCAGAGACTAAATATTAAGGTCTTCAAAATTATCTAATAAAAATGGAAAATTGCCAAAGTACAATGTCAAATGAAAAACAAACTATTTTGTGTAAATTTAATAATATGTAAAAATACATGTATAGGCATATATTTAGATTTAAATGAAATGAAATAACAAGTAATTTTCTTGATAATTTTCTAAATTTTTCTAATTTCCTATAACAGATACAAATGCATTTTACTATTAAAAAGTATTAAAAGAGATATGCAGTTTTTATACTTACATTAGCCACCTTTTCAACATAAGTCTTCATTGTTTTCACAATCACTTTTCTGTCCTTAAAAAAGAAAAATTGTCTCAATGAACTTACAGTTACAGATTTTGTTATAGAATAACTATAGATTAAGGTATTTCATAGTTAGAAATTTTATACAATCCTAAACTTCCACTGGAGTGCTTTTCATTAGTGAAAACAGTTATTTAGCCAGAACAAAAAAACGTAATATACTATAAGAATTCCTCTCAGAGCTACTATAATCTTAGACTTCTTTGTGACATTCCATTGAGACATAAATATGGAACCATGAAATTATCAGCTGCAAGGCAAGTCTGGTGAAACTACCTTCCTTTATACTAAAAACTGAGATCCCTCTTCCAATATCTGAGCTGTCTTCAAATGCATAAAAGTCAAGCATACAGGTGGCATTCAATACATTATTTATTGAACAGAGATTACATTTGTATGAAAAACTGGACAAAGTACAACTGTCCTTTAAAGGGGAATTATACCAATTAAGGAAATGAGGATCATTTCTATTAAGCTTCTGTAATTAATATGGATCTGTAGCATTTCCCTCAAAGTACTTAAGACCCAGAGGAGCAATGTATGGCTGCACATTTTCTTTTCTTTCCTCTTCCTTCCCAGCACCAAGATCGTTAACTGAGGAATCAAAGAAACTGACAGGTATTAACACTTTTAAAAACCTGAACTTAAACACTGTCTGGGCTTCTCTGATGGCTCAGTGGTAAAGAAACTGCCTGCAACGCAGGAGACACAGGTTCAATCTCTGGTTGGGAAGATCCCCTGGAGAAAGAAATGGCAACTCACTCTAGTATTCTTGCCTAGAGAATCCTATAGACAGACAAGCCTGGCGGGCTATAATCCATCGGGTCACAAAGAATCGGATGCGACTTAGCAATTAAACAACAAATACTGTGTTTATTTGCTTGACAGATCCCTTCCCATACAATGACAACACAAGGTTTTAGGCTCAAAGAGGAGCCAGTTTCTGTGAGGCCTTGAGGCACAACTTTGCAAAGATAATGCTGTGCACAACAGGGCAAGACCCCACGGAGACTGAAAAGGTCCAAGGAGAGGCAGCTCCTGACCGACACTTACCTTGGGCGTGCCATGCCAGAGGCAGTGCATGGCCACTCTGGCGCCATCGTGTGTGTGTGCCAGGTACACCACTGCTTCTCGGATAGCTTCAATCATTTCCTGGGGAATAAATGCGGTCAGGGCTTTGGTTTACTCTTTCCTTTTGCTTTTTCACAGTCTGTCTAGTAAGGAGCGGTAATGCACAGAGAATGAAAGGCAGAGAGTACAGGTAGCAAACAACTTAATTTTTAATTTTGTAGACAGGCATGCATACATATAACCACTTCCTAGAAACATTCTTTTTCTATCAAGAGCAGTAAAGGTTGCCCACAGGCAATTTCTATTAAAATACCTGAGCTTCATCAAAGTCTATTCAGAAAAGTATGTATACAGTGGACCCCTGAGTGTGATGTGAACCAGAAAGGTTCACTTACACATGAATTTTTTTCACTAATATGTACTACAGCACTATACCATCTGCAGTTGGATAAATCCCCATCCCTGATGGGGTAGGGATGATTACAGGTGGGTTTTTGACTGAGGACAGGAGTATCAGTACCCCTAACTCCCATACTGTTCAAGGGTTAACTGTAAATATATAGTATATTCTCAATGACTTTTCAAGAAAAAAGAAATCTAAGAACTGGCTGTGGTATAAGAAGAGAGCTTTTAACTTAAAAAGCCAGATAAAATAAATAAAACGTTCTTCCAAAAAAGTCATACATAATGAGCAGAAAGTCAAAATAATAATTTTGTCTGAAAACGTTTTTCTTTTAGTTTATCAATGGATCACCTCTGGAAATCACGTTAATAATTCACCATCAAGACACTTAAGTAACATTTCTCTTAAGGAAAATTAATCTCTGTATTGACATTTAGACTAGGCCTTCACTTACCTTTTAGTAAAACCCAGTCATTAAAGTATTATGAGGTAATTTTAGCTATTTTCAGTCTTTATTCTCTGTTTTCAATGTATATATATATTTTGTAATTATATTTGGAAGACAAGCATATAGGACAGGATGAGTTCTGCCAGCCAATAGCTGCAGGGCCAGTTTAGTCCATTCCCAATTTTAAAAATTTATATTAAATAAACACAAAGTCTCCTGCCAGGAAGGAGAAAAGTAGCCCATTTTTATCAATAAGGAACAAAAAATTCCACCCTTAACTATCTTACAACCCTTTTCAAGAGTACAGCTTTTAGCTTACAGATCTAAACTTACAAATCTCTTCAAAGCTATCCAGTTGGGGAGTTACACATATATTCCAATCATGCTTCTTTCATCTCCAAAGTTTTTTTTTTAAGTCTCTCTATTGAAAATGCCGCAGGGGCCACAAAGATTTGTCTGTTTATATTTACACTAAGTTCCCAAATATTTTCTGGCTATTATTAAAAAACATTCAACACTAAAAAGATAAAGACTTTATGGAATATATTAAAATGATCATTTTCTCAGTTCTGAAAATAAAGTCCTGCCTCAGAAAATCCAGAACTGTGAGATACTGGGCAGGAAACAAGCCCGATCCTCCCAAAGAGAAGCAGCAGCTGCTACAAACTACGTGCTTAGATAGGTGGCTACACTTGTAAAACTATTTTGCATGTCAATTTTGAGAGGGTCAAAATTCCTACGAATGTTCAATCTGGCATATTTGTAAAAAAAAAGTGTGAATCTCATTATTTGGTTATTGCTTATTATTAGAATGAGAACAAATGGACAATGAATTCACAGTATGATGAAGCAAGCAAAATTCAAGGGACTAAATGAATTCTCATCTATACTCCCATCATTGACTTGAAGGGCAGTGCAATTTACCTTCACTCTCATATAAGGTCCAGTCTTTCACGGTCCATTTAGTTTTACCTAAGTATCCTTCAGTCACCTTTTAACACCGATATAATTTTTTTTTTTTGTATCAATAAAGGTGAATTTCAAACTCCTTGAATGCTGAATATTCCTCCATGTGTTAGTTAATTTTCTGATTATGTTAAGCTAGAGTATACTCTCTAGATTATAATTAAAATATGAAAATTCAATGGAACTGATAAAACTATGGTCAGGTCTACTGTCTTTCTAGCAAAAGTCTAAATGGAATTTAGTCTAAATTCCATAGACTAAAAAGTCTAAATGGAAGAAGGCGACTTCTTCAAAAGAAGTAGAGAGTATTATCTTTTCTAAATAAGGAAACAACACCAATATACATCAAAGCAATATTTCACATTTTTACTCAGCATTCAATGTTTCAGTTTAAAAACTAAAACCAAGAACTTACTGATCTTAGCTTTGGGGGTGCATAGGTGAAAAAGTCCAAAAATACTTTATGTACCAGTGAGTGCTTAATCACAGCTTCTCTGAAAACAGAAAAAAAGAGTCAGAAATGGTAGTATAATAATACAGAGGTAGGTAACCTTTGTTGTCCTAAAATAATCAAAACAACTGAAATGGTTTTAGCAAATGTCATTCGTCATAAATAGATTATCTTCAGCAACACCAAGACTTGAAAAAAAACTTTCAGACCTGTAAAAATAGTGCCATCTACAACCAAGACCAGACTACAAATTTCTAGTACCTAATCAGCAAATATGAAATTGCTGTTCAAAATATATTCAATTTTCTTAAATAAAGCCATTAACTTTCTTTTACCCAACAATGGACACATGTGGACTATATTTTAATGGCTATTTTTTTTTTGTCACATCTCCTTTATAATGTATCCGTTTTACAAAAACATTTCAGCAGTTAAAACCTAAACAGATCAAAACAGTATCAGCAATTGCAACAACACCTAATTGACCCAAGCCTCCTAGTGTGACACATGATGAATTCAGATGTACAGTGTAGGTTAATGATCAGGTACCAAATTTAAGTTCACATGGAATATCCAAGTAGAAGGCAAAAATAAGCTGTTTTTAATGGCAAAGCATTGTTCTGAGCACTTTGGAAATATTAACTTGTTTTATTTTCATAAAACTCTATGAAATAAATACTATTATCACAATTATATGGGTAGGGAAACTAAGGCACAGAGAAGTTAAATTGCCAAAGGGCACAGAGTCAGTAATTGAGGGAAACACCAGGATTCACAACCCAGGAAGGGTTCAGAGCAATGCCCTAATGCCAAGTAGGCCACATGCATGGACTTTTTAAGTCTCACAATCCAATTTATACAGTAGACCGTAACTGGCAAACTATTTACCTTTCCTATGCAAAGTCTACATAAAACTTCTCCCTTTCAAATTCTATTTGTTAATAAAAAACAAAAAAAGTTTTCTTACTTTTGGGCCATTGGAGTTAGAATCTGTTTCATTTCATCCATGATAAGCTCTAATTTTTCTGGCTGTACCTCTAATACTTTGTCCAGAGTTGGGTGATCTGCTGACTGCAAGAGAAGAAAAATCAAACCCCTCTAAATTTGATCATGTTTCTCCAACTTTAGAACAAAGAAAATCAATTAGAGTCATTTTACATAAACAAATTTTTAGATTTCCCATAACAAAAGCACCTCTGTGGATACACTCAGAGTAATTCCTGATTATCTAATTCTCATTTGATATACACTATCGTACTAACAGGCTAAATAACCAACCAACTCAACAAGTCAGCCAGTAAAGACCTGCCAAGCACTTAACAAGTGCCTATTCACAAGGTCAAGTAGTCAGTTAACAAATTCTTGCCACCATGTGTTTTGTGATTAGTTGGATATTCCTAGAGGGACTGTGACAAAGGAGCACTAAGTTCAAGCCAGGAGCTGAACCTGCCCAGCAGAAGCAACCCAGGAACCAATCCATCTCCCTTGAGATCAATGTGTGTACTTGCGTCTAAGGTCTGCACTAGATCCCTTAACTGTCCTAGTCCCACTACCTTGTAGTACACCCAGGGTTGGGTCTCTCTACTCTGCGTCCTCTCCGCGTAGGACCCGGAGAAGGGTCATCCACAGCCAACACGGAGCTCGATGCCCTTCAACCAGGGCTGGTTAGCAGGTGTTTACAAAGCTCCAATGATGATTAAGAATCTTTTTCCTAGGTCTACCTGACTACTGTAGCAATAGAAGTACTGAAGCGTACTTCTAGTACAGAAGTTCAAGAGTACCTGTGAAGGAGTAACACAAGCAGTTTTAATTTATAGGGGATTTAAAGATCATGCTCTGGGAAAGAGAAATTTAAGTATGATCACTTGCTCAATACACCAGAGACAAAACACTCCAAGAGGATAAAGGTTAGGGGACAGTCTCTTAAAGGACCAACCAAAGGAAAAATATATTCTGAAAATAGGGCACTGGAAGGTAAAGAACAGCACAAAGGAAAAGTAAGTCTCGAGGAAAAAACTGTCTTGAAGCATCACCTTGTAAAGCTGGAATGTGTTCCCATAGAGTTCTTCTGTCAGCATGTTCCTCTGCTCCAGGATGGCCTTGTCATTGTAGGCGTACTCCACAATGGCGGACGCTTCCGCGTGCCGCAGGAGCTTCCTCACGTGGCCTTTAAAGCTTCGCATTATCTCTGCGATCTGTGCTTTACTCCTAAATCCGATGTGACCACAGGAAAAGTAAGTGATACAAGGAGAAAGCTGGGTGGTGATAAAACACAACGCACTTCTCCTGAGACCTCTCATCATTGTGTGTGTGGGGGGGGGGGGGAGGGTGGGGGGAGTGACTACCCCAGAGAAATGCTCTGAGAAGGAAAATCAAATTGCCTTGTATTTCTACCTTGTATTTCCTTGCTATTTTCCCTCTTTTTGGCCATGCTGTGCAAATTATGGGAATCTTAGTTCTCCAACCAGGGATTGAACCCAGGCCCTCAGAAATGAAAGCATCCTAACCACTGGACCACCAGCAAATTTTCTATGTGACTTGGGGGGCAGCCTGCCTGGGTTTGAAACCTGGCTCCGCTGACCAGCTAAAAGCGCCTGAACAAGGTATTTAACTGCTCTGTGCTTCAGCTTCTTCAGTCATAAAATAGAAAGAATACGGTTACTGTGAGGATAAATGAGTTAAGACACGCTGAGAACTGTAACCAGCACATAGTAAGTGCTCAATAAATGTCAGTTCCTATCAGGAAACTGTTTAGCTTGAAAGAAGCTGGGTAGAAGGAGAAAAGGAGAAGGTAAAAGTCAAAGATGCAGAATACGAATAAAACATATTCCAGGATTCTCTTTGAAAACAGGACTTAATCACAAGTATTTCTATTCTATCCTAAAATAATCAAGAGGCCAATAATTCTAGTCAGGAATACAGTTTTTAGGAATTTTCCAGCTGTACTTCTTTGTTGTTGGTTAGCACATTTGGGCACATTATTACACTTGGGAGGGCAAGACAAGTATTAATTCCACCTGGTTTAGGAAATCCTCCTATCTTGACATTTCCTAACCCACTTTACCCTGGTTAGGTCTACTCATTTGCCCTTCCTACCACTCCAACCTCTAAATAACTAGTGACTAATTAAAAGTTTATTATAACCATTTCTCTTCTTCCAGGACTTCAAGATACACTTGTAAGGTCAAAGAAGGCAATACTACCTTCTACATTATTTCAATAACTTTTTTTTTTTTAATAACTGTTTTTTAAGACCATACTCCTTGCAAACATCTGCTTAAGGCTACTATTATGGTCACAGATTTTTAAGAAACATTTATTTGCACACAATAGGTTATCCAAATCTTAAAAAAACTAATTAAAATATTTTATAAATAAAACAACTCACCCATACATGAGAAACTTCTTAACAATATTTCTGGAATATTTAGCTTTACTTAACTCAACCAAATCACCTGAAAAACAAAATACATTACAATGATTGGGTAACCTCCAGAAACAAGGAGAGAACTGAAAGCACAATCCTGGGAACACAAACAAATAGCTCCCTATTTGTCTCAGGCAAAAAACAAACAAAAAGTGAAAAGGTCCTGCAGAGGACGCTCTGCTATTCCTCAACAGAATTCTTTTTCAACACAGTGTTGAGTATTTCAGGAGAAAACAAGCAACTTTATACCAATGATTACAAAATACATGTAAGAATACCTCGCAGTTCTTCAAAAGCCTGTTTCCTTTGCTCTTCATTGCCAAACTGAATGTAACACTGGATCACACGAGTTGAATCGTGCGCAAATGCAATCTGTAGGAAAACAGTTGGGGCCTTTAGACAAATTCTCCCTGAAAATGTATGTTTCTATCATATCACTTATGATGTATTGCTCCCTCTTTTACAACTTCTTGTGAGGAAAAAAAAAAAAATAGGGTCTTCATGGCTAATCAAATCTACATTACTTGGGAGTAAAATTCTTTATTTAATTGTTCAGAATGGCACTCTTTGGTTTTGCTGGCTACTGTATGGCATTGAGATAGGAATGGATTTAACTATTTTTAAAGATTTTATCATTATAATTAAAACCAAACCAAATCTGTACAATCATTATAAATACTGTATTTCTCATTTCTCTGACAGTTACTTTCCCTAAAAGAGGAATTTTCCAGTGCAAAAATTCTATTACGCTGTGATTTTTTTTTTTTTAATATAAATGATCTAGGAATGGTTGGCTTTGACAACCAAAGTCTTGCTACATAATTATATCCAGATACACACTGGCAATTATATTATGAGCTAATCACTCCATTTCTCACATTTTCATTATAATTCCTGAATATACATCCAGTCATATTCCTAGAAAAGTATTTCAAATCTGATTCTCCAACCTTAACCCCCTCACAACTACTGGATGGATTAGATCCTCATGGATGGACCTGCCGATCAATTTTCTAAAGCAATAACCATAGATAATCAGTCATGCAATATTACTTTTTATATACTAGTCTATTTCAATAGTGCTTATTACCTGTTCCTAAGTCTGTCTTTAAATTTTTTAATTCTAACAAATCAGAAGGTAAAGGTGTATCTTCATCAAAGTCACAGATTGCAGAAGAATTTGCTTAAGGGAGGTCTGCTTAGACTTTTTTATAAAAATTTAAAAATAATTTTAAAAAGTCAGTCTGAGATTTCCCTCGTGGTCCAGTGGTTAAGAACCCACCTGCCAATGCAGGGGACATGGGTTCAATCCCCGGTCTAGGAAGATCCCACACACTGTGGGACAACTAGGCCCATGTGCGACAACTACTGAGCCTGTGTTCTAGAGCTGGGAGCTGCTACTACTGAAGCCCATGTGCCTAGAGCCCATGCTCTGCAACAAGAGAAGTCACTGCAATGAGAAGCCTTTGCACCATCACTACAGTAGACCCTGTGTGTCCCAACTAGAGAAAGCTCAGGTGCAGCAACAAAGACCCAGTGCAGCCATAAATAAGTAAATAATTTTTTTAAAAATTAGGTTGTTTTGTGCATATATTGATTACCTACTATGTAACCAATATATGTGGTTTAAATTTATTTTTCCGATGTAGACTTAAAAGTGAGTTGGTGTTATTAGATATTTATAGATGAAAGTAAGTTTATGAGAAATTAAGAAACTTGCTATCCTTACAACTCTGGAAAGAATTTCTTTGAGCCCAGATGCTGTTGTTCTCCACCCACCGCCACCCCCACCAGCCCTGCCATTTGCCATGCAGTAATGGGGCCAGATGCCATGATCTTAGTTCTCTTAATATTTAGTTTTAAGCCGGTTCTTTCACTCTCCTCCTTCACCTTCATCAAGAGGCTCTTTCTTTAGCTCCTCTTCGCTTTCTGCCATTAGAGTGGTATCATCCACATACCTGAAGTTGTTGATATTTCTCCCGCCTATCTTGATTCCAGCCTGTAACTCATCCAACCTGCCATTTCTCATGATGTGCTCAGCGTATATCACATCTCATGATGTGACAGCAGACAGCCCTGTCATACTCCTTTCATAATCTTGAACCAATTAGTTGTTCCACACTTGCTTCTTGTTCCATAACGCATACACATTTCTCAGGAGACAGGTAAGATGGTCTGGTATTCCCATCTCTTTAAGAGCTTTCCAGTTTGTTACGATCCACATAGTCAAAGGCTTCAGTGTAGTCAATGAAACAGAGGTAGATGTTTTTCTGGAATTCCCAAGCTTTCTCTATGATCCAGCAAATGTTGGCAATTTTCTCTCTGATTCCTCTTCCTTTTCTAAACCCTGCTTAGACATCTGGAAATTCTTGGTTCACAGGATGCTGAAGTCTAGCATGCAAGATTTTAAGCATGACCTTACTAGCATGGGAGATGAGCGCAATTGTCCGATGTTAGCACATTCTTGAGTATTACTCCTCTTGGGAATTGGGATGAGGATTGACCTTTTCCAGTCCTGTGGCCACTGCTGGGTCTTCCAGATTTGCTGACATATTGAATGTAACACTTTGATGGCATCATCCTTTAGGGTTTTGAATAGTTTTACTGGCATTCCATCATATCCACTAGCTTTATTAACAGCAGTGCTTCCTAACGGCCACTTGACTTTGCTCTCCAGAATGTCTGGGTGACTGACCACATCATCATAACAATCTGGTTCACTTAGATCTTTTTTGTATCGTTCTTCTGTGCATTCTTTCCATCTCTTCTTGATCTCGTCAAGTGTCTACTAGGTCTCTACCGTTTCTGTCGTTTATTGTGCCCATCTTTGAGCAAAATATTCCTTTGATATTTCCAGTTTTCCTGAAGAGATCTCTAGTCTTTCCCCTTCTGCTGCTTTCTTCTAGTTTCATGTACAGTTCATTGAAGAAGGCGTTCTTGTCTCTCTGTGCTGTTTTTTGGAAATCTGCGTTTAGTTGGATATACTATTCCCTTTCTCCCTTGCTTCTCGCTTCTCTTCTTTCTTTAGCAATTTGTAAGGCCTCCTCAGGTAACCACTTTGACTTCTTCCTTTTCTTTTTCTTTGGGATGGTTTTGTTCGCTGTCTCCTGTACAATATTACGGACCTCCGTCCATAGTTCTTCAGGTACACTGTTTACAAGTTCTAATCCCTTGAATTTATCAAATGTCTAATAGGGATGATGACTAAGCGAAAGGATACAAAGTATGCACTGGTTACCATAACTGCTGGCACACAGTAAAGAATAAATGGGCTGTCCTGTCTGAAGGCACAGATTAACTCCCGAGTCCACAGGCATCAGTAGTAACAATAACCTAAGGGTAAATGAGAAGCGTCTTGAGCGTGCATTATTTATAAATTGGGCATAAGAGGTTACTGTTAGAGATGGCTAGTTCTATCCTAAAAAGATCTTGCTGGCTTTAAGAAAGCAACAGCTGGAAACTTGCTATTGGAAGACAGTCCTTCAAACTGCAATAAAGCATTTGTTTAGACCTATGTATATGTATGACAAAGGCAGGCCCTCAGGGTCTCCAAAGATACTGAGTCTGTTGGCTTACAAGTGAATATCACTAAAAGTGTAAAAGTGTTAGCCATTCAGTCATCTCCAACTCGGCAACCCCATGGACTGTTGCCCATCAGGTTCCTCGGTCCATGGAATTCTCCAGGCAAGAATACTAGAGTGGGTAGCTGTTTCCTTCTCCAGGGATTGAAACCGCATCTCTTGTGTCTCCTGTGTGGCAGGTGGATTCTTTACCATCTGAGCCATCAGGGAAGACCAAATATCACTAAGTATTTATCCAAATACACAAGAATCAACAGAAGTTTACTATAAAACAGGATTAAACAGCAATAATGAAAATCACTTTAAAACTCCCAAATCTACTATATTAAAGATCTTTGCATAATGCTTATAAAAGCAAGGAAGAAAGTAATATGTTTGCTTTGCACATTCAAAATAGCCAGCATTTAGAACCTACAGAGTTCACAGTAAGACATCCTAACAAACACTGTTGAACTAATAAATTCCCTGAGATAACTTTAAGAGAACACTGAGTGAGTGAAAGTCACTCAGTTGTGTCTGACTCTTGGCGACGCCATGGCATATATAGTCCAGGGAATTCTCCAGGCCAGAATATTGGAGTGGGCAGCCTTTCCCTTCTCCAGGGGATCTTCCCAATCCAAGAAATCAAACCCAGATCTCCCGCATTGCAGGCAGATTCTTTAACAGCCAAGCCAAGAGAACACTGATTTATTTTAAATAAATTATTTTAAAATGAACAGCCAAATACTTGATAGTCTTTTTGCAATTTCCCAGCAGTAAGGTCTCTATTAAATTTTTCAGAGAGATTATAAAAGGTATTTGAAAACTGAGGCCAAATATATTAAAAACAGAAACAATTTCATCTGTAATAAATAATCAACTACCCTTTACTGAGAGAGAGTCAATTTAGTTCTTAAAATTGCAACTATGAGTACGCCCTACTTACAGTTTTAATCTTCCCTTGAATCAACTTCTGCAAATCACTCATCAACTTCACTCTTTTCTCTTTATCACAATCTTTTCTATAAAAGAGGCAGGAAACATAGCTTAAGTAAAGACATTATTTTAAACACACAAAACTAAAAACCGTACCAATGTACATTCACACAGTTCAGTATGATCTTCCCTTCGAAGAAAGCAAACCTTTGACATTAAAATTACCATTCCAGAGCAGCTAGAGAAAAGCAATTTTCTCAAAGGCAGAAACTCATCTCACAAGGTATAATTTCATGCATCAATCTAAATCTTAACAGCCAGAACTTCAAAGCAAAGCAAATAATAAAACAAATCCAAGATACCAAATACGCAAGTATTTCAAAACCTAGCCAAAAAGAACTATCCTCCATTTTCTCAGAAATTTCTCAGGAAGGACATCAAATCCATTTTAACTCTCATACAGTTTCCTAAGCAGATCTTGATGCCATCCTAATGATTCCACGCATTTCTGTAAAGGGCACACATCCAGACAGTGATGCTTCTCCTGGAGTGTTATGAAAACTCCCTAAATAACCGAAGTGCTATGCCATTTATTTTAGGACATCTCACTATTTACAAAGTACACTGTTACTCCTCCATCATCTCCAAGGGCTCAATAAAGACGTCATTAGCTAGCATTACCTTCTTAAGACCTCCCAGATTTGCTTTGCCCGAACGACGATGTCATAGTTGGTTTTATCACTGAGTTGCCTGCTCTGCTTCAGTTCTTTCTTCTTTTTTTTGAATTCATCCCATTTGGGTTTCTTGACTGCTGACTCTAGTCATTACAGAAATTATTTTCAATTACACTTAACATTCTCAGTGCCATAAACCCAGCAAATTTGGTACCTATGGCAATCAGTAATCAAGATCAATACTCATTGTAGGAACTAGAAGGGGGAAAACATTCCCTATCAACTTAAACTTTATTTCATTTTCTGAGCAGTTTACATATTTTAAATTTGGTTGATACCAACTGTTCACTCATTCAACAAATTGATTCTTAACAGGACACCTATTAAGAAAAAAAAAAAAGGAAACTAAAAGGATTATAAAAGCAATTAAAAATTTTAAGCATCTTTTTCCATTGTAAAAATAAAATTTTACTTTAGAACATAAAGATCATTGCACGTTAGGTATAGTCAATTCTCAATGAAAACAGAAATTAGTCCAAGTTAACATAGGAAAAACAATAGTCACAAATTCACTACTCTGAGTGCTGTTATGTATTAAGTAATTTTTACAACAGCTCTGTGAGGTGGGTACTGTTATTATTCCCTCTCATGTCAGGGAAAGAAACACTGGGTAGATAAACTCCCTATCCAAGGTCACTTAACTCCTAAGTGGCAGAGACAGGATGTAAACCCAGATATGGCTCTGAAACTTAATATTCTCTGCTGTCTCTAACTCATGACAATGCACAGTGAAAATTTCTAAGTTCTCTACAATTAGGGTCATCCTATGAAAGTATCTTTCTATTGCTTATTTTTTTATCTTCACAATCTAAGCAACTTATTAATTGAATAAAAAAAAAATCCCAATGAGGCCAAACAAAGAACAACTTAATAAGATGGGTATTATTTACATGAGTACCCTGCAAAGAACCCTTAGGAGAACTGATTATTTCTAGATACTGCCCTTTCTCTGATTAGAAAATAAACTCAAAAAACAAAATTCTCCTATAATCTTAAAACCTAGAGACTAAAATTTCATTTCCTTCTTGTCTTTTCCCACCACACATATTTTATATTAATTTCCTTGATGTTTTTCTCCAAAGAAGACATACAGATGGCTAACAAACACATGAAAAGATGCTCAACATCACTCATTATCAGAGAAATGCAAATCAAAACCACAATGAGGTGCCATTACACGCCAGTCAGAATGGCTGCTATTCAAAAGTCTACAAGCAATAAATGCTGGAGAGGGTGTGGAGAAAAGGGAACCCTCTTACACTGTTGGTGGGAATGCAAACTAGTACAGCCACTATGGACAACAGTGTGGAGATTCCTTAAAAATCTGGAAATAGAACTGCCATATGACCCAGCAATCCCACTCTTGGGCATACACACTGAGGAAACCAGATCTGAAAGAGACACGTGCACCCCAATGTTCATCGCAGCACTGTTTATAATAGCCAGGACATGGAAGCAATCTAGATGCCCATCAGCAGATGAATGGATAAAAAAGCTGTGGTACATATACACACTGGAATATTACTCAGCCATTAAAAAGAATACATTTGAATCCATTCTAATGAGATGGATAAAACTGGAGCCCATTATACAGAGTGAAGTAAGCCAGAAAGATAAACACCAATACAGTATACTAACGCATATATATGGAGTTTAGAAAGATGGTAACAATAACCCTATATGCAAGACAGAAAAAGAGACATAGATGTATAGAACAGACTTTTGGACTCTGTGGGAGAAGGTGAGGGTGGGATAATCTGAGAGAACAGCATCATGTATATTATCAAGTGTGAAACAGATCACCAGTCCAGGTTGGATGCATGAGACAAGTGCTCAGGGCTGGTGCACTGGGATGACCCAGAGGGATGGGATGGGGAGGGAGGTGGGAAGGGGGTTCAGGATGGGAAACACATGTAAATCCATGGCTGATTCGTGTCAATGTATGACAAAAACCACTACAATACTGTAAAGTAATTAGCCTCCAACTAATAAAAATAAATGGAAAATAATAATAATAATAATTTCCTTGATGTCTTTACTTAAACATTATTATACTCTAGGTATTCTTCCATGAAACTAAATATTCCTCAAGAATGTAATTTTTAATGGCATATCATATACTACAATGTATTTTACTCCCCTTACTGCTCACTTACTTATTCCCAATCTAATAACAGAGGATTACAGGCAACAGAGGCATATTTACTATTAATATTAGGACATCATATACTATACAGCAGAGGATAGTAACCGATCCACAGTTCATTTAATTGTAAAAGTATTTGGGCAGCCTTGACATATGCCATGTTGGGCTGCAGTAGATATAACCAATTTTGGGAATGACCAGTATCCAGTCCCCCTCAGTTGCTGGTATTAAAATGAGGAAATCAGAGTTCCACTTTGAGATGCGGGGAACTTATCTCCTATAGCAAAAGGAACAAGGGGCACTCTTTAATAAGAATGTGTGTGCACTTAAAGTGCAGGTATCAAGAATGCCAGTGTGGGGATGTCCCTGGTGGTCCAGTGGTTAAGAATCCTCCTTCTGATGAAGGGAACGTGGGTTCAATCCCTGGTCAGGGAATCCCACGTGCTGTTGGGCAACTAAGCCTGTGAGCTGTAACTGGATAGCTCATGCTCTCTAGAACATGGGCTGCAACGAGAAGCCTGCACATCACAACAAAGACCCAGCACAGCCAAAAAATAAGAAAATTAAAAAAAAAAAGAATACCAGTGTGGAAAGGAAGAATTAGGATCTATGAGAGAAGCAAGGTAAGAGTAGATAGGCAATAGAAACTGGAAGAAAAGGGGAAAAGAGAAAAGGGCTAGACCAAGAAAAAATCCTTCAGGCCTCATGAGAAATAATGAAAATTTCCCTGCTCTCCTCCCTCCCTACGTCTCTGTCTTAAGGCTGCTGTCCCTCCAGTGAGCAGCCCTAAGCAGAGCAGAGAGCAAGGACCAGGGCTAAAGGACTGGACTAAGAAGGCCCCTTGGCAGTGGTCTCAGTTGGCAGCAAAAGGGCAGTGTCAGGCTCCAGCATGCTGGAGAAAAAGGGAATGAAAGACAGCAGAGAAAGTCTCCTGATGCTGCAGAGAAGGCACCTGCAGGTCAGCAAGATGCACAGCATCTTGGTTGTACAATAGAGAGCAACGCTCTGAGTTAGAGACCACCCCTTGAACATCACCATGATGAAGAGAGTAGTAGTTTGTTTCAATAGACAAAGAAGAGCCTGGCCAGCATTTCTAATCAGTTAGCAACCTAGCCTGCACCAGTTCAGGTCAAATCTATCATGTGTATTATATACCTTCTCTGGAACGGTTTACCAGGTCTGAGCCATATGGTAAGCTGGTACTCTTAGAATGGCCTGAACTCTGTGACAGCAGTATCTACATGTTTCTCATTCACCAGGACACTGGTTATTTAAGGCTGGCTTCCATGCTGATTACCTGGGGCTTGTACCCTCACTGATTAATTTCTTTTCACTGTCTCTTGATGACAGTGTGCAGAAAACTCAAGTATTTGTTTGCTGAATGAATGAGTTCATTAATGTCAGCCTACAGAAAGGAACGCTTCATTGAGATTCCAATGTATAAAGCCCATTACAACTTAGCCTAACTCCACAGCCAGGGGAATTTAGCAAGGGCCTAGGAATTCTAAGCACTAGAGGACAATTTTGTAAAAATAAATAAGACACTAATAGCAACTCTGGAGAGTAAAAATAAAGACACTAGTAGCAACCCTGGAAAACGGAGAAGATGCTTTCTGTTGTTTATTTAATCCCATCTACCACCTTCCCATCTCTACCCGAGATACTGCCTGTCACGGAACAAGAACAGGAGGTCTCTAACAGACTTCAAGAGTCCCTGTGCACAATGGTGCAGGCAGGGCAGGTCAGTTCAGTCGCTCAGTCGTGTCCGACTCTTTGTGACCCCATGAACTGCAGCACACAGGGCCTCCCTGTCCGTCACCAACTCCCAGAGTCCACCCAAACCCATGTCCATTGAGTCGGTGATGCCATCCAACCATCTCATCCTCTGTCGTCCCCTTCTCCTCCTGCTCTCAATCTTTCCCAGCATCAGGGTCTTTTCAAATGAGTCAGCTCTTCACATGAGACAGGGCAAGGCTTGTGTAAAAACCACGCTGAAGAAATCAGTGCTTACCATCACTTTTACTGTCTGACTGGAATTTCCTCTTCTGGTTGAATTTATTTGCCTGCTGGAATTTGTTCTTTGGTATTTTATCCCCTTGCTGCTTATTCTTGAACTGCTTCACACCTTTTTTCCCAGGTTTTGTGGCAGTTTTCTCAAAGTTCTTAGATCTGATTTTAGGTCCACCTTCCTTAACTGTTTTGGGGAATGTCTTTGAAGAACCTGAATCTAGTGACAATAATAAATAATTATTAGTTCAACGATCCTGGGCCTGGATCTTTTATCCACTGGGCTGTATCTGTCACAGAACATTACACATTTTTTAGTGAAACATACTTTGTCCTTCTCTCAAAATGGAGTACAGGACTTAAAAAATTACAACAAAATTTAAAAACTTCCTCTGATGATAAAATTATAACACAGGTTCATTATAGAAAACCTACAAAGTATAGAAATACATAGTAAAAACTACTCATAATTCTAGAGATAACCCACTACTGTCAGGTAGGTATATTTCTGTTTTAAGCACACATCACAAGATGAGATATTATTTACGTCTTCATGTGTGTGTGTATTTTGGGGGTTAACAACATAATAGGAGTCTAAGAATAAAATGAACATTTAAAACTTAGAAAGTACATCATATAGACAAATTCAAAATGTTTATATCGCAAAATTTCTAGCTACAAGAAAAAAACACCAAGACTGCTTAGGAAATTAGTCATTGATACAATTCTTGACTTTTCTACTTTGCAATACTGACACCTGATGGAATAGTAAAGACATCACAATTAGAAATCCTGAAGATTTGGCTTGCCAATAAACATATTAATCACTCATACACAGTGACACTTTGTCCACTATTTTAATCCTAACTCTAACCCACGAATAGATTGGAATCTGCTACATCCCCTCTCATCCCACCAAACCCTCCCTTCAATAGACAAAACAACCACATGGGAAGCATGTTTTGAGTATCTTACCATTGTTTTTATGAAATTTGTTTTTTTCTTGTGATGTCTTTGTATCTTTACCTGTTAATTTTTTTTTCCCTTTGACTTCCATTATAGCAACTCTGGAAAACAAAAACAAAATCCAGAAATGATCACTAAATTGTTCTCATCCAATAAAGGTCCTTAGTCGTCACTGCCCCATTTACTCCTTGACCACAGATGCAGGACAAGTTATCTGTGTCCCTGAGGAGTCCAGGAACTACACAATCACTATTTCTAAGATTGAAAAAGTAAAATTAGACACCAATACAGAAATAAGAACACCCCCCCCACACACACACACACACCTTGACTAGCGAGGTTTCGGAGGCAACATTATAGTGACAGTAAACGTTACAAATAAATCATTATTTACACTAAGCAGGCTACAACTGTCAGTGTTTGCATTTCTGACAACAGCAGGAGGATTTTTGTGACAAGAAACTGACAGTATTACCATTTCCCCAGCCAGGAACAAATACACTACACTTAATCACATTCAAATTTAATGAAATAATACAAAAGATTATCTAAAATCTAAAAGTTTCCTATGTAACCCAATGTAGCTAAAACAAAAAACAACTTCAAATGTTTGTTATTCTTTTAGAGGCAACTAATAATTTTCAAAGACCTCCAAGATAAGACTGTTGACATACGGAATATTTCATTTTAAAGGAACCTGGCTAGCAAGTTATTTCTGGATTGAGACCCCACTGTGCACAGGATAAATAACAGACAACCCTTCAGCTGCCCAAAGCTCCAGAAAGCAGAATTTATCAAGAACAAAAGCTACTATGTGTTGTCTATTTCTGTACCTTCCAAAGTTGCAGGTTCAACCCATTTCAAAATATCTAAAGCTGACCCTCTAAAGTAGATGTAAGGGATCCCTGACAATTCCAGATCTTTCTAGACAAGAATTGTCCATTGAAGAACAACACATTTCTTAAAATATTAATAGGTACAAGAAAAAAGGGTTCTGGAGTGAAAGGCATTTAGGAAACACTTAAATGAAAACAATTAATGAGGAAAAAGTAGTTCAACCTGGTTAGAAAATCCTGCTTACTTTAGCTTGTGCTTGGTGATTAATGGCTTAAATTAGCAAATTAAAAGAATCTAAGAATCTGATTTTCCTTAAAGAAGCCTCATTAATTTTTGCAGCACATATAATATAGGTTAGTGACTTTAAATATACATGGGATTCTGAGAAGTCAGCAAGGAAAGATGAATAGAAAAATGGGTAAAGTGTAAGAGAGAAAAATAACCAAAAAACATTTAAAAAAATGTTCAACCTCAGAAACAATTTTTAAAAAATATATTAAAACAAAAAAGAAAATATTATCCCCTCTATGGACTCATAGTATCTTTATTTTGTTGCTAAAACTATTCCAGTTTTGACATCTCTAAGTTTCTGTGTCCTTTTACCATGGTCCATCCTTTTTTTTCTTAGCACATCTTTAATTTCTGGCACTTCTTCCACGTTTACCTCTTTGTATCCCTGCACAGGTCCTAAAGTCAGTCATTCTTCAAGGAACCCTGATTCCTCGTACTGAGATCTGAGTGCTAGGTATGCTTGTCACTGTGGTGTCACTGCTTCTTGGTCTTTTGACTAGACAAGGCTAGGTAATATATGTATGTACATTAGTCTTCTGTGTACATAGAAACCTGTATTTCTGTATCATTAAGTTCACACCAATGTCTTGAACACGAAACATGTGCCACAGGGTTATGGTTGGTAAAAACAAAATTTATCAACTACAATATATTTATTTACAGTTTGTCATTTCCCAAACAGTATCCATTCAAAACACTGCTTTTCAGTTAGTTAGGTCAAATCTTTTCCCTTCACTCCTTTAGTGAGGTCACTGGCGGTGGGGAGGCAAGCAGGTGATGCATAGCATGTGGGATCTCAGTACTTCGAACTCAGAGTCCCCTGCATTGGAAGCTTGGAGTCTTAACCACTGGATATACATCTGTACTAGTTAGATTCATTTTGTTTAGGTCTGCATTCCATTTCCAGGCATGGCAGTTGACTTTCTTTTCATTCGCCTAGGGTCAAGATCATTCTTTTTGGTGTACAGTGTTGATTTTGACAAACCCACAGTCATGTATCCTCCACCAAAGCACCTTACAGAACTGTCCCACAACTCCTAGAGGCTCCCTGTGCAGCCCCTTTGCACTCATCCTCTTCTGGCTCTCTTGGCAACACCTGATCTTTTTTTCTACCCTCTAGCTTTGTGACTTTTCAAAAACGTCATATAAATGGAATCAGACAGTATACATCCTTTGGGGTCTTGCTTCTTTCATTTAACAAAATGCATTTGCTTGTAGACCCTGTACCATAACATCCAACCATCACATTCCAGTGTCTTGGAATCATCTCCTTTTCCCCTTCCATTACCCCATTCAGACACTTTATCTCTTGTTCAGATTGTTTTCTGCCGTTAGATTCAATTTGCTATGATTCCACCCCTGCTGCCTGATTAATCGTCCATTATTACATCTATTCCATGTTATTTACCTGCTCCAACACCTTCAGAAGTCTCCCACTGCTTACAGGAAAAATTTCAAACTCAGTCTGTGTGCTGTGCTTAGTCGCTCAGTTGTGTCCGACTCTTTGGGACCTGACAGACTGTAGCCCGCCAGGCTCCTCTGTCCATGGGGATTCTCCAGGCACGAATACTGGAGTGGGTTGCCATGCCCTCCTCCAGGCGATCTTTCCAACCCAGGGATTGAACCCAGGTCTCCCACACTGCAGGAGGATTCTTTACCAGCTGAGCCACCAGGGAAGCCCTGGTAAAATTTGGCCCTAACTCACCCACATCACACCACCACACTGAAGAAAACTTTATTCCCTCAGTATTCTTTCTCATAAACCAAAATTTAAAGCCATTCTTTATTAGTACCCATCCTTCAAATCCAGCCTAAATGACAATTTCTAATCATTTTCCCTCCATATGCCTTCCTTATTTCTCAAATGATTCTCCTTATTCCTATGGCACATTCTGATGAGCTTATAACTTAACATTTTGAACTTGAAATGCATTGAATACCTACACATTATGTACTAGAAAGGTAATGGGTTTCTAAATATACATATACAAACAAACAAACAAACAAAATCAGTGTGCTGTAATAGAGACAGACAAGGAGAAAATCAAAACATGGCATACCTAAGTATTATAACCAAAATACACAGAAAGTGTTGAGAGTCACAGAGCTGAGAGAACCATGAAAGAAAACAGTAAAGATTTCCCAGACACAGAAGGACACGTGACTGATCCTGAGTGATCTTGACTCCTCTCAGCAGACTCAGCACTGCACTTTGAAAGTACTGACCTTTCAATATCCAACTTCTGAATGCTGGCATTCCTTTCTCTCCTCACTTCTCTCTGATGATCTCATGCAATCCTATGACTTTCTACGCTGGAATCCCATGCATTTCTCCATCAGGAACATCTCCTTGAGCTACAGACTTGTGTATCTAACTGCTCCCCTGAAACTTTTAAGTGTCTAACAGGCACTTTCCACCCAACAGAACCAAAATACTGAATTCTTTAACTATATAATCACTGCAAACTACCCCCAAACAATAACATCCTAACCTAATTTTGCCCATTTCATCAGTAGCCCACCATCCATTCCACTGTTCAAGGAAAAAACCCAAGATTTACCTGTAATAGTTTGCTCTTCTTCCTCTGCTACATTCAACTCTTCAGGAAGTCTTCTCCAATCTTTTAAAAACACCTCTAACCCTTCAACTTCGATCTCCACGACCACCGCCCTAATGCACAGCATCAATAATCCAACTATATAATCATTTACATTCCAAATTATTATACATTTTCCAAAAAGAACCCGGGCCTATTGTGTTTCTCCTTTGCTTATAAGCCTTTCCTGTGCTCTACAAACAGGAATATTCTTCCGTTGTAGAGAAAATCAAAACTCCCACCACGGCTTTCAAAGTTCTACAGAACCTCGACTCACCTTCCCGTATTATCTTATATGTCTGAACTTCCAGCTCACTACCTTGGTCACCTCTCTACAGCTCCCACCTCAGGGACGCAGCTCAAGCCACTGCCTCTGCTGAAGGTAGTTTTCCATGGGCCTCCAGATTTCAGGGTTGCCTCTAGCCACGCTCCGCGTCTCGGCTTAAAGATCACTTCCTTAGACTCCCCTATCCTTTATCTCGGCACCCAGTTCGTTTCCTTCCAGCGCGTACCACTTGCAACTGTACATTCAGATTGCAAACTGGGCACCGGGCCCTGACCAGGCGCAGAGTGAGTGTCAAACATACAACAGAAAGGCTGAAAGCGAACTAGCCCGGACCCGGACTTTAGAGGCTGAAGGTAATAAAAGCTAACCCAGCACTCTCTAGGCAGCGTGGTAGGGACACGAGTTGTACACTCGCCCTTGTCCCCAGGCTCCCGTCAATCCCCAAACTCCCACAACAGAGACGGCCACAGAAAGCCGCCCGGCGGGTGACAGGGTGAAACCTCTACCTCAGAAACCCTCCGACTCCAGCACCGGGCAGGGAGCGAGGCCCTCCCGAAGCAGCCGCGGAGTCCCCAACACTCACCGCACACGTGTGGCCCTGACAAGCGCGGGGCCCGGCTCCGCCTCTGCACCTTCCGCTTCCCCGCCTTGCTCCGCCCCCTTTTTCCCTTCTTCCTCAGCCGAGCTAGAGTTAAGGGACTGGGAGGAGCCGGAAAAATGGAAATTCGGCGTTTCTACTGGTCCGCGTCTAGTCATACGTCATCTAGAGGCGCGAGTGCGGCGCCACGGGAGTTTTGGCCCTAGAAAGTATCCGTGGTCAATGACGTGCTGGTGGCTACTCAAAGTGACGTTCATTAACCCTTTCCCTTCCCGGCCGCAGAGCGGGCGGCTTCTAGTGAAGGCTGACCGATTGTGGAAGTGGAAGGTTGGCTGGCCGGGCTTCTACTTGTTCTTCAGTCGCTAAGTCGTGTCTGACTCTTTGTGATACCATGAACTGCAGCACGCCAGGCTCCTCTATCCTCCGCGATCTCCTGGAGTTTGTTCAGTTGAGTTAGTGATGCTATCTAAACATCCTCTGTCGTCCCCTTCTCTTTTTGCCTTCACTCTTACCCACCATCAGGGTAGCAGGGAGCATTAAAGGGACATCTCGGTAGTTGGCTATGATTGCGGTCTCGTTTCTTTCTGTTTCTTAGTTGGATGGCTTTGGGCAAATCCCTCAATTTCTCTGAACCTTGATTACTTGATCAATAAATTATAGATGGCTAAGTCATACATGGAAAGCGCCTAGCACAATAAATGATTTGAACAAGCGCTCAAGAAATGCTTGCAATTTTAAACCTCTGCGAGTTCCTCCAGACGATAGTTACCTCACTTAAGGCTTTAGGAAATCAGACTAGTTAGGATGTTATCCCCATCTTACAGATGAAGAAACACATCACAAACTTGCTCTGGTCAAACAAAAGAATTTATTCTCTAACAGTTCTGGAAATCATGCTAGTACCGAGGTTGTGCACCCTCTGAAGGTTCTAGGGTAGCATTCTTTGTCCCTTCCAGCTTCTAGCGGTTCCAGGCATTCCTTGGCTTGGACTACATGACTGCAGTTTCTGCCTCTGTCTTCGTATGTCTTTCTCTTCTATGTCTTCCTGTCTTCCATATATTATAAAGACACTTGGCTTTGGATTTAGGGCCCATCAGGATAATCAAGGATGCTCTCATTTGGAGGTCCTTACTTAATAATATCTGCAAAGATCCTGTTCCCAAAAGCAGTCTCTTTCATAGGTTCTGCGGGATGGTACACTGATATATCGTCTGGAGGGCCACTGGGAAAGTTGAGGAATAGGACTTGATCCCAGGGGTGTCAAGCATCAGATTTTACTGTCTTCCAAATCACATGTTTCCCACCTCTTAAGGCATCAGGTTTGAGACTGGTATTTCACTACAGTTTGCTTCTTGAGGACAGGGACCATCATTACTTCCCAAACACCTATAGCACTATTCAGCACATAGACAGTTGCTAAGTACTTCTGTGTGCCTTAAGTATTATGTTTGGATAAGCTCTTTTAAGTCTCATAAGAACAGTTAAGTAGGTCTTACCCGTCAAATTACGTAGAAAGGGGAAACATTCAGTAGTTTTGATCCAGTCAGTCTGACTCCAAACTCAACATGACTGACTATGGACTACTATCTCTAATTCACAGATCCTCCAGTGAAAACTCAGGAGGAGAGAATACAGAATAAGAACAGCAGAAGGTCCATTGCAGCACCTATTAGGCAAATAGAATGGTATATACTAGCCAATAATAATGATAAAATCTTCATGTATACACCCTACCTGAAAGAGATACATTTATATTTTCAACACCACAGTTTGCATCACCCCACATCCTCTCAGACAGATCCATGTAGCTGTCAAACGTATTGGGTTGGCCAAAAAGTTCATTTGAGGTTTTCTATCCGATCTTACTGAAAAACCCTCAAACAAACTTTCTGGCTAATCTATTACATCAAACTCTGTTCATCTGCCTTCTCACCAGGGAGAAAAAAAAGTCACATACCTAAGTCCTAGATTATTATTATGATGTTATTTACCAAATCTGTGTGCTGTCAAAAATTTTACAGTAAGATTAACTTGAGTGTTTGATTTGTTTGGAGTCAGTTGGAAGTATCTTGTAGTTTCATAGGATAACAACAACAAAAGTTTTCTATAATTTTACAGTTAACCAAGTTAATTCTTCAAATATCTAATACCTGTCCATTTCCCCTATGCTCCATGCCCCCACTTCCCTTCCAACCTCTGACAACCATCAGTCTATTCTGCTTTTATGAGTTCAGGTTTTTGAGATTACACATATGAGTGAGATCACACCGTATTTGTCTTTTTCTGTCTGACTTATTTCTCTATTGTTTCCTGACTGCAACACATACTTCTCAGTTTCCATATTTATATCAGAGTTCAGGGCTAGGAGAATGGAGAAAAGATGAAATCCTCTTTTTTCCTCCCAATAGGGCTCTATCCTTTCATCCCAGAGGGAGAAGACCTGGCAGTGTTTCCCATCTATTTAAACGCCTAGAACTCAGTCACACAGCTACCCCCAGGACTGGAAGACCATCAGACATACTGTTAACCAAGCGTTTGGATTCCATTCTTTTTCCAGTACTGTATTAAAATTACAGGTAACTTGGCAAATATGCTTTCATCCAGCAGCAGAGATTTGTTATTTAATCTGGTTTAAAACTTAAAATAACTCTAACTAGTAAGCTAAAACTTAAAATTATTGTGGTATCCAAGGTAGTGGATCTCAATCTTGGCTACACATCAGAATCACCTGTGGATTAAAAAAAAAAAAACCCAACAACAGTAATTCTGAGTTAATTAGTCTGAGGTGGGACCTGGCCACTGAGAATTTGGAAAGTTCCCCCAGATCACACTAAGGTGTGGCTAAAATTGAGCTGCTTATTTAGGGAATGGAGTTCAAGTTGGTGATTTGATTTGATTTTCCAGTTAAATGAGGATTAAACCCTGTAACCTTCTGGTTCCTCTTTTTGTGGTCAGCAGAATTAGAGAATTAAATGTAAAGTGCACTTGTTTCTCTAAGTAGAATGTCTTAGATATAACTGTATCTCTCTTATTGCTTGAGACTTCCTGCAGTGAGTTAACATCATTACATATTGAAAACGGTTTAAATTTGAACTATAAGCTTTCAAATGTATTCTGGAAAAAGTTCGCTTTTTTTTTTTTTTTCCAATTTGTTACTATTTTGTGCAATTTTCCTCTTTTTCATAAAAATAAAGTGTTAGGTGTCAGTTCCCACACATCTCCCCTCCCTCCAAATCAGTTCTTTAAAGTTTTAACTAATGGATTTTTAACTAACGATGTTCTTTTTGTGTTTCCCAATGCATAAGCAGGGATAAAGGGCATGTTATTGATGTAAAACATAAGTGGGACTTTGGCAACGATTGGGTTTTATTTTCAGGACCTATTAGAATCATAAATCCATGGAAACGGAGCAGTTGGCAACACATTTTCCTTTAGTAAAAAAGAACTGCTTCTGAGTAGAGTGGATTATGTCTTTCAATACACATTTGCTAAAAAGTGCACAAATATAAACATTAATTGTGCATTCTGAATTTCCAGTTACTGTGTAGTAGACATAAAATTGACCTTGTCCTAGTTTTACTTTCTTTGATGACATTCTTAAGAGCCACAGAAAAATCAGATCAATAAGATGGTGGCTCAGTTGGTAGAGAATCCACCTGCAATGCAGGAGACCACCTGCAATTCAGGAGACCCAGATTCAACCCCTGGGTCGGGAAGATCCCCTGGAGAAAGGAATGGCAACCCACTCCAGTTTTCTTGCCTGAGAAATCCCATGGACGGAAGAGCCTGGCGGGCTACACTCCATGGGGTCGCAAGAGTTGGACATGACTTAGTGACCAAACCACCAGCACCACCAAACATAAAATTGACCTTGTCCTAATTATACTTTGTTTGGTGACACTCTTAAGAGCCACAGAAATATCAGATCAATAAGATGAAAATGTATCTGATTGTAGTATAAAATACCACTTTTAATGAAAGATCATATCAAAGATTAGTATCACTTAAAGCCCATGAGTCATACTTAACACTGCACTATCATAGAACATAACTCCTCAAGCAACGGGTACCAGGTTTTAGCAAGGATGGGAACAATGAACATGTGTTTGGTTTAACTTTTTGCTGAACTTTTGTTTTCAGGCTTTATGGAAGGTATTTCCTCTGCAAATTAGTGACTGGTTTTGACTTGTGATTTCCTTGATTTCCGAGCAAGCTCATTAATAAATGAATCATTTTATAACTATTTCTCCCATTTTACTTTTAAAAACTATAGAAATGTTAAGTCAGTACTTAACAATGATGTCTAGCTCTATATACCTACTCAGTTTTCCTCCTTATTTCAAGATGGAAAAAAGATTAACCAATAACCTAAACCCATTAGGTCACTTTGAATTTTCCAACAGATGCCAAGATAGAATTAGAAGGCCAAGACATGTATTGGGGGTGGGAAGCCTATGAAAGACAAGGAGAGAGAGAACAGGATTAAGTCAGAAGCCTCAGGCCACAATACTGATCAAATCCTGATCTAAAGGGACTGATGAACAGGAGAAAGGTGTGGTAAAAAGATCTTTTGATTGAAGGTTCTGAGACTCTGGTAATCATACCCTTGTAAGGTGAAGACTACTACAGAGATCCTTTTGCAGTGACCATGGGGGCTAAGAAGTACTGAGAGGCGCCTGAGTGGATCACCTGGGCCCTACAGTGATCGCACACATCCCTGATGTAGAAAAGCAGCCTTACCTCTTCCCGCTGATGTGAGTTCATCACTGCTGCCAACATGGTTGAGAAGGAGTTCCTCTTCTCACTGTTGGTCCTGGACACAGTGAGTCCAGAACATCCAGGAAGCATCCATAGCTCAGCGGAACTCTTGCTCTACCCTCTGCCAAGAATGTTTCTCCTTTGCAGAGCCCAGAACTGTAGGAACAGAAAGCACAAATTGCCCCAGAGGACCATTTAGAATGATAGCAAGTGGGGCCATTCCTGCTTCTGCTCCTTAGTTCCCAGGCCTATGTAGTTGTCGTCTTTATAGTACCATATAGAGATCTCTCGCTTGGATTTATTCTGCATTCTGGAGGACAGCATCCCATTTTTGTAGATGACGGCCTCTGAGCTGGTGCTTCAGCTGCACCTTTAAAAAGCCAAAGCGCAGCTGTGTCGCATGGCTGCCTCTGGGGGAGCAGTGTGTAATGTGTCTGTGGATCACATGACCTCCTTTGCTGTGACGTGTGTTCCCTACTCAGATGCTATGTTGTGTAGTTTTCCATGACTATAGATCAGGTGCTTCTTAGCTTCTGGACAGTGGTCCTGGCTGAGGCTCGGGCAGGAAAAGCAAGTCCATACTTGAAATAGGACTCTCTTTATCTATGAGGAGAAACAGCTGGCCCTTCCAGAGCAGCAGGCGCCCAATGTCATCAGCTCATCAGCAGGTGACCTGCTGGTCTCTGGGAAACAGTGCCAGTTCAAGGGCCCAGCACTGGTTTCTGTTGCTGGCGGGTCTCCATTCAGAGGACTCAGTAGTTAGACTGGCTTTGGTAAGTGGAAGTTCACGCTGCTTGGCCCACCTGTAGCCTCTGCCACTGTCACGCTGGCTACTACGTTCATGTACCCACCTGGCCAGCTCTAGAGTGTCTAGTGTTGCAAGCTCACTAATGTCAACTGGCTGAATCAGCTTGTCTTGTTGGTTTTTCAGTGGTTATTGTGGATGCCTTTTGAGGGCTTCCTTTGTGGCTCAGATGGGAAAGAATCTGCCTGCCCTGCAATGCAGGAGACTTGGGTTCGATCTCTGGGTTGGGAAGATCCCCTGGAGAAGGGAATGGTTACCCACTCCAGTATTCTTGCCTGGAGAATGCCATGGACAGAGGAGCCTGGTGGGCTACAGTCCATGGGGTCACAAAGAGCTGGACGCGACTAAGCAACTAACACTTCGTTGGGCATTATCATGTGAAAATGGTCACCTGCTGTGTCCATTCCCATCTGCCTTTACCCTGGACCTTGTTTCCCACTGTCCTTTTCCTTCCAGGTGCTGGGCGGGTTGGGGCATTGGCCAATGACAGCAATTTCTACATGCTCTCACCTTGGGCCATTTCTTCTTCCCCATAACCTGGATGACTAGGTATACTCTTGCCCATTAGGAAGATTCCCCCCTCTACTGTCTCTCACCTGAATGAGGTTGTAATGCTACTATTTACTTTCAGTTTGTACCCCCAAACCTTGCCAATTCACCTGTCAACTCTGCTGGGGCCTTTTCCTCCTCCATCAGCTATTTGTAAGGCTCTATGGCCACAGAAGAGAGCTGAGGAAGGAGGGCTGATGCAATCACGTGGGTGATGCGGAGATCAAGGCTTCCTATTTGTGCAGCCCACTCATGCCCTCTGGTCTTCCTTGGGCTCAAGCTAGGACATACTATTTCCATGTTCTAATGGATTGTTGCTGGGCCCTTTGCACTTTACGGAATGACAGGGGAGCCAGAACCCACCCCCCAGTGGACAGCTGTGGGAGGACGGCCATTGGACACTATGGTCACGCACTGCCTCTCTCAGATCTCAGTAACATGCTAGGAGATGCATATAATTAATTCCCCATTATAGATGCTCTGGCCTTGCTCTAGAACCCCAAGGCTCTAAGCTGTGATTCTCCTTGGGCTTACCATGAACGCTATGCTGCATCTTTTCTTACCACTGACACGTCCCACACCACAGGGTCTACAGATGTTCTGCTCTAAGTGGGGAGGCTGCTTTTGCTAATCTTGGCCCTGCTGTACAGTCCTTCCTGCCCCAGGCTCCACTCAAAGCTGGCAGTCTGCCATGCCCTCCAGGGCACGGACCAGACAGAGCAGGATTCCTAGATGTGAAGTACTTGGGCGCCAGAATGTGAAAAGGCTCCCCAGGCATGTACTTCCTTCTTTGTAATAGGGAATCCGAGATGCAACCATGTGTCTTCACTTTGGAGGGATACCCTGACATGTCCCTGACCCTAAAAATGTGCACCGCCTTTTTTTCACTCCTACTCTTAGGACTCCTGTAAGCTTTATTGAAGTGGCCTGTCCTTGAAACTCTTCAGCATTTATTTCCCATCTTCTTGAACACACATTTCTTACCAAGGTCCCGAGCGTACTAGTCATGTCTTTATTTCACAAATGTAATGAATTGGTGTGCTGTTCTGCGGGATGTCCAGATGGCCCAGATCTCTTTGGACTATATTAAGACAGAAGGTGGGCGAGCTAACACAGCCCTGGTGCAAAACTGTAAATGAATACCGTTGTTCATTCCAAGGAGTGTGAACTGTTTCTGATCCTATTTTCCATATACTTTTTCTATCCTATTTTACCATCTGCTGCGGTAACTCAGGCATTTCACCTCTGCTCTGCGATTGGAGTAAAAACTTAGTGTTTGCTTCCTTCTTCCGGGGTTCATGCTGGAGTGTTAAATCCCATGTTCCTAGAAAGTGAGTCCAAATCAAAGTTTTCCCGCTTGTTCTCTTTGGCCTTCCAACCCCCTCAAACCCCAGTCCCTCGGAGGGCCTCTCCCCTGACAGTGTATGCTGGCCAACTCCTGCTGGTCTCTGGGGGATAATCTCTCTCCTCCCTCAACAAGCTCAGCATGCCCTCTGTTGGGTTTAACCCAGGTGACTGGCCAGGCAGCCAGGAGAGGCAGTGGGAGCTGCTCCTGAGGGCAGGGGGTCAGGGAGCAGGTATTGTCTTGTAGGGAGAGGCCTCTATGGTGTCTTCCTGCTCAAGCAGAGTCTGGATCTTAACAAGGCAGTGCGGGCTACCTCTGCAAGTTCGCATGTTCAGGGCTGTCGGCAGAGCCAAACTGGGGGCACCCATTCATGCACCCACTTCACAGCTCATGGTGTCAGGTTGTCCCGGTCAGGGCTCTGGCTCCTGTGTAGCAGGATGCCCTGGCTAAGCACTGAAACATTCTGGAGATGCACAGTTCCTGAAATCTTGGGCTTGCTTTTCATGTCATCCTCTTCCCCTGCCAGAGACAGCAGCCTCTTTGCAAGTGACCAGGGATGCCTCCACCTCCTCCGTGAGCCTTTAACCATCTGATTCCAGTTCTCATTGTCACTCTGCAGGGAATCCTCCACGTCCACTCTCCTTGTAGACACCGAACCCCCCAGTCTTGGCTCTGAGTCTTCACCAGCCAGCCCAAAGAATCCTCAAAGCTGTTCTTGGGGGCTCTTCCTGTACGATCCTTCCCCATCCTGTTGTGGCTTGCAGCAGCCCCAGAGCCCCTGGTCTTGGTCTGGACACTGCAGATGCTGAAGGTTTAAGAGCGTGGAGGCCTTCAGCCAACCCACTTCTCACCTCCTACAGCAGGTGTCCTCTTGAAGAAAGACCTGAGCCGTACACTCTCTGCCTGTCACTGTTATGTGACTGGTTTAATGGCAAGACCAGGACAAGAACCAGAATGGTCACCAGGGTTTTAGAAGCCTAATGTTATGTCTTTTCTATATTTGGGGAGAGGGGACAAGATTAATTTCTGCCATATATTCTTCAATGTATTATCTAGTATTTAGCAACTCAAAGCAACAGGTCTTCAAAAAAATCTCAAAAAATAGCTCCTTGGACAGTAAATTATACTATACAATTAAAATATGACTTCACACTGAAAGTAGAAGTCAGGTTTTGGGAACTACACAATCTAGTGTTTGTTTTAAGACACCTTATTGCTGAGGTTGACTATGTGCAAGACGGGGCGCTCGTGGGGACTGTCTGCAAGACAGGGAGGTGAAAACAGCAATCGAGAATTTTAAATTTGGTGGCCGAGTATCTCACATATGTTAACATCTGAATTTTTAAAACGTCATATCATTTCACAAGGATTAGCTATCTGAGAGCAAGGAAACTGTCCTTCTTTTGCTGTAGTATCTATAGTGAAAGTGAAAGTCACTCAGTTGTGTCAGACTCTTTGCGACCCCATGGACTTGTAGCCCACCAGGCTCCTCTGTCCATGGAATTCTCCAGGCAAGAATATTGGAGAAGGTTGCCATTCCCTTCTCCAGAGGATCATCCTGACCCAGGAATCGAACCTGGGTCTCCTGCATGACTGACAGATTCTTTACCATCTGAGCTACCAAGGAAGCCCACTGTATCTCTAAGGCCTTATACATTGCCTGGCACATAACTAGTTGTCGATAAGATTGGTTAGATGGGTATCACTGTTAAGCTATAACTGCACAAGTATAAGGATCACAGCTATTTTATTTGCGGGCACACAGTAAGAACTTAAGTCAACAAATTTGGCAACTATATTCATTCAGTGGCTATTCTGTCCTAGGCACTGTCCTGGGATATCTATTAGTCAACAAATCTAAGCCTTCCTGATAAAAAACACCAACAACCACAAGCAATAAACAAGGGCATGATAAGATATGTTAGAAGTACTATAGTAAAAAGAATGGAGTTGAGTAAAGAGAGAACCAGACCAGAACAGGTTATACTATCAAATAAGGTGGTAAGTGTAGGTCTCACTAAGGAGAGATTTGGGAGTCTTCCAAACATACATCTGGAAGAAGAGCCTTCCAGGCAGAGGAAAGAGCTGAAGCAAAGGACCGAGAGCAGGAGTCATCACCCCTCCTGACTCTGTCTTTGAGGAACAGGGGAGGGATGGGTGGGCGGCTGGAGTCAGCCAGGGAGAAGTGTAACAGGAAATAAGTTCAGGAGGAGGGTGGGAGTGGTTTGCAGAGGGTGAAAGGATTTTTTGGGCCATTTTAAGGACTTTGGGTTTTACTCTTGAGTGAAAAAGAAGCGCTGAGCATGGAGGGGAGAAAAATGATCTGACATCCAAACAATAAACTTTTGCAGGATTAATGAATATGTGAAGTAGATAGAATCATGCTATTTTATTGCCCATGAACTGGTTCTATAAAACTCATCATGATGATATATTATTTTTTTGCTGGTTTTTCCTGACACTCATTCTTTATCTCTAGGGAGCTGCTTGTCTTATGTAACTTGATCATTCCCACTTCCAGCAGCAGCAGGAGGAACTATCTGCCAACCACTTAATCATGACTAACTAGATACCATTTGATAGTTTTAAGAGCATTTTTCACATGTATTGTGTCACTCAAATCATCCAAACTGTATGTAGTATTACCTTACAGATATATCACAAATACAGAAACAAGCTCCAAGAGATGATGTATATATACTGCCCACAGTCACACATTTAATAAATGGCAGAGTATGAATTTTGTCTCCTCATCTAGTATTTGTAGAGCTACCTTCCAGGTCCTAAAGACAGAAAATGGCTACATTACTCTAAGAGGGCTTTAGAGTTCAGGTGGGAGGCCAGGGTGGGAATAAACAAAAATATGGTAAATATCAGAATAAAGAAGTAGAGGCAACGCACCAAAGTTTTGTAGTGTGTTCAGCAAAAAGGCCCATAAAGAGGACAATGGTCACGATGGTTGGTGGCCTTAGATACACTGAAATGGGTGGGGTTGGGGGGGGTGGCGGTGGTGTGCTCAAGTAGTGGGAACAGTGCTGGCAGAGGCTTGGAGGTGCAGGCGAGCACTGTGTCCCCTGGCAATGGCTGGAAGCTCCATTCTCAGTGGAAGGAAGTTGTAGGAAACAGGATTATAGTGAGTAGAAAAAAGCCACATGATATAGAATCTCAAGCCACAGACTATGACCATCTGTACTTTATCTACTGCAAGTTGCCAATGATTTATGAGCGGAGATGATGTTAACAAAGTTTTTGTTTTTTAACCTCCTTGAACTTTTTTAAAGTTCAATATAACACGACTGCTTAGTGGGAGCTGACATGAGAGGCAGTGTCTCAGAATGAGTTCCTTCAGAAGTCAACAATGAGATGAAGATTCAAGTGAAAATAAGTGATTTTGGGGGGTGATGCCAGGAAATACCAGTATGGGACTAGTGGGGAGAGGTAGGAAATAACAGGCAGCCAGCAAAGTGTTCTCTGTCAGGTACCTTACCACTCTGGGTAACGAGATTAACCTTGCTGGGGGACTCTGGGAGCCAGTGTAGAACACAGAGAGCCGAGGGGTCCCCCCACGGGATGCAGGAGCCGAGGTGTTTATACATGAGTTCCCAGCAGTCACCGATTTGAGGGCTGCTCCTGGGGGCGGGGATTCGAGGTTCCCCAGAACTCCCCGCCTGATGCCCAGGCATTATGATGGCATCTGGTAGCATCAGAGAAGCCCTCAGTCAGAAATGCACCTGCTGGCAATGGGGGGCTAGATAGTGTGCAAAATAGATAAGGTGCGTGGTCCAGACAGGCTGGTGGCAGGTTTGGCTACAGGCAGCAACAGCAATAGATTGAGACCTCTCGGCCAGAGAGTCACATGGGTTCAGACCAATGTGCTGACAACAGGGAATGAAAAGAAGGGACAGCTTAAGAGCTTCTATAAAGGAAGAATTGCAAGCCTTGGTGTTATAGACCTTTGCCTTATAAGGTCACAAGTGACTCAACCTATTTAATGACTGGAGTTAACCTCTGAAAAAAGTCCAACTGGTCCCACATGCATTCTTTTGAACACATTAGGGAAAATAAGTATGTATAAGACTAATCATTTAAAAACACCTATGAAAGGGAAAAATGAAAGTCACTCAGTCGTGTCTGACTCTTTATAGTCCATGGAATTCTCCAGGCCAGAATACTGGAGTGGGTAGCCTTTCCCTTCTCCAGAAGATCTTCCCAACCCAGGGATCGAACCCAGGTCTCCCACATTGCAGGCAGATTCTTTACCAGCTGAGCCACAAGGGAAGCCCCAAGAATACTGCAGTGGGTACCAGTGGATCTTCCCGAGCCAGGAATCGAACCAGCTTCTCCTGCATTGCAGGCAGATTCTTTACCAACTGAGCTATCAGGGAAGCCCAAAAACACCTATAAAATACACTTATTGGGAAAGGATCTGGGCAAAGGTGTGATAAAGTTTATATACTTGTGAGAGAGCAACACACGTCCAAATTCCAGACCTGCTCCCTTTAGCCAATTCATCTTTTCCATGGGAACATGAGGAAAAGTAACGCAGAGATCATGTAAATCAAGGAACATTACCTATGAATAATGGAGATAAAAAATAAGGTAAATACATGGACTTCCCTAGTGGTCTAGTGGTTAAGAATTGCCTGCCAATGTAGGGGACACGAGTTCGATCCCTGCCCTGGGAAAATTCCACATACTGCAGGGCATCTAAGCCCACGTGCCACAGCTACTAAAGCCTGTGTGCCTAGAGCCTGTGCTCTGCAACAGGAGAAGCCACTGCATTGAGAAGACTATGCCCCACAACTAGAGAGTAGCCCCCATTCACTGCAACTAGAGAAGGCCTGCGTGCAGCAACAAAGACCCAGTGCAGTCGAAAATAAACAAATAAATAAAAAAGAAGGTAAGTACAACCTAATCATTTGTTCAAATATTTCTAGCAGGAGCTTATGAGAAAACTCATCAAAGAATGCAGATAGAAGATGGAAGCATGGGAGAATAATTTACTGAGGCATTCATTCAGCTTCATTCTCATAGTTGTCACTAAGAAGATAAGAGGTATTACCTCCTTTTCTCACCCGTGTGCTCCTTGGCAAGACAGTCACACTTGGAAGGGAAAAGAAGGAAAAGAATAGGAAAAGGAAAGGAAAGGGATATGCTCCTGGAAGAAAAGAGCTGAAATGTCCAGGAGGGAAAACGCTGAGGTACCAGAAGAGCAAAATCAGGGGAATATGATGTGCAGTGCAGTGGGGGTGGGCTCGGGGACTCCAGAGATGCGGGGGATTCAAGGTGAAGTGGAGGGACCTGCCTCAGAAGGTCATGAAACCTGGGAAATGGGCATTTCCTCAGCCACTGTCACAAAGATTAAAGTCCCCTTCCTCAGTTCTGTGGGTGGCTAACCCTGATGCTGGGAAAGATTGAGGGCAAGAGAAGGGGGCAACAAAGGGAGAGATGGTTGGATGGCATCACCGACTCAATAGACATAAGTTTGAGCAAACTCTGGGAGATAGTGAAGGACAGGGAGGCCAGGCATGCTGCAGTCCATTTGGTGGCAAAGAGTCAGACCGACTTAGCGACTGAACAACAACAACGTCCTACAGGACTCATTAGGATGTATGAGGAAGGCAGAGGATTCTAAGACCCAGCTGAAAATATTCACTACCTTTGATGGGTGGACATGCAGCCAAACCAAGCTGATTTCAAAGGAAAAAATGCTGATTCTTACAGCAAATTCATCCCTGCAGTAGAAGAACTATATAATCTTGACTTTTCTTTCTCTGTTTGCTTTGTTGAAACTATGCATCCGTACTGAGATGCACATGGGAGGACAGTGAGTGACATTCTGCCAAGTGTAAGGATGGAACCGTCCTCTGCATGACTTTCCCCAGACCTGGTTCCTTTGTGGAGGCCTCTCCTGCTGACACTCACACGAATGGAAGAAGAATCAATCTTATCCCCTTCTTCTAAATTTTTCTCTTCTTTCCATCAAATTTGATAGAAAAAGAATAGGTACATAAGCACAAGGGGGTGGAGATCTTTGAAAAGTACATATGTGAAAGGAAGAGGGAGAAAACAAGGAGCTTAAGGAAACCAAGGAGGAGGCTGGGATGTGTGGGGTGGGGATGGATGGGAAAGGGAAGTGGAGAAAAAGGCAGAGCAGAAAGGTGGAAGGAGGAAGGCGAGGAGCTGGGTGACTTTGATCCCTTTGCCTTAAGAATGCCAAGGATGCTGACTATTCAGGGTTCCTTCCTGTGTCAGCAAGACAGTCTGCAAAAATACACTTGAGCCAAATTTATAGATATAGGGAACCAATATCTATAAGGAGTCAAATGTCTCTTTGTGATGTTAAATTTATTTAGTGATATGAACAACTCAAAGGCACATTTAAAATAAGATACAAATTTGGAAATACTGTTTGCTTCCATTCACATTTCCTTTAATAAAGCCTTCATATTCATTTTTGATGGAAATATCCTTGTCATCAATAGAGGTACATTTCAGTTCAGTTCAGTCACTCAGTCGTGTCTAACTCTTTGCGACCCCATGGACCGCAGCACGCCAGGCCTCCCTGTCCATCACCAACTGCCGGAGTTTACTCAAACTCTTATCCATTGAGTCAGTGACACCATCCAACCATCTCATCCTCTGTCATCCCCTTCTCCTCCTGCCTTCAATTTTTCCCAGCATCAGGGTCTTTTCAAATGAGTCAGCTCTTCGCATCAGGTGGACAAAGTAGTGGAGTTTCAGCTTCAACATCAGTCCTTCCAATGAACACTCATTGATCTCCTTTAGGATGGACTGGTTGGATCTCCTTACAGTCCAAGGGACTCTCAAGAGTCTTCTCCAACACCACAGTTCAAAAGCATCAATTCTTTGGCGTTCAGCTTTCTTTATACTCCAACTCTCACATCTGTACATAACTACTGGAAAAATCATAGCCTTGACTAGACAGACCTTTGTTGGCAAAGTAATCTTTCTGCTTTTTAATATGCTGTCTAGGTTGGTCTAAAACCAGCTTGAACATCTGGAAGTTCATGGGTCACGTATTGCTGAAGCCTGGCTTGAACTCCCAGATGTTTAAGCTGCTTTTAGAAAAGGCAGAGGAAACAGAGATCAAATTGCCAACATCCACTGTATCACTGAAAAAGCAAGAGAGTTTCAGAAAAACATCTATCTCTGCTTTATTGACTATGCCAAAGCCTCTGACTGTGTGGATCACAATAAACTGTGGAAAATTCTTCAAGAGATGGGAATACCAGACCATCTGACCTGCCTCTTGAGAAACCTGTATGCAGGTCAGGAAGCAACAGTTAGAACTGTACATGGAACAAAGACTGGTTCCAAATAGGAAAAGGAGTACATCAAGGCTGTATATTGTCACCCTGCTTGTTTAACTTATATGCAGAGTACATCATGAGAAATGCTGGGCTGGAGGAAGCACAAGCTGGAATCAAGATTGCCGGGAGAAATATCGATAACCTCAGATATGCAGTTGACACCACCCTTATGGCAGAAAGTGAAGAAGAACTAGCCTCTTGATGAATGTGAAAGAGGAGAGTGAAAACGTTTGCTTAAAGCTCAACATTCAGAAAACTAAGATCATGGCATCCGGTCCCATCACTTCATGGCAAATAAATGGGGAAACAGTGGAAACAGTGGCTGACTTTGTTTTTTGGGGCTCCCAAATCACTGCAGATGGTGACTGCAGCCATGAAATTAAAAGACTCTTACTCCTTCGAAGGAAAGTCATGACCAACCTGCTGCTGTTGCTGCTAAGTCGCGTCAGTCGTGTCCGACTCTTCGCAACCCCATGGACTGCAGCCCACCAGGCTCCTCCATCCATAGAATTTTCCAGGCAAGAGTACTGGAGTGGGTTGCCATTGCCTTCTCCAATGACCAACCTAGACAACATATTAAAAAACAGAGACATTACTTTGTCAACAAAGGTCCATCTAGTCAAGGCTATGGTTTTTCCAGTAGTCATGTATGGATGTGAGAATTGGACTATAAAGAAAGCTGAGCGCCGAAGAATTGATGCTTTTGAACTGTGGTGTTGGAGAAGATTCCTGAGAGTCCCTTGGACGGTAAGGAGATCCAACTAGTCCATCCTAAAGCAGATTAGTCCTGGGTTTTCATTGGAAGGACTGATGTTGAAGCTGAAACTCCACTACTTTGTCCACCTGATGCGAAGAGCTGACTCATTTGAAAAGACCCTGATGCTGGGAAATATTGAGGGCAGGAGGAAAAGGGGACAACAGAGGATGAGATGGTTGGATGGCATCACCGACTCAATAGACATGGATTTGGGTGAACTCCGGCAGTTGGTGATGGACAGAGAGGCCTGGCGTGCTGCAGTTCATGGGGTCGCAGAGAGTCGGACACGATTGAGTGACTGAACTGAACTAGGTTGGTCATAACTTTTCTTCCAAGTGTCTTTTAATTTCATGGCTGCAGTCACCATCTGCAGTGATTTTGGAGTCTCCCAAAATAAAGCCAGCCACTGTTGCTACTCTTTCCCCATCTATTTGCCATGAAGTGATGGGACCGGATGCCATGATCTTAGTTTTCTCAATGTTGAGCTTTAAGCCAACTTTTTCACTCTCCTCTTTCATCAAGAGGCTCTTTAGTTCTTCTTCACTTTCTGCCATAAGGGTGGTGTCACCTGCATATCTGAGGTTATTGATATTTCTCCTGGCAATCTTGATCCCAGTTTGCAATTTATCCAACCCAGCCTTTCTCATGAGGTACTTTTGGAGTCACCCAATACTGTTTTCAGAAAGGACTTAGAACATTCAAGTTTACCACCCAGTAATAATGATTGAATAATATTTCTTTGCCCCCTTAAAAAAAAAAACTGATTATCTCAGGATCCTTCTACTCATATGTAAAATCTATATTGATTTCAGCTAATTTATGGCTCTTCTTCTCTAAGCGATATGCTATTTATCAACACAAGGTAATTGAGAGAAAGTCTTATAAATAAGAGTATCTATAAAGACTAGATTCAAAGGTGATATGCTTTAATTTTTCTTTGAAGTAAAACTTAGGCAAATATGATACAGTTCTTCTAGAAGAGAGAATTTAATGGCTCAAGGCCAAGTTGACTAGTTTTAGCTCAAGATTATTCCAGAGGTTCCTTGAAACCTCTGCTGTCAGACCAGGCTTGGAACCACACATACAGAACACCTTCCAGGAAGTATTTTAGCTTTCATTTGGTTCTGGACTATTCTAGCCAGGTCAGCCTTGTCAGGAACTATGCCATGAAAGAATGCCAGCCTCACCTGTCAGCAGCAGTGGTTCTCAACTGAGACTTCTCTACCCTCTGGGAATCACCCGGTATGCCTGGAGATATTCTGGATTGTTACTACCGGGTTGTATTCGTCAGAGTTCTCTAGAGAAAGAATCCATAGAATCTGTGTATGTGTATACACACACACAGAGGAATTTATTTTAGAGAATCAACTCACATGATTATGGAGGCTGGAAAGTCCGAAACCTGTAGTTCAAGGCGAAAGGCCATCAACACGGAGACCCAGGGAAGATCTGACGCTGCAGTTCAAGTCCAAAGGCCATCGGCTGGCAGGATTCCCTCTTGCTTGTAGGAGGTGAGTCTTTTGTTCTAGTCACCCACCTGATAGGGGCAATCTGCTTTCCTCAAAGTCAACCAATTTAAATGTTATCTCATCCATAACCAGAGCAAACCATAACTCAAAAAGAGACATGCACCCCAATGTTCATAGCAGCACTATTTACAATAGCCAGGACATGGAAACAACCTAAATGTCTATCAATGGATGAATGGATAAGGAAAATGTGGTATATATATACAGTGGAATATTACTCAACCATCAGGGAATGAAATAGTGCCATTTGCAGAGACCTGGATGGACCCAGAGACTGTCATACAGAATGAAGTTAAGTCAGAAAGAGAAAAACCAGTATCGCATAGTATCGCTTAGATGTGGAATCTAGAAAAATGGTGCAGATGAACTTATCTGCAAAGCAGAAATGGAGACACAGATGTAGACAACAAACGTATGGTTACCAAGCGGGGTAAAGGAGGGGTGGGATGTATTGGGAGATTGGGATCGACGGATATACACTGCTATGCATAAAACAGTCACTAGTGAGAACCTGCTGTAAGGCACAGGAAACTCCACTCAACGTTCTGTGGTGACCTAAATGGAAAGAAAATCCAAAAAAGAGGGGATATATGTACATGCATAACTGGTTCACACTGTTATACGGCAGAAACCAACACACCATTGTAAACCAACAATACTCCAATAAAAGTTGATTTAAAAAGCAATTAATTTAAAAAGAAAACATATACAAACTACTATACATAAGATAGATAAGCAACAAGGATATATTATGTAGCACAGGGAATTATAGTCATTTTCTTGAGAAAATGACTTTTTAATAGAGTATAATCTGTATTGACTCACTATGCTATATACCTGAAACTAGCATCTTAAATCAACTAGACTTCAAATATTACACTTATTTAACAGTACATTACTTTTATTAATATATACAAATAAATATTGTATAGAACATAAAAAATAGGGGCTTCCCTGGTGGTCTAGTGGCTAACACTCCACGCTCCCAAGGCAGGGTGCCCAGGTTCAATCCCTTGTTGGGGAACTAGATTCCCACATGCCACATCTAGAGTGTGAAGGCCCAACTAAAGATCCCACGTGCTGCAACTAAGACCTGGCACAAGCAAATGAATAAATTTTAAAATGTATGTATAAAATAATAAATAACAGGAAAAATAATAAATGTCATCTCATCCAGAAGACCCACACAGAAACAACCAGAATAACATCTGAGAGCAGAGCTGGGCACAGTGCCCCAGACAGTGGCACAAAATTAACTACACAGGGGTGGGGGTGATTGGCATCTGGAGGGTAGAGGTGAGGGGTGCTGCTACAGTCTTGCAACACACAGGACTCACCCCCACAACAAAGCCTCATCCGGGCCCAACTGTCAATGACGCCGAGTTGAGAAATACTGTTCCCAGCTCCAGTCACAGACTTGTAATGTGACTATAACATCACTGAATAGAGGTGATGAGACTTTTCCTGTTTTTACGGAGCTGTTAGAATCATCTAGAAAGAAACTAACTCATGGATGAAACATCTTAATGAAGATCACCCTTCCCTTCTCTTTCCGCTCTGACTTGCTGGTAAAGAGAGCTAACTCCACGGAGGCCTACCTGTAACAGGTCGGCTGGTGTGGGACTCTTGGGCAGACAGAAATTTAATTTCTTCATGCCGATGCCTCAGTCAATGATTCAGCTGCAGAAATGGGCTGAGCAAAAGGGAAGAAAAGAGAGTTTGTGGCAGCTCCTCTGATCTAGATAAAATGTGAGCTCAGGTGTTTCTGGAGTAAAACCAGCATTTGAGTGGAACAGTCATTGGCCAGTGCAGCCACCAAAACACGACGAAACCACCCAGTCTGACAGTGAACTTGCTGAGAACAACAGAGCAAATGGGCCAGTGGTGCAAAGGCTGCATTCATTCATTCATTGTTCATTTGCTCAACAAATAACTTGCACTAGGCTCTGAGTAAATAAGGCAGCCTGGTTTCTGTTCTCATGTTTTGCAGTCTCACGGAGAAGGAAACACAGTTAGAAACATATCATGAAGGAGAAGGTAGTTCTGGATGGATTTACAACCTCATTTAGGGGTGACTTTTGCTCTGCTGTGGTGGGAAAGAGTCCTGGATTTGGGGCCCAAGCTGGATTCAAATCCTAATTTAGACCTCCTGGCTGGCAAGTCAGTTATCTTCTTGGATCTTCTACAAAAGGGGGCAAGAATACCTGCCATCCCATCTGCATCTAGTGTTAGATGGTGACAAGTACTACAGAGAAAAGTTAAATAAGGGGGATGGGTCTCTGGTCTTGTGAAAGAAATGAAAAAATGAGCCATGTTGGTTCCTGGGGGAACAGTGTATGAGGAAGAGGGAACAGTAAGTTCAGTGTCCTGATGCAGAGACATGCCTGGTTTGGTTGAAGAACAGCAAGGAAGGCAGTATTGCTGCCAAGGGTGAGGACAGGAGGAGGTGAGGTAAGAGTTAGGGGTAGGTCTATTTATAGGGCTTCCCTGGTGGCTCAGAGGTTAAAGCGTCTGCCTCCAATGCAAGAGACCTGGGTTCGATCCCTGGTTTGGGAAGATCCCCTGGAGAAGGAAATGGCAACCTGCTCCAGTATTCTTGCCTGGAGAATCCCATGGAGGAAGGAGCCTGGTAGGCTATAGTCCATGGGGTCGCAAAGAGTCGGACACACTGAGCGACTTCACACACTCACTCACTCACTCACTGTTTACAGAGCCTCACAGGATCCCGTGAAGACTTCTATTTTGACTTCGAGTGAGAAGGATTTCGAGCAGAGGATTTGACTTGTGTTTTTATAGGATCACTCTCGGCCACATGGAGAATGGACTCGGGACAAACGAGGAAGGGAATCCCAGTTAGGAGGCAGTTACGACAAGCTGAAAGGCAAGGCTGTGGCTTGGACCAGGGAGGGAGCGGTGGAGGTCATGAGGAATGACAGGGGAGGCGGGGAGAAGTAGCAGGGCCCATGTGAGGGACCAGTGTCACAACTGGTGACTCAAGGACAAGCTGACCAAAGCAAGGAAGCAATCCCAGGCTCGGCGTGACAGAAACCCAGAATCCACCAAGATCAACACCACCTGGAGCCTCCAGGAGTCCAGACAGAAAAGGACTCCCCCGCAGCTCTCCTATCTCTCTATACACCTTACATTTGAAATGCTCTGGCTCAGATGGTAGAGTCTGCCCACAATGTGGGAGACCCAGGTTCGATCCTTGGGTCAGAAAGATTCCCTGGAGAAGGAAAGGACAACCCACTCTAGTATTCCTGCCTAGAAAATCCCATGGATGGAGGAGCCTGGTAGGCTACACCCCATGGGATTGCAAAGAGTTGGACATGACTGAGTGACTAACACACACACATAAGCACTATTACAAATGAAAATCCTTTTTTGGGGGAGACTGTCACCATGATCGAAGCCCCACGAACACAAGAAATTAAACACTGCCAATTACTGTGTGCTACTGAACATTTCTTAAAAGAAGACATAAAGTGATTCTGTAGATATTATCTACAGATAAATAATTATAGATAAATAATTATATTAATTATTCTGTAATAATTAATAATTCTTAATTATTCAGTTCAGTTCAGTCACTCAGTCGTGTCCGATTCTTTCCGACCCCATGAACCGTAGCACGCCAGGCCTCCCTGTCCATCATCAACTCCTGGAGTCCACCCAAACCCATGTCCATCGAGTCGGTGATGCCATCCAACCGTCTCATCCTCTGTCGTCCCCTTCTCCTCCTGCCCTCAATGTTTCCCAGCATCAAGGTCTTTTCAAATGAGTCAGCTCTTCACATCAGGTAGCCAAAGTATTGGAGTTTCATCTTCAACATCAGTCCTTCCAATTCAAATCTATGATACTGGAATTGGCAAGACTGGACACATGCAGTGGAAACAAAGGGTAGAGCTATGCACGTGTGTGTGTGTGCACACGCGCGTGTACGTATTCAGTATGTCCTACTCTTTGCGACCCCATGGACTGTAGCCTGCCAGGCTTCTCTGTCCATGTATTTTTCCAGGCAAGAATACTGGAGTGGGTTGCCATTTTCTCTTCCAGGGCATCTTCCAAACACAGGGATTGAACTCACATTTCTTTTGTCTCCTTCTCTTCCAGGGCATCTTCCAAACACAGGGATTGAACTCACATTTCTTTTGTCTCCTGCACTGGCAGACAGATTCTTTACCAACTGTGCCACCTGGGAAATCCCAGAGCTACGCACAGTTCAGTCAGTCAGTGAGTTCAGTCACTCAGTCATGTCCGGCTCTTTGTGACCCCATGAAATGCAGCATGCCAGGCCTCCCTGTCCATCACCAACTGTGGAGTTTACTCAAACTCACGTCCATCGAGTTGGTGATGCCATCCAGCCATCTCATCCTCTGTCGTACCCTTCTCCTCCTGCCCCCAATCCCTCCCAGCATCAGGGTCTTTTCCAATGAGTCAACTCTTCACATGAGGTGGCCAAAGTATTGGAGTTTCAGCTTCAGCATCAGTCCTTCCAATGAACACCCAGGACTGATCTCCTTTAGGATGGACTGGTTGGATCTCCTTACAGTCCAAGGGACTCTCAAGAGTCTTCTCCAACACCACAGTTCAAAAGCATCAATTTTTTCGGTGCTCAGCTTTCTTCACAGTCCAACTCTCACATCCATACATGACCACTGGGAAAACCATAGCCTTGACTAGACAGATCTTTGTTGACAAAGTAATGTCTCTGCTTTTTAATATGCTGTCTAGGTTGGTCATAACTTTCCTTCCAAGGAACAAGCGTCTTTTAATTTCATGGCTGCAATCACCATCTGCAGTGATTTTGGAGCCCAGAAAAATAAAGTTAGCCACTGTTTCCACTGTTTCCCCAGCTATTTGCCATGAAGTGATGGGACCAGATGCCATGATCTTAGTTTTCTGAATGTTGAGCTTTAAGCCAACTTTTTCACTCTCCTCTTTCACTTTCATCAAGAGGCTTTTTAGTTCCTCTTCACTTTCTGCCATAAGGGTCATGTCATCTGCATATCTGAGGTTATTGATGTTTCTCCTGGCAATCTTGATTCCAGTTTGTGCTTCCTCCAGCCCAGCGTTTTTTATGATGTACTCTGCATATAAGTTAAATAAGCAGGGTGACAGTATACAGCCTTGACGTACTCCTTTTCCTATTTGGAACCAGTCTGTTGTTCCATGTCCAGTTCTAACTGTTGCTTCCTGACCTGCATACACATTTCTTAAGAGGCAGGTAAGGTGGTCTGGTATTCCCATCTCTTTCAGAATTTTCCACAGTTTATTGTGATCCACACAGTCAAAGGCTTTGGCATAGTCAATAAAGCAGAGATAGATGTTTTTCTGGAACTCTTTTGCTTTTTCGATGATCCAGCAGATGTTGGCAATTTGATCTCTGGTTCTGCCTTTTCTAAAACCAGTTTGAACATCTGGAAGTTCACGGTTCACGTATTGCTGAAGCCTGGCTTGGAGAATGTTAAGCATTACTTTACTAGCGTGTGAGATGAGTGCAATTGTGAGGTAGTTTGAGCATTCTTTGGGATTGCCTTTCTTAGGGACTGGAATGAAAACTGACCTTTTCCAGTCCTGTGGCCACTGTTGAGTTTTCCAAATTTGCTGGCATATTGAGTGCAGCACTTTCATAGCATCATCTTTCAGGATTTGAAATAACTCTACTGAAATTCCATCACCTCCACTAGTTTTGTTTGTAGTGATGCTTTCTAAGGCCCACTTGACTTCACATTCCAGGATATCTGGCTCAAGGTGAGTGATCACACCATCGTGATTATCTGGGTCATGAAGATCTTTTTTGTACAGTTCTTCTGTGTCTTCTTGCCACCTCTTCTTAATATCTTCTGCTTCGGTGAGGTCCCTACCATTTCTGTCCTTTATCGAACTCACCTTTGCATGAAATGTTCCCTTGGTATCTCTAATTTTCTTGAAGAGATCTCTAGTCTTTCCCATTCTGTTGTTTTCCTCTATTTCTTTGCATTGATTGCTGAAGAAGGCTTTCTTATCTGTCCTTGCTATTCTTTGGAACTCTGCATTCAAATGGGAATATCTTTCTCTTTCTCCTTTGCTTTTCGCTTCTCTTCTTTTCACAGCTATTTGTAAGGCCTCCTCAGACAAACATTTTGCCTTTTTGCATTTCTTTTCTATGGGTATGGACAGATCACTCTAAATGTTCCACCCTGAAAGTTCCCTACCCCTAAGACAGAAGAGTGTGGCCGAAGAACATTAGCCACTAGATGGCACTATTTCCCCTGAAATGTCTGACAGTCTCTAAACCCACAGGATGGGTGACTCCCTAGCAAGATAGAGTCTTTACTATCAGCTTCACCTAAAGTCCAGTGCCTGAAGCCCCAGAGGCAAGGAATGAATGTGGCCGGATCTGTTCTTAGGCAATTCTGCAGGCTCTCTTGGCATGGAATAAATTGAAGGATTCTCTTCTTCCCAATCAAGCTCTTCACAGAGTTTAATATGGGAGTTCTTAGCCCTCTGGCAGTCTGCTAGGCTTCTGAACTCCTCAGCATCATGTTTTTAAATGCACAGGATTTAAAATGAAAGGATTATAAACTAAGCCAATTATACTGAAATGCAATCATAAGACTATAAAGAAAATGTGAGATATACTAATACATGTGCTTCTTTAATAATCCAATAAATTAGATCCAGGGGGAGCCTCTTGTACATTGTAGTTCTGAAATAGCAATGAGCAAAAATGGTTATTTCAGGGACTTCTCTGGTGATCCAGTGGTTAAGACTTCACCTTCCAATGCAGGGGATGCTGGTTTGACTCCTGGTGGGGCAGCTAAGATTCCACATGCCTCAGGGACAAAAAACCAAAACATAAAACAGAAACAATATTGTAATAAGTTCAGTAAGACTTTTAAAATGGTCCACATTAAAAAAAAAGTTAACTTAAAAATAATATTTCAAAGTATCTGCAACAACTGTATGTGATGTTTGTGATGATTATTTTTGATAAAATAGATTCACTTTAGTTAGTGGTGGTTAGGTACTAAGTCATGTACAACTCTTGTGACCCCATAGACTGTAGCCTGCCAGGCTCCTCTATCCATGGGATTTTCCAAGCAAGAATGTTAGAGTGGGTTGCCATTTCCTTCTTTAGGGGATCTTCCCTACCCAGGGATCAAACCCAGGTCTCTTGCATTGCAAGCTATCTTCTGCACTGCAGGAAGATTCTTTATCAACTGAGTCACCACATTTCAAAGTATCTGCATCAACTGTAAAGTGATGTTTGTGGTGATTATTTTTGATGAAACAGATTTTTACTTTAGAGGCAGAACCTAATGAAAATATATTTGATTTTGTTCTCTCTTACAATTTCACTTCATGGACTGCTTAAATTCTATTTAATGACCTCTTAGAGACTGGAAGACCCCAGGTTAACAATCCTTGTTCAATGACTCTTTAACCAGTCAATCACACATGTCGCCAACTGAAGAAAGCAAAACTTCACTCCATCTAGCCAGGTTCCAGTCGAAGCAGGAGTGAGTTCATGACAACCCTTCCTTTCCTGGCCCTCCTTTCTGGTCAAGCCTCTGAAGCACTGCAATTTCTTTACCACATTCTCTTCCTGAAGTCTCTCCCCTCCTCTTTGGCAGCTAAAGCCAAAGCCGCTTCCCGGGCTCCTTGGCTCCTCTTTTTCTTTCTTTATCCAAAATCAAGATGAGTCTCACCCAGTCCCAGAACCAATGCTCAGTCATTTGTCCTTTCCTTTTTCTTCCCTTTCTTCCCCCTCCAGAGGTGGAGGAGGAAGAGGGAGGGTGTAGTAATTGATGAAAGCCTGCAAAGTCCAAATGTTACAGTAACAGAAAACAGGCAGCCTTCTAGTCTCAAAGTTGTCCTACCCTCATCCTGTTAATCTCCGTCCCCCCGTTCTGCTTTACTTTCTTCACCTTGCTTATGCTTATCGAAGTCATCTGTATAGTTACTTTATTGTTGTCTGTTTCCCACACTAAAACTTGACCTACAAAAGGACAGAGACTTGTGTTTCACTGCGGTGTCCCTGGTGCCCAGCACAGGGCTGAGTGTAGAATAGATGCTCAAATAATACTCATTAAAGGGATGAGCCAGGATGGAATAGAATGGGAATGTAAGTAATTCCTGGATTTCTATTATTCAGTCTTTTTTTCTACCACTGTATTTTACTGATGCAACAAGAACAAAAATACCCTGGGTAAGTTTTGCAGAGGGTGACTTAAGGATTAGACGAGTCCAACAGAGAATCTAAGTTTTGGTTGGTAATTACAGGTAACACACTCTGTATGCATATCTTAATTTTATGCAATGCAAATGCACTTTAGCCTTTTTATTTAGGGTAGAGAATACTTTACAAAAATAAATATTTTCTCCTCTTTTGAATTTGAAAAAAAAGAAGCCTTATGTTTCATCTCTCTGCAAAAGCCTTCATCTCTGTGCAAAAGTTGTAAGTGAATCTCTATTAACTACGATATCAAACATATAATAAGTGTAGCCACGGTGGGGAGAAGGGGGTGGGATGAACTGGGAGATTGGGATTAACATACAGAGACTACCATGTGTAAAACAGATAGCTAGTGGGAACATAATGTATAGCACAGGAAGCTCAGCTCAGTGCTGTGATGACCTGGGAGGGTGGGACAGGGCAAGAGGGAGGGGATACGTGTATACACATAC